>NC_137134.1:11366060-11551060 GCF_949319135.1 Squalius cephalus
GACAAAAACGTTATACTTGAGACACATGAATGGTGTCAAATGACAGTTCAGCTGCTGGTTAGTGGTTAAAGTTCACACTTGTTATGGTTGTTAACAAGACCATATTTTAATGTTTAGGTTTCTAAATTTGGGTTAAACTTTGGCAGCCATATTGTGATCAGAATTAACTTTCGAAAGATCCTTCCATCTCTTGTACACGAAATAATTATCATCAAATCTTGAAAACACTGATGGGTTTACTGTTGCAGCAACTCATGTAAGGAAACAGTGGGCGTTACTGTTTTTCACATACTGCTATCACATAACACTTTCATCTTTCTACAAAGCAATTGGAGAGGAAACGAACATTTTTTTGGAATAGGAAATGTTTTTTTGTTGTCATTGTTTTTCTTTCCCTGTCTTTTCTTTGGCTGCAAACGTGAGGAATTGTGTTGCAAAAAAAGCTGCTGAAACGTTGTGAGATTCTAGAGTGAACGTGTGAAAGCCCTCGTCAGTAAAGTTTAGCGAAACTGCTAAATGACTTTCATGTAAACATGTTTGATGACAAGCGTTCGACTTCCTCTTTTCAACTTCCCTTGTAGACCAGTGGAAAACTACTGAGCAGTTTAGCAAAACAGACAAGCATTCACATGTTTCAGACACTGTCGCTCTGTGGAGATCCGCTTTCTGCACGATACTAGTCTTGCTGTACAAGAACTCTGTTGATTTTCACTGTAAAAATGTTCAGAAATGAGAATGTAAAAATGCTACAGGTTAGGTATGCTAATTAGATAAGTTACCTGGCCATGGTATGATTTATGGTAAGATTTAATGGGACAAAACAAGTATTTTTTACTGTTTACTTAAAAATAAATGTGTAAAAGGTACAAAAAAAGAAAAAAAATATGAATTACCAGGGTTAAAATATTGTATATTCAACCAGAAAACGGTTGTTTTTACAGTAATTTTTTTTTTTTTTTGCGTAGTTGGAATTTTCCATAAAATTTGCTATTCATAAACTGTCCCATTAACTGCACGTGCATTTCCAGAAAACTATTGTTAAAATTAAGATTTTGTTAAGTTTTTAGAATATATGGCCAAAAACTCTACAGGAACTTACTGTACAAGGTCATGTTACGGCCTCATGTTTTACTTATCTGTAGTATTATGGAGGTTATTAGTACATTTTTAGGTATACAAAGCAAATGTTAGTATGTTAAGTAGATTTTGTAATGAAATAATGAAACTGTGAGCTGTATGTATTAATATAATAATAAAATGCCATATACTTTCTAAATTTACAACAGTTTTTAGCCAGATTTGAGGAAAAGAACCAACATTTATGATACAAATTGCTGTTAGAATTTTGCTGGTTTGAAATTTGATCAAATTTGGTGATTTAGGTTTTGTATTTTGCATAGAAAATTTGGGCAATTTTGGTAATGCATCAAAAATTCAAAAAAAAAAAAAGAAAAAAGGTTCATCCAAAACCCAAATTGGGCTCATGTGCAGAACAAAACGATAACAATAAATCCGCACACTAAAATTACAGCTATTTTTTGGTGCTGTAATTATTTTTCTTTGTTTAATTCAAACTGAAGTTATTTGCTGCAATGCACTAAAATGATGCAAAATCATTCACACGGCATGTTTGCATCCCAAGCGGAGTCACTCGAAGCGATTGGCGGATGATTCTGATCACCTGAGGCAATGAGGCAAGACTGCCGATGTGACACGAAACGCGAAAGTGAAAAAAAGTGATCTTGTGATCAAATGAGAGAAGTGAGGAGTGGTGGAAAATTACAGAAACTTTAGTCAGAGGCCAGAAGCTGTTTTGATACGCGGCGAATGCAATGCTGCAAATCGGGGTGGGCAGCGTCTTAATTCAGTCAAGCTGATGTAAACACGGGCCAAAACACGGGCCGTAATCACAACAACCGCAGCAGGACGTCCTGCAGTGACAGAACACCAAATCAGCCATTGAGTTGTTTACAGTCAATTTAGGGTTGTATTAGTGCTTTCCCCCCCCTGATATACACAAACAAAATTGAAACCACTTTGCCTAGCTGTGCATTTTAGCTCAATTGTGTGATTTGTCATGCCAAATTTTAGTTTTAAAGTCTGATTCCATCCTCAGTCATCTCAGATAATGAGAAATGAATGGTTTAGCTCACAGAACGAACAGTCCTTACATCAAATATTGAAATGTATAAGCTGGCTCTTCTGCCTGAATGAGACTCTTTGTAGGGTTTCTGTTACCAATGGCCTACTTATTCAGACAGCTGATATTAAAGAAGAGATGTTCTTGCGTGAGGTTCAGGTAAAGGCTGTCCAGCTCAAAATGCCTGAGGCGCTGTGTTCCCCTTACCTATCAATGTCACTCGTGTATTTGGCAGACGCAGCTCACACGACAAAAGTATACACAACTTTGCTGTTGAAGCGCTCTACAGGAATCACTCTGCAAGCATAAATCACAACCATAACCAGAAAACAACTTTATTTTTTAAAAGATATACAGGACCGGTGAAACGTTTGGAAACTATTTTTAATGTTTAAGAAGCTCTTATGCTCGTCGAGCCTGCATTTATTTGATCAAAAATACAGAAAAAGTTATGTTTGGAATTAAGTGCGTGATTAATAAGCATAAGTCACACTTTATTCCTGTTTTTGAGTTATTATGCAAGTGTGTCTTTCGCAGAAAATGTCAGAAAAGTTTGCCTTCAATGTATATTGTCAAATGTGCAAGATCTCTATAATAAAAAAAAATAAAGTATATAAAAAAAATGTGAATTATTATTTTAATTTAAAATAATGGCTTTCTATTTTAATATACTTTAAAATAGAATTTATTTATGCGATGCAAAGCTGAATTTTCATCAGTCATTGCACTATTAAAGATTGTTGTTGGTTTAACTTAAAAAATTAAGTTACCTCATTGAAAGGAAAAATTTGAGTTTATACAATGAAGGAGATTGGTTTAATCAACAGAAACTCAAAATATTATGTTATCTGAACCACATTAATTATCTAAGTAGATTTCACAAAAGAAAAAGAAAAGATGTTACACTATATTCCGATCCTTCAGAAATCATTCTAATGCTGATTTATGATCAATGTTGGAAACAGCTGTGCAGCTTAATTTTTTTTAACCTGTGATATTTTTTCAGCATTCATTGATGAATAAAAAGTAAAAAAAACCCGATATTTATTCAAAATAGAAATATTTTCTAACAATATAAATCTTTGCAATCACCTTTTACCAATTTAACACATCCTTGCTGAATAAAAGTACTTTCTTTAAAAAAATAAAAATGAAAAAAAGGGGGAAGAAAAAACACTAACCCTAAACTTCTGAAAGTTAACGTATATTGTTATAAAAGATTTCCATTTTAAATAAATTCTGTTCTTTTTTTAAAAAAAAAACTTTATTCATCAAATAATCATGATTAAAAACTATCACAGGTTATAAAAATATATATATATTAGGCTGCTGAAGGATAATGTGACACTGAACTGGAGTAATGATGCTGAAAATCCACATAAATAAATTATATTTTAAAGTGTATTCAAAAAGAAACCCATTATTTAAAATTGTAATAATAAGCAAGTTTTTTTTTTTTTTTTTGCCATATTATCCAGGCTTGATGAGCATAAGAGACTTTCAGAAACACTAAAAATAGCAATGTTTCCAAACTTTTGACCTGCTGTACTGTGTGTGTACCCGTAGCCAGCCTGTAGTGTAGTGTAGTGCGCAGGGTTGGCCAGCGGCGGCGCTGTTGAGCGCGAGGATGTTGATGTTGGTTGGCCGCGCGGTTTAGTGAACACAGGAAGCGGGCGCTTTAAGAAGACGCTGTGCTGCCGCGAACGGGAGGCAGGCCGGTGTTTTTCCACAACTGATGTCTAATGGTCACCCATGTTGAGAGACAAAGGTCAGGAAAAAAAGCTCATAAACTAAATTTACCGCTGCCGCTGTTATTCAGCAGCCAGTCGCCGCACAATACAGAAGGGACAAGACCGTTTCAAAGGAATTAAAGGAAATAAACAGTAAAGGTACGGCTATTTTCCTCCTGTTTGCTGATTGTGTTAAGTCTAATATACAGTGATGCGAGACCACATACTGGTTTATTTTATTTTTTGCTTAATTTAAATATTTTGCTCATATTTTTTCAAACGCTACTTGAAAATTAAATCTATTGTTTTAGTTGTCATAGGTTACATGATGATAAGAGTTTGACAAGGGATCCAGGAAGTATTGTTAGTTTAACAGAAGATTTTTGTCTCGTGTTCAAATTTTAAAACTCATATTTGGGAGTTTATACAAAATACAGTCATTATTATTATACTTATATAATTTATATTATTATACTTAAATCATTTATACAATATAATACATAATTCTTCCGTTTTTTTATGATTTATGGTGATTTAAAATGTGATCTACTGCTGAATCAATTGTGTTGATGCTGTCACTTGTCATTGAGTTTCTTTCACTCCCACTCCAGACAAATATAACTGAGTGCTGACTGCATAGAGTTAAGAATAGACAGCTTGATGTCTCTCGATGTAAACCTGTTTCCTTTGGGGTTTAAAAAATACGAGATATTCACCTCAAGCGGCGTACAAACTTATTTTACGTTATAAATGAACATTTTTCTCACACAAAGATGCTATTCTAGATGCAGCCTCATCGTCGAGGAGCGCCCGGCAACAACCTGTTGGATGGGTTCTTGAGAAAAACGCGAATTTGTTTAAAAAGTTTGTTACACGGACGCGCATCGTCTAAGTTATCGGATGTTGCTGATTTTGTTGGTCTTGTACGCGACGGTTCACACGAGGACGCGCTTTAAAGCGAAACGGAACTTAAAGTATCATAATGAGAATTTAAAGGGACAGTTCACACAAAAATAAAAATTCTGTCAGAATTTACTCTCCCTAAAGTTGTTCCAAACCTGTTTAAATTTCTTTCTTCTGCTGAACACAAAAGAAGATATTTTGAATAAAATTGGTAACCAGACATTTGATGGCACCCATTGACTTCCATAGTATTTTTTTTTCCTACTATGGAAGTCAATGGGTACCAACAACTGCTTAGTTATCAGCATTCTTCAAAATATCTTCTTTTGTGTTCAAGAGAAGAACGAAATTCATACATGTTTGAAACAACTTGAGGTTGAATAAGTAATGACAAAATTAGAATTTTTTGGGTGAACTATCCTTTTAAAAACCTTCTGAGGGGGTGTTTACTTAAAAAAAAAAAAAAAGTAAAAAACGTTCTTGAGTCAGTTTATGATGTTTGTTCCTCGTTTTAGACACGCGTTAGACAGACTATTGAGGCGCGTCTCAGAATGTTGTGTCTTGCTAAAAGTTCTGCTGTTCTGAAAAAAACACACAAAAAAACAAGGTTCCCATGTAAAAACCTGTCTTGAGACGCCTGTTTTCACCGTGAATGCTTCTCTTGATAAAACAGGGTTGCTTTTAACTTCACACGCCGTATTATAAACGCAATGCTAAGCAACGGTCAAATGAGATGTTCCTAACAGAGATGAACTTGCAGTGCGATAGATAGTGTAAAGAGAACTCTAGCAGACAGGTTCACCTCATCTTGCATAGCCTACTTAGGATTATGCGGAAGTCAGGCAGTTCACTAGCAGTCGAGCTCTACTCAAACTAACACAATACAGGATACAGAGTTTAGGTTTCCGTGCACATGCCAGCTCGCATACCTAGCACACTGATAAGGGTTGGCTAACAGAGAGTTTGCTTTTTGTGACAGATGCCATTTTCTTAGCGAGGATGAGAACAGTTTAGTTATTGAATGAGTTGTCTGTATCTTGGAGTGTCATAAAAGAGGACCGGCTACTTTTTAATTGATGCCAATAAAAAAAAAAGTCAGACTTGTTAACAAAGGCAGCACTGTTTCACAACTGCCAGCGAACGGCTCTGCCCATTTAGGCGACCACTTTAGACTTTGAACTCTTCCAGCATGTTTTTTTTTTTTTTTTTATTTATTTTTTTTATCTGGTTGTTTCTCTTTAACATAGATTTTGAGGCAAATTTCACATCGAGCAGACTGAACTTTGCAAAAATCCCCCCCCCCCCCAAACAACAACAACAACAACATGTCAACAAAATGCACAAGAGGAAGGACATCACAGCACCGATTATGAATGCTGCACAGTTCATTGACCCCATTTAACCTGTTATAAACATCAATTTCACCACTTTTTTTGACATTTTGAAATGCATCAGTCACCGTACCCTTCATAAATATGCATCTTGGTGCCGCATTGTGGAAGATACACATTGATAAAGCACTCCAGCTTCATTCTCTGGGCATTTATTGGGATTTTTTTATTGTCTTTGGCTTGCCACTTGTTGTTTTGGTCAGGCGACAAATATTCCTCTTGAGCAAGCAAGTTGTAAATACACAAGGGTAAAAGTTCTTGGTGGAAACTGAAGACGAATGGCAGGAATCTGATCTGGTCTGGCTACAGTACACTGACAAGTTTGACCAATCGACTTGAGTTATGGCATAAACCTCCTGCGGATATATTGTGGTTTTGATGTTTTGAATACAAGACAAATTAAAAGTCATTCTGAGCCCATTAATGGCTATGATAATAAATTATACCTTAAGTCCTTCTTTGCATAGTTGCAATGTCAATACATGTCGTTACTCCAAGGTCTAGTTATACTTAGACATGAGAGTGATAACAATAAAGAGCCAACAGTGGATAACCTTTAACTATTAAACAAGGTTGTTCCTGTGCTTAACTCTGAATTATTATCTCCAAGAGTTGACACCATTCTCTTGTTTATATATCATAAACAGTATATATGACCCTAAATCCACTGGGCTTGATTTTTTTAGTCAAATGAGACCATGGGACAGCAAGGGAAATATTATTAAAAATGAATACAAATATATCTTTTTAGGACTGTTAAGATATCTTGTCAACTTAAGATATAGCTTACATTGCAATATTTTTTTTTTAACCCTTTAAATTTGATGACAGAAATCACATTTATTATAATTACAACATTGATATTACAGTAATAATTGGTAGTAATGGTAAAAATAAATAGTGTCATCCTAATACATATCCAAATAATATTTTAATAATTTACTGTAACTTTACATGAGACCATAAAAACCAAATATTTAATTTGGCTTCATATCACTGTCTTTTCACACTGTAAAATTTGACCTTTACATATTGCAGCCATTATATTTTAGGAAGGCTCCTTCCAAGGAATCAGACAGATTAAAAACGTCTGCTCTACAGGACCATAGTGGGACCACATTGTCAAGCCCTCCTGCATGATGTACACGATTCAGCACTAAGACTAGGCAGTGCATTGCATCACGTCATAGATCATGTACAAGTTCAAGTGGTTCAAACTCTGCTGTCAACAAATGACTTTAGTGTTCATGACTTCAGTTTCATGCATCATTGCTACATTGTGAGGTTTACATAAATGGCTAAGAGTTTGCTTCTAATGCACTGGACTCAGTTTATGTGGTAGAACGAGTGCGGAAAGGAAGGCATTTAATGTGAGAGCACTCAGGGAAATGTACATGGTTCTATAATAGGGATGTTACGTAATGAGCCAAGTGCCTCGTGCCGACTCTAGACCTGAAGTCTCCCTCGATAGTCGGGATGTGGAGCTCTCCTGCATCTCAGCTTGGATGACAAATTCGATGGCCCAACAAATCCTTGATGTCCGCAGGCTACAAGACCTATAGATGCGGAAGAACAAATCACTTCCAATTTGGAGCTTCTTGGAGGTTATATAGATTGATTGCAGATTTCGGAGTGAAGCAACTGAAGAAATCTCGGGATTCTAGACCAGCTCTGCGTGATTCAAGTCTATTGTTTCTATTTGGGAATCAAACAGACCGAGCAGTCAGTGTCCCAAAGAAGGCTGCCATGTGTCACAATTTTCACAGCATTCCAACATTGTGTGTTAAAAGGGCTAAAAATGCCAGGTGACCCTTTGTTCAGTTGGGTTTTTTTTTTTAACAAATTGCCAGATCCAAAACTTGTGAGCACAAATCGCCATTGTCCCTTTATCAGGGCTGCTCTGCCAAATTAAAAAGGCGGAGGGAAACAATGCATACAATAGCCTTTTGTTACTTACCACATTTAGCCCTATGCAAATGCACTGGGCCTTGAGTTTGCTTCAATACTGACCAGAATTTCGCTACTGACCAGAGTCTGATTTGTCAGGAATCGGGCTCTGTGTTCAAACCAGTTTACAAAAAGTGCATAATTACACATTGAGTACTTTGACTACATGTCAAAGTGTGTTTAGCTAAGCCACTTGTCTCGAAAGGAAAAGCTATTAATGGCATGAGGCATGACAACAGCCGGGAAACCATCAGCTGTTCAAGTGAAACGCGACATAGGTGTGGATTGCCGTCCACATGCTCTTGTTTGGCGCGTCCGCGGCTCGGGTTGCCACAAGTGGACGCCGCACATGCAAAGATAAATAGTTTCAGGTAGAACTCTGACGCTTCTGGGGAGTGGAAATTTACCATCGAGCTGGCTCTCGCTGGGGTTATCCGCTGCTCCGAAGCTGCGACCAATCCTGCTGATTGCTTTTAATTGTCTTAGCCTGTGGGCGGGTCATGGTGTCACCTCGGCTTACACTGAGCCCCGGAGAGATTTGGGCTGTGTTGTCAGAGGTATGGTGTCTGCTGAGAGAACAACATTGACCAATTGGATTCAGCCATGAAGGAAATGTAAGTGAAAGGCATTGCATGAATTGAGGGAATGTTTGGGTTTGTGGATAATGAGAAAGTGGTCAAATTTGAAGAATCAATGTTAAGATGTGACTTTGTTGGTGTTTGCCATGTCAAATATTAGAAACTTTAGACGAGAGAGGTTTTTACAACTGAATTTGTGTTCAATTATTGCCGTGTTCTCATGGGTAAAATAGCGGGAAACTGCATTTTGAATCCATTCAACAAGGTTGTATCTGTGTTTTTTAACCCAGTAGTTTGCTTGCTTTGACTCTCGGCCAGTAAAGTTGGTCACCACAGTGTTTTGAGTGGAAATGGAAAGTGTCTGGAGGATTTCACTCTAGTTATGTAACAGAATGTGTTTGAGTTGTAGCGTGATCCTAAGCCTTTGAAATACACAGATTTAACCTATCGCAAGGGGATGATCATAATTTTTTGAGCTTTTTAGACCTTTTTAGGCACTTTCAACAATTGTATAATAGTCTTGTGTCGCCAAGTGAATGATTGTGTGCTAAAATTGAAAAATAACAGATAAGCCTCAGTTGAATGGCAATGGTTTAGTGTTGTAAAAAAAATAACCACATTCTTTTAAAGCATTAGGCTAGACCTTAACAAACCTCAGAATATCAATTTAAATGAAGTTAAGATGTCCAAACAGCATTAAAATGTCATTGAACTGTTAGTCCTGGCATGCCGCCACACTTCAGGCTAGTTAGCATGTTTATTCAGTCGTATGTTTAGTAAAGCAACGGAAAGGGGGATATACTTGTATTTATTGATTGTCAAACACACCATGGATTTTTTCCCCTCTTCTTCAGTCTCCTTGAGAGAAGGGAAAAAAGCAGGTTTGTTGAAGGAACCGGCCTCACAGTTGGGCTATAGTTTGTTCAAGTGTTGCCAGGCTGTTAAGGGAGTTTGGGATGTTGGAGCTGACTTTGTATCTGACTCTCTGGGATTCATCTTAGGGGCTCCATGGCAAGTTTGGCGCATGCATTGAAACGGAAGACGCCAAGCCTGACATAATTACTCCATCCTTGAATAGAATCTTGACAGCGTAAACACTGTGTTAGTTAAAGGGACATGGGCAGGATAAACGCATACCAGTTCTGCAGCAAAACCGCGGTGAATAAATTAAGTCGTTTTTATTAAATCGGCTTTAATTTATGTGCTTAATTGCATGTGGCTTCCTTGCGCGCGCCATATTTTGAGTAAAACTGGTAATTTATCCATCAGATTGCCTTGTAAAAAGTGCTCTCTAAAGGGCAAAAAACCTTTGCTTTTCAGTAATATCTAAATTTTTAAAAAGATGATTTTACTTGGACAAAAGGACTGTATATATTGTATAAATGGGATTTTAGTGCACCGATCATTCAAAACAAGACCATTTTGATTTCATGCTGACTGTAAACTAGCCTAGTTGGGGTTAAGTGCTGACGTGTTTTCCTACTAGTCAGCTATGTTATCTCTTGGCATAATTTTATGTTGACTACAGACACACTTTGGTAGCAACAAAGCAATCAACTAATCTTATCAGTTTTACAAGTAGGTTTAGTGTACTATTGGTCGTTATTAGGTTATTGTGCTTGGTATCATGATGCAATCTAAAAAGTTGCTTGCAGTTGTGTTGTTCATGAAAATTTCCTGTGTTCAAACCACATAAAACCGCCATTACTTTAATCACTTAACCATCACCTTATCCTCTCGTGGGAACATTTCACATCTGCCTTAGTTGCTGTTTTAAATTAACTATTTATGTTTGCTCTAATTATAAATGTTTTAGAACAGTTGAAATACGACGTGATCTTTTTTATGTCTGAACCTAAGGTCTTTGGGGTTCGGTCAAGAGTTTTGACCCTTTGTTTTCTTCTCCATTAGCATGGCTCAGAAGGAGAAACTCCAGTGTCTAAAGGACTTCCACAAAGACATTCTGAAACCCTCCCCAGGAAAGAGCCCGGGCACAAGGCCAGAGGACGAAGCCGAGGGAAAACACCCCCAAAGGGAAAAGTGGGCTAGCAAGCTTGACTTTCTTCTGTCAGTCGCCGGGGGCTTCGTTGGTTTAGGGAACGTTTGGCGGTTCCCGTACCTCTGCTACAAGAATGGCGGAGGTGAGTGTATTTGTTGATACTTTTGGACTTTGAACACTGATGTGACAGTAATAAAAACTTAATTTCTTCCTTACCATCATGTCATTTCAAACCCAAATGACTCTTCTGTAGGCTTCTTTATTGCTTTGAAAAACTTGTAAGTCATACAGAAACTCAAGCTCTCATTTTATACAGTAGGCCTACATCATGGGTTTTCTTATGGGTGTCTCATGATCAATCACAATGCATTTTCAATTAAATACAGCCTATGTGCAAATGAGATTTGAGAGTGAATAACAGCTTAAATTTCAGTCTGTTTTCAAAGTCATATGGACTAGTTTTATGGTTATTTTTTTTTACTTTGACTGTATACATCACTTTCTACTTGTGTCAGATCAGATATTATGAAAATTATATTCTGTTATATAGAATAAAGTAAAACATTTGGACATTCTTCACACAGAACGCATTTTTCCATTCCAATGCGCTACTTTTCCATTGTCCATTGTAAACGCACTTGACTGACGTGTATAACCGTTGCGCTCACGTCTTGTGTCTTTTTGCTGTCTCGCACATGACACGGCGTTCTGAAATGCGACGCTCAATTCAACTTTTAAAAAATGTGTCTTGAGACCTTGCGGTTTTCCCCCATTCCACTGTTTTTCAAAGCAAAAACGCGTTTTGTGTGAACCCGCACTTAGACTTGTACTGACTGAACTCAATGAGGAATAAGAGTTAAACACTAAACTAGTGGTTTATAGGATATAATAATTGACAGAATTAAGTGAATCTTCTCTTGGTGAATCTTCCATTTAGGTGCTTTTCTCATCCCATACTTCATTTTCCTGTTCGGCGGAGGACTGCCTGTGTTCTTCTTGGAGGTGGCGCTCGGCCAGTTCACCTCTGAGGGTGGAATCACCTGTTGGGAGAAACTTTGCCCCATATTTACAGGTGAGTTTCTTGATTTCTTTACCAGAGAATAAATAAAACTAATGGTAAAATTAAAAATATTGTAAGCAGTTTATGTCTCTACTAAAAGTGAGCAATGATCACTTAAGAAACATAAAGCATGATCATTTGTGGTAAGGATCAAAGAGATCTTTCAGTGGTATATTTAATGGCTGTCAATGGAGAACAATGCATTTTTGCTGCCAGTTGGTGAAGTTATGGCATCTACCACCAGGGGCAAATGGGGCAATGCCAACCACTCTGACCCCTTGGTAAGGACACAGAGTGGGGTGTGTGTCACAGATACCACCAGCTGTATCTGGGGTGACTGATAGGAAATACATATCTCTAATGCCAGAGCAGAAAATAATATATGTTTACAAAAATAGCAGTTAGGGTTAACCCTACCTCTCAGAGCCACTGACAAGAATCATTTTTTTAAAAATAATTAGGACTAGTAAATCTAGATAAATTCCTACAATTTCACAATTATTGTATCTGCATATGCATCTCTGAACATTTTTACATTTAAATGTAACCAATAAACAATCATATTCATTTGAGCATTTGACTCACAGCTCATTATCCAGGCATATCACATACTTTTTCCATAACTAATAGCAATCGTTTTTGGCTCAAAGACTCCCGTTGAAGCATGACTGCATCCATTAATTCCTATGGAGATATTAATGTAGACCAAAGCAGATCATATTAACTGAAAGAACACCCGTGCTTTGAAATTTGACACCTATATTTGCTATAACATTGACCAATAAAGTTATGTCTACATAGATTAACATGTCATTGCCACATGGTAAAGGAAATGTTATAGTCTTAAAGCCCTCACTGTTGGTGTATTTTAAATTTAATTCCAGCTGTCTGTTAATTGCAGCCTGTCTTCTTACTACTCTAGGGATCAGTAGTAGTTTCATTTTCAGCCTGGCTAGTGACAGAGACACATCAGCAGCTGTCAATGAATTTAGCTGGCCAGCTGCTCATGAACAGTAGCTCTTACTGAACAACTCTTCAGCTTGTGTGGTGTAGTGGCTAAAGCTGAAGTCTTACGATCAGAAGGTTGCTGGTTCGAGCCCCACAAACAAGTCACTAGTGTACCCTTAAAAAAGGCACCAAAACCCAGACAGAGTCAGAGGAACTGTCCAGCTAAATTTTCCACCAAAATATCTCTAACAAAGAGCATATTGAATCTCACAAAAATGTCTTCTGACCATAGATTAATTACTTATTTAAACAGAGTTTACCAGTGAGCAATCATTACATGCAAACTGCCGAACTACTCGCATCCCTCTGCCAGTGAATGAGGTGACAGCTTTGGTCGGTTTTGGTTTCCAGTCAACCTGGCCAACATTGATTTACTCAGTTCAGACTCTGAACCAATGTCTTACATCACTTTCCCCCAACTCTGGACAAGATTATTCCATGTTTATACAAGAAGGTCTCATAGAAGTTCGTCACTTATATAGCCGTTCTCACGCTCCACTGGAGCACAATACTTTCATTGCTTTCATTAAGGTTATAATAACAAATCGCAAACATTTTGCACAACTACCACATGCTGAGTCAGTCCAGTGTGCCATCAGCTTAATTTAGCCATTTCTGTCTTTGTACAGGTATCGGCTACGCGTCCATCGTGATCGTTTCTCTGCTGAACATCTACTACATTGTGATTCTGGCCTGGGGCTTGTACTACCTGTTCCAGTGCTTTCAGCCAGAGCTCCCCTGGGCAAGCTGCAACAACAAATGGAACACAGAAAATTGCATTGAGGATACTCTCCGCAAGAACAAGACACTCTGGGGAGCTGTGAATGCCACTAACTTCACTTCTCCCGTCACTGAGTTCTGGGAGTAAGTATCGAGTACAAATTTGTTGTGCACTTTGAAAGCCATCCAAATCCAGAGAAGCTGTTGTGGAGATTCTCTCCGTATTTTTATCAGTACAGTTGTCCTCAAACACTCCCAGAGACTTTGGAGCTCCATTCCCCTCTTAGTGACATTCTCATTGAACTTGCAACTTGCTTGATGCCATAGAGTAGGTGTATTCAACCCTGATACTGGAGATTCACTGCAGATTTTAGATTCAATCCTGCTCCAACACTACTGGCTGTATTTTTACCCCAAAGTAATCCCACAGACTTTGGTTATCTTGTTTGGGTGTGTTTGACTGGACAGTGGGTCTTGAGGAGCAGGGATGAATATCCCTGCAGTAGACAAGGTGTTAATGCTTTAACAGACTGAAGGGTCTAAACCAATGATGGGCAACTTTGTCTTGCAAAGCTTAGCTCTTTCCCTAATCAAACTTACTTGCCTGTAATTTTCAAGCAATTCTGAAGACTTGCGTGATATTTTTCAGGTGTGTTTGATTAGGGATGAAGCTAAAAGCAGGGCAGTGGCCCTCCTGGACCGAAGTTGCTCCTGCCGGAGAGCTATCTTCACGCATCCAACCCCAATTAAACACAAATATGCCCAATAATTTTCCAGAAATGCGTGATGGAGCAGGTTAAAGCTAAACTCTACAGGAAGGTGGCTCTCTAGATGCCCTCTAAGGATTGGACTCCCCTGAATTAACAGAAGCTAGTGGTGGTATTATTACTCTATTGCAGGTTTTCTCAACCCTGATCCTGGAGGACCACCAACACTGCACATTTTATGTGTCTCCCTAATCAAACACACCTAATTGAACTCATAAGCATATTAGAAGAAACTCCAAGACCTGAAATGGGTGTGTCAGACAGAGGAGACTTTCAGAAATTTGCAGTGTTGGGGGTCCTCCAGGACCAGGGTTGAGGAACACTGCTCTATGGCAGGTGTATCCAACTATGCTACAATCCTGTAGAGTTTAGATCCAACCCTAATCAAACACGCCTAAACATCTAATCAAGGTATTTAGGAAATGGAAGGCTGTAGCAAGGTTGCCATCCAGGAGCTGGTTGGCTATACCCCTGCTCTATGATGACTTGTTCTGACTGGTTCTTGAACACTTCTTCCTCTGTAGAGAACTCATCTGTCCTTTGCGTGTTGTATAACTTCTCTGATTATTTAATCAGAATCAGAATCAGAATCAGAATCAGAAAGAGCTTTATTGCCAAGTGTGCTTGCACCCACAAGGAATTTTTCTTGGTACTGAAGCTTCCAGTGCACATATACAAATACAAATACAACAAGAACATAGTAATACAAATTCTAAGAATGAAAATATATAAAAAATAAATAAAAATAGTATAAAAGTAAAAAAATAGGGTCACAGTTGGGTTTAGTCTGAATAACATTTACAGATTATAAACATATTTACAGTATTTTGAGTAGTATGAATAATATAGATATAAATATCACCTGAGTTTATTGCACTAGACAGTGGGAGTATTGCACTTACAGGCATATGCTTTGGGGGGCATGTTAAGTGTTCAGAAGGGAAATGGCCTGTGGAAAGAAACTGTTCCTGTGCCTGGAAGTTCTTGTGGCCAGTGATCTGTGTCGCCGTCCTGACGGTAACAGTTCAAACAGGGGGTGTCCAGGGTGAGTGGAGTCTGTGATGATTTTACCTGCTCTCTTCCTCACTCTGGAAGAGTACAGGTCCTGGAGGGTTGGCAGGGGGGCACCAATAATCCTCTCTGCAGTCCGGACTGTCCGTTGTAGTCTCCTGATGTCCGATTTGGTAGCTGAACCAAACCAGACAGTGATGGAAGTGCTTAAGACAGACTCAATGACGGCTGAGTAGAACTGGATCAGCAGCTCCTGTGGCAGATTGAACTTCTTCAGCTGGCGAAGGAAGTACAGTCTCTGCTGGGCCTTTTTCACAATGGAGTCAATGTGATTTGCCCACTTCAGGTCCTGGGAGATGGTAGAGCCCAGGAACCTGAATGACTCCACTGCTTCCACAGTGCTGTTCATGATGGTGAGAGGGGGGAGTGCTGGGGTGTTTCTCCTGAAGTCCACGATCATCTCCACTGTTTTGAGCGTGTTCAGCTCAAGGTTGTTATAACTGCACCAGACAGCCAGCTGTTCAACCCCCAGTCTGTAAGCAGACTCGTCACCATTTTGGATGAGACCGATGACAGTGGTGTCGTCTGCAAATTTCAGGAGCTTGACAGAGGGGTCTTTAGAAGTGCAGTCATTAGTGTACAGGGAGAAGAGCAGTGGGGAGAGAACGCACCCTTGGGGGGCGCCAGTGCTGATGGTGAGGGTCCTGGATGTGAGTTTCCCCAGTCTCACTAGCTGCTGCCGGTCCGTCAGGAAGCTGGAGATCCACTGACAGATTGTGGATGGCATGGAGAGCTGAGTCAGTTTGGCTGTGAGAAGATCAGGGATGATGGTATTGAAGGCCGAACTGAAGTCCACAAATAGGATCCGTGCATAAGTCCCAGGTCTGTCAAGATGTTGCAGGATATAGTGCAGTCCCATGTTGACTGCATCATCCACAGACCTGTTTGCTCTGTAAGCAAACTGAAGGGGATCCATCAGGGGTCCGGTGATGTCCTTCAGATAGGCCAACACCAGTCTTTCAAACGACTTCATGACCACAGACGTGAGAGCGACAGGTCTGTAGTCGTTAAGTCCAGTGATTTTAGTTTTTTTGGGAACCGGAATGATAGTGGAGCGTTTGAAGCAGCAGGGAACTTCACACTGCTCCAATGATCTGTTGAAGATCTGCGTGAAGACTGGGGCCAGTTGGTCAGCACAGGCTTTTAGACAAGCAGATGAGATGCCGTCTGGGCCTGAAGCTTTCCTAGTCTTCTGTTTTTTGAAGACTCTGCTCACGTCCTCCACACAGACCTTAAGCTCAGGTTGGATGGCAGAAGGGGGGAGGAGAGGGGTTGCAGGAGGTGATGGTGGATGTGTGAAGTGCACATCAGGGCGGGTGTGAGGTGTGAGTCTGGGCTTCTCAAACCTGCAATAGAATGCATTGAGAGTGTCAGCCAGTTGTTGATTCTCCACAGATGGGGGGGATGGTGATTTGTAGTTGGTGATGTTCCTCAGGCCTCTCCAGACTGATGCCGGGTCGTTGGCCGAAAACTGGTTTTTCAGCTTTTCAGAGTAGCTTCTTTTAGCAACTCTGATCTCCTTTGTCAGTTTGTTTCTGGCCTGGTTATACAAGATTTTATCCCCACTTCTGTAAGCATCCTCTTTGGCATGACGAAGCTGTTTGAGTTTCCCAGTAAACCATGGTTTATCATTAGTGAATGATAAGAATGTCCTGGTAGGAATGCATGTATCCTCACAGAAACTGATATATGATGTTACAGTATCTGTGAGCTCATCCAAATCGGTGGCTGCATCTTCAAAAACAGTCCAATCAGTGCAATCGAAGCAGGCCTGTAGATCCTGCTCTGCTTCGTTGGTCCATCTTTTTACAGTCCTTAATACAGGTTTAGCTGATTTCAGTTTCTGCCTGTAGGTCGGTATAAGATGAACCAAACAGTGATCAGAGAGCCCCAAAGCTGCCCGTGGGACGGAGTGATACGCATTCTTTATCGTGGTGTAACAGTGGTCCAATATATTACTGTCTCTGGTAGGACATGTAACATGCTGTCTGTATTTTGGCAGTTCACGGGAGAGATTTGCTTTGTTAAAATCCCCAAGAATGATTAAAAGAGAGTCTGGGTACCTTTGTTCCATTTCAGCTATATGTTCAGCCAGCTGTTGTAGCGCCGCGCTCACACACGCGTCTGGAGGAATGTAAACATTCGCGAGAATGAATGAGGAAAACTCCCGCGGCGAGTAGAAAGGTTTACAGTTTATGAAATGAGCCTCTAAATTAGGAGAGCACATCTTCTTCAGTGTTGTTACATCTGAACACCAACTTTCGTTAATGTAGAAACACAATCCACCACCTCTCGTTTTCCCCGTTAGTTCCGCGATGCGATCCGCTCGGAACAGCTGGAAGCCCGGCAGATGTAGTGCGTTGTCCGGTATGGCTTCACTCAGCCAGGTTTCAGTGAAGCACAGAGCAGCGGAGTTTAAAAAATCCTTGTTAGTGCATGTGAGGAGAAGAAGTTCGTCCATTTTGTTAGGAAGAGATCGGAGATTCGCAAGATGAATACTGGGTAGTGCAGTGCGGAGGCCGCGCTCGCGGAGTTTAACCAGCGCGCCGGCGCGCTTCCCGCGTTTGCGTCTGACCGCGCGTTTTAACAACACCGCTGCGCCTCCAACGAGAATGTCCAGTAAAACGTCTGAGTAATCAAAATCTGTAAAAAACTTGTCTGGTGTGTGTTTCCTAATGTCCAGAAGTTCGTCTTTGGTGAAACTGATAGGAAAAGAATGACTAAACGCAGAACAAACGAACAAAAACAACACAATGACTGGAGAGCTCCACACCGAGGCAGCCATCCGCGGCGCCATCTTGATGAATTTTTTTTATATTTTTTTATATTTATATTTAAATGCTAGCCCCTTAAACACCCTTAAGGGCTTCAGAGAGTCTCACTGGCAAACATTCTTTCCACCACAGGAGAAATGTCCTCAGTATCTCCGATGGTATCGAGGACGTGGGTCATATTAAATGGGACTTGGCTCTGTGTCTGCTCGCTGTGTGGGTCATCTGTTTCTTCTGTATCTGGAAAGGTGTTAAGTCCACTGGGAAGGTAAGCTTGGTTGCATTACATTAATTTTTCAACTTCAGCCAGTTAATTTAAGGACTACTAATATTAGTTTCTACAGTGTCATTGCAGTTATAAGTAGCTTGGTAGATTTGAGTGTTATCTTTGTCAGTGTTGTGAACATACACATAGCAGTCATTCCCTGGTGATTAGCAGCAATGGTAACTATAGCTTACCTCATTCCTAATCGAGGCTGTAAAGTCAATCAGCAGACACCTTCTCTTGACTTGACCATGCAGTTGAGAATCTTATCATGACTTCTGCCAAGACGCTGTCACATTAGATTGCTCTATCGCAATGCTAGCATTATCTACTTTAAGACTTTAAGATTTATTTAAGCATTAAAGGCTGGTTCATGCTGCCCCAACTAGTTGCAAAATTTCAAGTTGGCTGATGGATTTTATTATGTTGGGAAACATTGATCCAGCAAAACCCAATAACCAATGGAATTTGGTTTTTGGAATTGGGCATTGTGAACTAGCCTTTATAGGCTCCTTTACTTTTTCACTTTAAGCCATTTTGTTTTTTTGTAAATTTGACTGAGCTTCATTAAAGGTGGCAAGTGAAAGATTACTTTCAGTTATTCATATAACATGTACTGCGTTAGATTAAACTGAGAAGGGGTCATAGCACTTGCATATTGTTGTCCTACTGTTAGTTTAACTGCTTCTATTGTTCTAATTTGTAAGTCGCTTTGGATAAAAGCGTCTGCTAAATGAATAAATGTAAATGTATACAATTATAAAGTTTGGTGAATGAGGTATTAGGCTTGAGAGCAATGCAATTTTAAATATAATTGCAGATATTAATGTTTTGATGTACTCTTCGGCATTGTGTGACATAACATTTCTAGCCAAACCAAACATTAAATGAAGCGCTGTTTTTCTCCCATCTAGTACTCACTCTCTGGCCAAAAAGCATATGACCACTCTGACCACTAAAGCCAATATTTATCTGTTAGTGAAGTTAAACTGTAAATTGCATGTTAGCCTTGGAAATTGTTTTGACAGTGTTATCTTAGAATGTTGGAAAGTATGACAGGTCTTCTAAAGACCCTGTGAAAAAGTTGTACTGCTGTAGTTTTCTAAATTGTTAAATCACAAACAAAGCTTGTGGGTTTTTCATACAACTAGAGCATTAAATTTAACCTCAGTGTTCTTGACTTTTCTGCTTAGGTTGTGTACGTCACGGCAACATTCCCGTTTGTCATGTTAATTGTCCTGCTTGTACGGGGTGTCACTCTTCCTGGGGCAGCCGAAGGCATCAAATTTTATCTGTACCCAAATTTGACTCGCCTTGGAGACCCAGAGGTAAGATTTCATAGCTATTTACATGTCTTCTCAAAAGGCTTTATAATATCACACACACACCAGAATTTGATTCCACACAATCGCAAGTGCCTCTAACACATTTATTTGGTCTTTATGGCTATCAAACTTGCTGAAAAGACCATCATAGTTGGTTCCTAGCATATGTTTTGGACAGTGGTCCCCATCAGGCCAAAAAAGACTACTTTGGTCAACTAGCTTTGACAGAAAGACCAACTGTTGGTTGACCAGCTTCAAAAGCTAGGTGAACAACATGGCTATGCTAGTCCACCAGCTAAAAAAATAACATTAACCAATATAAATCAGCCCTCTAAGATGAACTATTCAGCAGGAAAAGTGCTGTTCACACTTGCAGACAGAATGTACTCCAGTGACCATCCGCAACTTAAAACCAGAGTAAACTTTGGATGTACAGTTTACAGAGAGAAACCCAAGATGTGCAAAAGAGTCGACATAAATAAAGCTCTTGATGGCCTCAGTCAGAATTCAACAAATCTAAACATGACATGCAGTTGTTGAAACAATTTATATTTGTTATTGATGGTGTATACAGTTCTTGAGGACCTACGAGAGGCAGAACGCATGCAAATATTTGAGTTTGGTCAATTCATGTTGTCAGTCAACGGATGGTTTGGCGTCTTCTGTCTAGGTGTGGATCGATGCAGGGACACAGATTTTCTTCTCTTACGCCATCTGTCTTGGAGCCATGACGTCACTGGGAAGCTACAACAAGTACAAATACAACTGCTACAGGTGGGTTTCGATGCCCCGGGGCGGGAGGGAGGCTTAGTCCAGGGAACGGGCAAAGTGGGAACGTAGGGTACCTTTGTGTTAATTAACAAACTCCATGACATATGTGTGACATAGGGACTGTTTGCTGCTGGGAGGCCTGAACAGCGCTACCAGTTTTGTGTCTGGCTTCGCAATATTTTCCGTCCTGGGCTTCATGGCACAAGAGCAAGGGGTGGACATAGCCGATGTGGCAGAGTCAGGTACGAGGGTCAAGTAGCAGTGATGGTGGGCACTGCTGCTGCAAATAACAACATGAAAAAGTTTGGTCAACCCTGTAGTGAAAAATCGGCGACAATAAGCGATTCGGAGCCAATAAAACTAGTTCCAGGACCTAGGACTAAAAAGAAAGTATAACATTCGGAACCTTCACCGTCATTCAGCAGACAAAAAACAAATATGAATTAATACGTTCTCTCGGTGGGAACTGGAATCCGCTTGGAATCGACTGTAGAACTGAATGGAGAACGTTCTTGGAGCCACTGGGAACATAAAGCCCTATTCCACTAATGGTGAAGAATCAACAGTTGCGTGAAAAAGCATTGATTTAGCATTGATCGCTGTTCAGTTGGTTTCCACAGGTGACCCTAATCAAGAAGCATCTTGTGCCAAGTTCAGGATAAAGGCAATTTACAACAGGCTTTTTGGAGAGTTTGGGTTTAAGTCCTAAAGATCTCTTTACGCAGTTTAATTCAGGTCGCCAAGTCGGTTCCTATTGGTTCCTTTTTCTACCCTGGGGCCTGGATACACTACACTACATGGCCAAAAATATGTTTACACCTTCGTCTAATTAATGGGTTTGGCTTTTTCAGCTACACCCTTTACTTACCATCAGGTGCCTAAAATGAAGCATGCAACCATGCAATCTCGTTAAGAAAGAATGGTTTACTGAGTCTGGTGTGGAAGGACTTGACTGCCATGCACAAAGCCCATACCTGAACCTCATCGAGCACCTTTTGGATGTACTGGAACCTCGACTGTGAGCCAGACCTCATCACCCATCATCAGTGCCTGACCTCACTGACGAATGGGAGCAAATCTCTGTGCAAACATCTACTGGAATACCTTTCTAGAAGAGTGGAAGCTTATTATTAATGCTCATGGTATTGCAAGTAAATGTTCAACAAGTGCATATGGGTGAGATGTTCTGGTTTCTACATACTTTTGGCCATCTAGTGCATTTCTCATAATTGTTCTGCATTATTCATGCTGTATTAAGATGCAGCAAGTCTCATGGTGAGAGAGATCAGTTGATGTATAGATTGCTTTCAAGCTCAAGGTTTTCCAAATGTCTAATCTTCACTTTTCCTGCTTTGGCCCTCCTCTGTGGAGACATTGGTCTAAGTATGTCTGGCCCAAGCGAGGTGCACAAAACATACATCTTTATCACTTTGTTTATAAGACATACAAACCTAAACTTTACTTGAACTTCCGTGCATATCAGCACAATTACGGTTGAACGAAGCCACTGGATCCTTTTCAGGGAGTCTTTCAGGATGATTTGGTTGGATATATTTCTAAACATTACAAATGCCAAGAAGCTAAAAGGAGCTTTTTGCAAAAGAGAAGTCAATTTTGGGGAGGTCAGTCTCGGATGCATCAACCTGACTCTGCAGAAAGTGTACTTTGACATTGATGCTATGTTACTTTGATCCATTGTTTTAATTTGTTCTTTGGTTTTATTACATGCGTTGTGCTTGTTCTTGTGTTTAACCTCTGTTGAACGGATTGAATCCTACATTTGATGTTGCAGTAATGTTAGCAAGTGGAGGTGTTTGTATTGGGGATGTGCCTGAAGTTGAATTCTTATTTTGGAAAGGAGATAACGGATTCTACGGAGCCTCTAAAGGGACATGATGAAGTAAAAATATGAGATGAAAGGAAAAAATATATTTCAATGCTTTTGCATTGTCTCACAATTATATAGTTGGGTAATTATATTGTATATAATGCAGGGTATTCAAATCGCTTTTGAATGCATGCTTGCTTTTTTACTTTTTACTCGAATTCGCGGCCATGCATACTTTTTTTTTATAGGGAGCGCCGGTACAGATTTTTACAAGATATTTGTCAGGATCTGTTGCGCACCAAATCCCTACTGAAATGTAACTGACTACCGCACCAAGCCTAACCATGTCCGTTTATGGGCTCCCTAGAAGGTGTTATTCATTTTCCGGGCCTTTCCTGATTTGAAATTCGCTTTGGGCACATCCCTAGTTTGTATTTTGCCTCGACTCTCTGAAGTTGTTCTATGTAGTGTTGAATATGTAACCTGTAGTGTTATCCAGGGGAAATATCACGCCGCTGATTAAACCTTTTCTAGATTTGGAAGCAGCCAAAGTTAACATCAAGATGCTTATTTTGCCAGAAGATGCAATGAAACAGTCATTGGACTTGCAACGAACCAATGGCAGTAATTTTGCCTGGCTTGATCGCTTTGTCCTTTAGATACTCGCTCCTTTTTTCTTTCATGTCTCCTTTTGGTCTGTGCCGACAACGAAACGCACCGCGAAGGCATAGATCAAAGTGTGCAAATTGCTAGCCTTGCTAATTGTGCTCTCTCCACTTCCCCACTCCCTCTGTTCTCTTCCCAATAGGTCCTGGCTTGGCCTTCATTGCTTACCCTAAAGCTGTGTCTATGATGCCACTGCCTACGTTTTGGGCCATTCTTTTCTTCATCATGCTTCTGCTGTTGGGCCTCGACAGTCAGGTGAGTGTCAAATGAATAAAATGGTATGCTAAACAGCTTGAGTACCACTAGTTTACAGGGTGGTGATGACAGCCAGACACTGTGAACATTTTGTCCCTCGCACTTTCAATAGAACGTAAATTCATCCCGATTTAAATTCAAGACACGACAGTCTATGCATGAACTGACGTTTTATTCTTATACAAAACAAGGCGATGTGAGCATTATGGACCCCTAAACACTTTATGTAAAGTCTGTTTCATTCATATTGTTCAGCAGTGTATTTCGTTTCTTTGCCAATTAAAGGCAAGAGATAAAAACAGAACCTTTCAATTAGACAAAGGTCAGAATAAACTGGTATTACACTTGATTTTTCTGTCCCCCTCACCGGCTATGCCCCTGCCCAAGAAAACCTGGTAACAAACAGAAAAAAGAAAAACTTTGTTGGCAGATTATTGGCCATACAGCAGTTAGAGTCCTGTACTATCATATTTCTCGGTCCCGGTGAAATTAAACACTCTGCTAAATTAGTGTCCATCCACATCCTGTGAGTCCACAAACCAGGGTGTGGCGCTTGGACTGTTACATTAAGTATGCTTATCGAAAATAATATCCATGCAGCTGTGCTGGATAACATGTAAGTGGTTTCTACAGTACAGTACTACTTTGAAGTAATAGATGCCTTACACTACAGTAGGTCACAACTTTATAGACCATTTAAACTGAAGCTGAACTATCAGATGGGGTTGGATATTACATTATTCTAAAACAGCAAATAGCCTTTTAGACTAGCCTAGCAAAACCATGATACTGAGAGAGAGAAGTTTTATTGGATGCATCAACGATAATAGTCAAGAACTAAAGGCCACAAACTTAGTAGGTTTACGATTACAAAACATGGCACAACTTTTCCATGGCTTCATTTTCACTTGGTAAATCATCAAAATATTAAATCGTTGCTTTTTCAGCTTGAGTCTGCACACAGCAAGCCTGTTTGTGCTAACAGTGTTTCTTTTTTTTTCTCAGTTTGTCGAAGTGGAAGGGCAGATCACATCCCTAGTGGATCTGTATCCATCCTTCCTACGGAAGGGTTATCGGCGTGAAATCTTCATAGCTATAGTCTGTTTTTTGAGCTACCTGTTGGGACTTACCATGGTCACCGAGGTAAGAGCAACAGTCAAACTATTTTTTCTTACACTCTTGTAATGGCGCATTTCCCTTCCAAATCCATACTAATTCTAGTATTCACCACTTTGCCAACATATTGGACCAGCTGGTTTCTCTTGGCTAAATAAAGAGTGTATCAAATGCAGCTAAGTTGAATGGTCAGGCACCATGTGTTTTCCTTTTAGGATTTTAGTGACATTGTCATTCGATAGTATGTGGCCCTCAACCAAACCCTCAGTTCCTGTAATCAGGATGAACAACACACTCATGCCAGATATACAGCCTAAGCTCTCTCCCATAAGGAAGAGTCTTCCACACCCAGCAGGATCACCGTGATTTGCCAACTAAGACATGTTTTGTTGATCCTTCAACAACATTACTGTCTGAAAACTTAGTCCCTAACCTACCCATAACTTATCCCTAAACTCAGAGGGAAATGGTAGGTGAATAACACTGTTATAGAAGCACCTAACCCTGGCTATAAGCCTAAACTTGACAAACTGTAAACTTGTCCCTCAAATCTGATTGGTTGATTGGAATGTTGATCCAGGAACATGCTGTACTTGGTGAAATCAGTTTCATCTCCCAACAGTGTCTTTTCGCTCCCACTTCCATGTCTTTTTATGGACGTCCTGACCTGCTTTGAGCAATGAGAATTCCATAGAGGAGTCTCACTGCTATACTAGGAGATCCGGTCTGGTCTGACAATGCACATCTAAGATTCCTCTGGCCCCCTTTAAATATCGGCCCCTGATTGCTAATCCCCCAGAACAGCGAACTGGGAATGCTATTCTGTGGCTTGAGCCACACAGTGTCCCATTTTTTTTCCATGACATAATGTCTTATGTCACCCCTGAATGCATTGTGCAACAAATGTCTTTGTTACCAAAAGAAAATGAGTCAAGTGTTTAGCCAACCCCTGGTCATAACAGTCCTCTATTATGTCCGCTCTGCAATTACAGCATGTATTAGAGCCTACTCACTTTTTTTTTCAATAGTTTTTTGTCTCTTTTTCAGGGTGGCATGTATGTGTTTCAACTCTTTGACTACTATGCAGCCAGTGGCGTGTGCCTTTTATGGGTTGCATTCTTTGAATGTATTGCTGTAGCCTGGGTTTATGGTGAGTACAAGAAGTAAACAGAAAATGTAAGTCATAATGGGGAACTGTAGCAGGCACTTCCCATGATTGGGGTACAAATTAGTGTGCCATTACTTTAAAACAATAAATCCTGTTACGGTCATTAAAAACCCAAGGTTTGGTTGTATCCCACATTTTGTGTTCAATCCTGTTACTTCACGATCGTGATCCCTAAGAAGTATAAGTCATCTACCGCATGATCTCATGCCACTTTCTCAGAGTTTCCACAAATTGAGTGTTGACTTCATTTGATAAACTCAGCCATTCAACCTTGTTACTGTAAGAAAAAAAATCAAACAAATATACTTTTTATTCATTGGAAATACGAGTTTGTCAATAACTACAAATCAACATTTGACCTCTAACTAGCTTGCTCCTGCGGAGTAACAGAGTAATTAAAGATAAATCTGCAACCCTGTTACTGCATGATTTTCCCCCTATTACAAATAATCTTTAAAATTGTTACACCAAAGTAGTAAAAGCCACTCGGACCCTTTCTACATCATGATCTTATGCCGCTTTCTCAGTTTTTAAACAAATTGAATGTTGACTTCATTCTTTAAGCCATTTAACCCTGTTACCAAAGTTATTGTAAGAAAATAAAGATCAAACAATTATGTATCCTTTTTTTTATTTGAAAAAATAGTTTATATATAACTGCGAATCAACATTTGACCCCCTAACTAGCTCGCCACTGCTGAGTAACAGATACATTTAGGCTAAATCTGCAACCCTGTTACTCAATAGTTTTCCCTCATTGCAAATAACTATCTTTGCAAATAACTATCTTTAAAATTGTTATACTAAAGAAGTAAAACTCATTTGTAACATTTTTACAATAAGATATCATGCCGCTTTCTAATTTTTCTCATTTTTTGAATGTTGTCTTCATTCTTTAAGCCATTCAACCCTGTTAGGTGCACAAAATATGCATCTTTTTCTGCTGAGTAACTAAATCTGTAATATGTCAGTACATGCCAACTTCTCTTGATAACAGAGCTGCTGCTAAGGTGGATTAAACCCTGCATTGCCTGTATTTCGGTTAAAATACTGATATTGTTTACTATGCAGGACTTTCCTGATAACATACTGCACTGTTTGCACAAGTTGCAGTAAAGCGCTAGAGCACAACTTTTTTTTTTATCGTTTTTTTCCCAGCCAAGCCCAAACAAGTCAATTGATAAGCTACCAATGTAATCCCCATCCTAAACAATTCAGTAACTTGGTTCCAGTCTATGTGCACTGTAGGATCATGTGTTATTGCTTTTGAATTTCATACCTGAACACACTCCTTCTCTTCAAAAGGCGCTGATAATTTCTATGATGCGATTGAAGAGATGATTGGTTACAGACCAAATCCCTGGATGAAGTGGAGTTGGACTGTAATTACACCTTTTCTGTGTGTGGTAAGTTCTTTACAGAGAAAAAGTCCTTAAAACAGGCTAACTTGGTAGATTATAGCATATTTGGAGATGACCGTGAGAAATGCACATCCACAGATCTTCTTAGGCCCACTACACAGTACGTTTCCTAAAATGGTGCGTTGAAAGAACCTATGAAAGAGTATTTTACACAGTTCAATTGGAGATTGTGTGCTTTTCCACCCTCCCCCCCCCTACGGCTACACATGCAAATACCGCTTTTCCGCTTTGGATTTGCTGCAAAAATCCGGCTCGCATCTCACTGTAACAGAGCTCCAGATGGGGTGACCATCTGCCTGGCCGACAGAATGAATGTAGGAGCTGAGGACGAGTGCAGGATTAGTTTCCATGAGATCATGAATGTCGGTTTTCTATGAACATTATAGGACTATAAGGAAAAAAAGAAATCCCTTCCTTATGTACAATCATAAAGCTTTTAAAGACATTCGAGATTCTTTCTTAAATTAGATGGCTCTTTTGACGTGTATTAACCCGCTTAGTCATTTTGGAAACTTGGTGGACTCTTACATGATCAAAATTAGAAATAGATAGATAGATAGATAGATAGATAGATAGATAGATAGATAGATAGATAGATAGATAGATAGATAGATATAATTAGAAATAGATAATATAGAATTAATTTGACTTTTCTATCATTTTACATCTTTAAGAATGAATCTCACAAAGAAAAACCTAGGTCGTAATTCACCTCAAAACCAAAAGACCAAAAAAAAATCTATAAGCATATTTTACGACCCATTATTAATTATATTAAATTATATTATTAAATAACTAAATAAATGTTATTTGTTACTATCAAGCATTGTTATTAAATAAACAGTACAAGAATGCATTATTGATTGGATTATAAATGCTAAATAATGATAAACAGTTTATTTAATAAATTATTTATTATTATTATTAAATTGTATTAAAGTTGATTATTAAATAACAACTAAATAAATCTACTAATGTTTTTTTTAAATATAATCATCTATCATTATTAAATAAATAAATAGCAAAATAGCCATAAAAGGTATGTATTATTGATTAAATGATAAACAATGCTATTTATGTTATTTAATCAATTATAAATTGATTAATATTAATACATAGCAAATAAATAACTATAGTAATATTATTTTATTATCATGTATAAATAAATGGCAAGTATTATTGAATGAACTGAAACTGAATTAAAATGATAATACACAAATTTTATTTGTCATTTATTATTATCATTATCATTAGTAGTATTATTAAATAGCAAATAAAATGTCCATAATAATTGTATTTAATAATAATAATAAACTGCGATTTATTTAATGCATAAAAATATAATAAACAATGTGTGTATTGATTAAATTAAATTAAAAAAGTATTTCATTTAAATAGTGTTGTTTTATAATTATTTTAAGTTAATCAATACATACTTTTGCTATTTCATTTTCAAATAAAATAATGTATTTAATTATAAAACTGTTTATAATATTTTTATGTAATAAATAAATAGAAAATTATGTATTCATTTAAATTATAAACTAAATTAAAATAATTGTAATAATGCGATTTAAATAAATATTGTTTATTAATTATTTTAATCTTAGCTAATAATAATAATAATAATATTGTTATTAGTTTTGAATTCTAATATGATCTAGACAATTTTCGTGAGATTCCCCCCTTGTGATGTGGTGACCCCTGCTTTCTCTCCTTCTGCAGGGATGCTTTATCTTCTCATTGGTCAAGTATACGCCCCTGAGATACAACAAAGTCTACGAGTACCCGGATTGGTCCATCGGAGTCGGCTGGACCCTCGCCCTGGCGTCCATGATCTGCATACCTATGGTGGTCGTGATCAAAATCATTCAATCAGATGGACCCCTCATCGAGGTGAGTCACTCGCACCGACGACACACCACAGATTTTCCGTCTGCCAACAGGCCAATAACGTCCCTTTCCGTGTCCCTCCAGAGGATCAAAGCCGTGGCGGCCCCCGTGAGGGGCGGGGCCAGTTCTTGCCCCCCAGAGTACCAGCCCAAGAGCAGCGAGCTGGCGCAGCCCCTGGATCCCAACTGGAACGGAGGCTTGACAAAGCCCACACACACCATCGTAGAAACTATGATGTGAACGCTCTCTGTGAGAGGATTCAAATGACCTGCTTTTCCATTATATATATATATATACAGTATATATATATATGTGATACTATATACACATATTAAAATATACTCTTTGTACTTTTGACATAGTCGTAGGACCAGGTTTACATTGCTACGCATCTGCACTAGGAGTCCTTGTTTTGTTTTTGTTTTGTTTTTTTCTACAGAGGAAGTCAAATTTTTCTGTCTGTATTTTTAATATTTGTATCATAATACTATTATATTACTATTATTGTCGCTGTTATTAGACAGAGAACAGATCGCAACCAGCAGTATCATGAACGTAGAACCATGCCCGTTCTATTTTTGTAACTTTTATCTTGTACATATTAAAAATCGAATTGAATTTTAAATTCTAAAAAAAAACTAAGGGCTCCGTAAACATGATTCGTAAAGAGTAACATTGGTGTACAACGATTTTCATCCTCGCCCATCGTGAATGGTCCTCTTTTTAAGGGATAATGATCCTGGATAGTTGTGTCCCAACAAACCGTTTAGGCTGGAGATTGTGCTGTCGGAAGAACCGAGCCGTTAAGCCCTGCTTGTTTTCAATGCACTATACAACTAGGACACTAGATTCTCCACAATGGTGCAACCTGCGCAAAAGGACAGTTTGCGCGCAAAAAAAACAAACAATTTTTTTGATAACATATCGCTTTTTTTATTTTGAGGGGGTCGGGATGTGAAGCTGCCTGGCAAGATTTTAAAACCACGTAGAATTTATATTTTGCGTTTGTATCAAATCTGTTTCTTTTCATTTCCAATCACATTTTTGCCTTTTGTATTCAAAAAACATCACTGTATTCTCAATAGATCTCGTCCACAACTATTAATCGATCGACGAAGAAAAAAAGCTTGCTGCGAACTGTAATGTGCAATACTTTGTAGAACGATATGCATTGTTCCTGTTTTCACCTGTCTTTCAAAAAAGTTGGTACTTGGAGGTGTGGAATTACGTATGATTTATGAGCAGTTGTAATATGTCAGAAACAATGAACAGGGGCCAATTTAAGCTGCCGTACATATGGCATGCTGAATTAACACCAAAAACTCAATGCAGATCTACTTACTGTGACAATTTATACTTTTTATTTTATTTTATTAGAAAGTAAAGCTGAAATCTAAGGTTTATGCCAATGTTATGGATTAAATTTATTGGATTTTAATTTTTTTTTTTTGACTTGGCCAAGTTAAACAAAACTGTAGCCAATCGCAAAGGGAGAGGCTCAATTGATCTCAACAGCTTCTACCTTGGTACCTTTGGGATACTTTTATTAACTGCGAATTACAATGTAAATGTTGAAAGAGGCACAATTTCTTTAGCAATACAGAGATTTAATTTGCAGTCTCAGGGTGTGTTTTAAAGACGGAGACTGATTTCCCACTGTTGCACGTCTCTTTGAACCCTTCCATTTTTGAAGAGGAGTTAAAAGGGGGCTGTGTTTATATAAAGTAATGACTAGAAATGTTTTATTTTTTTATTTTGAGGATATCTGTAAGTAAACAAAAAGCAAGTGTATATCGACAAAAGATTTTACAGTACCCAAAAAAAGAGAAAAAAGTCAAGAAAAATTAAAAAAAAAAAAGTTTTTATCTCTTAATAAACATTTATCTTTTAAAAACAGTGATTTTGTTGATTTGTGATTTTTATGTTACTATGATAATCATGCTGAAAGTTGGGGGTGGACTCTTTTGATTTGGGTCAGTAAGCAACTGCACACCTAGCAACGCCTTAGCAACCATCTAGCAAACACCACTCACATTTTCTACTAAGTAAAGTAGCATTTCTTTAAAGTTTGATTGTATTTGGTTATGTAAAAGGAGGTAATGTTTGTTTGGCTCAATTTCGAGTGTTTTCCCCCACTGACCTCAGCATCTTTCACCACGGTAAATATTGAACTTTTGGCTGCTTACCATGACCTACAAACAAAAATAAACTCTGTACATGGAAATACTGCTGGTGAATGGAAGGAATGATGAATCGTTCTGGCACTGTTTGTTCTTAAAGGAATCTATCTATCTATCTATCTATCTATCTATCTATCTATCTATCTATCTATCTATCTATCTATCTATCTATCTATCTATCTATCTATCTATCTATCTATCTATCTATCTATCTATCTATCTATCTATCTATCTATCTATCTATCTATCTATCTATCTATCTATCTATCTATCTATCTATCTATCTGTCTGTCTGTCTGTCTGTCTGTTATTCCATTCATCCATATGTCTATCTATCCATCTATCTCTGTCTGTCCGTCTGTTCTTTATTATGTAAACAAACATCTCTATTTCTGACAATATCAAAAAATATCAAATGTAGATCACAGTCAAACAGACATTTCACTAACCATAAAAGTTCATTCTAAAGTCAGAAATCATAATTTTAGCTCACGCCAAAGAAAAGCTCGTGAACTAGTCCTGTTGGATGAGGACGTTACCATGGCAACAGCTGCTCCAGTGCACTCTGTTCGGTTCACGATCAGGAACATCACAATTTTCTCATAAATGCACACAAAAATACATTTGACATGGCTAAAGGGGCACAGAAAAACAATTTTGGTTATGCAACACGATGAGTGCCACAAAAATTACCTTTAGACCACTGGAAGTGGTTGTATAATTCACAAAATGACCATAATTGATCCCGTGTGCATGTGTTGTGCAGCTCAACACCCACAATTCACTTTCAGAAATAGCCCTGTCCATTTCCCAGGTGTTGAAAAGTGCGTTTCGAGAAGCAGAGGATAAAACAGAATAGCATTTCCAAAGTTCTGGCCACTTGACAAACTCACCAGTAGGAAAAAACGTCACCAGCGAATCTCCCGCAGAGACTGTGGGTTTAAACCAGGTCCTATGGGAGAGAGCACAGTGCATTTTAACCAGGCTTACCTCTGCTCTATTTGGACATGTTACAGCTGACTTCAGTGTAAAAGTCTCACACCTCCAGTTTTGTGACAGGTGTTCCTGTCGAAAGTCTTTCAAACATTCACTCATTTCAGAGCCCCTCGAAGCAGCTTGTGATCTCAGTAGATGTCCCTGGTCATTACTACTTCACTGCTGTCTTCTGAGAAATTTCTGTACACTGTATTTTTTTGTAACAAAGGTTTAACAGTTTGCAGTGAATTGCAAAGCAGGAAAATGTTGTAATATATACTTGAAAAAATTATGATATGACACAATATTATACAATAAGTTACAACAACATATGTTTTTACATTGCTTTAACTCATCAAAATTCAATTTTCAACTCAAAATTGAATCAAAAGTTAATCAAAGTTAAGCAATTTTAACTTTTTTTTAATATAAGATTCAACCCATTTTAAGTCAGTTTAGTATAATTTAAGTTGAAATTACTTAAACATCCAAGTTGATTATACTTAAAAATTTAAGGTTGCAACTTTTTTTACACTGTATATATATATATTATGAAATGACACAATAGTATACAATAAGTTACGACAACATATGTTTTTACACTGCTCTAACTCATCAAAATTCAATTTTCAACTCAAAATAATCAAAGTTAAGCAATTTTAACTTTTTTTTTATATAAGATTCAACCCATTTTAAGTCAGTTTATTATAATTTAAGTTGAAATTACTTAAACATCCAAGTTGATTATACTTAAAAATGTAAGACTGCAACTTTTTTTACACTGTATATATATTATGAAATGACACAATATTATACAATAAGTTACGACAACATATGTTTTTACACTGCTCTAAATCATCAAAATTCAATTTTCAACTCAAAATAATCAAAGTTAAGCAATTTTAACTTTTTTTATAAGATTCAACCCATTTTAAGTCAGTTTATTATAATTTAAGTTGAAATTACTTAAACATCCAAGTTGATTATACTTAAAAATTTAAGGCTGCAACTTTTTTTACACTGTATATATATTATGAAATGACAATATTATACAATAAGTTACGACAACATATGTTTTTACACTGCTCTAACTCATCAAAATTCAATTTTCAACTCAAAATAATCAAAGTTAAGCAATTTTAACTTTTTTTTTATAAGATTCAACCCATTTTAAGTCAGTTTATTATAATTTAAGTTGAAATTACTTAAACATCCAAGTTGATTATACTTAAAAATTTAAGGCTGCAACTTTTTTTACACTGTATATATATTATGAAATGACAATATTATACAATAAGTTACGACAACATATGTTTTTACACTGCTCTAACTCATCAAAATTCAACTTTCAACTCAAAATAATCAAAGTTAAGCAATTTTAACTTTTTTATATAAGATTCAACCCATTTTAAGTCAGTTTATTATCATTTAAGTTGAAATTACTTGATTATACAACAAGTTGATTACACTTAAAATTTTAAGGCTGCAACTTTGTTTACACTGTATATATACTGTATATAATATTAATGTATTAATATTAAATCTTAAAATGTTACGTATTCATAATATCATTATAATAATACAACTATATACTAATATAATCTAATAGCAGATTAAATATGGAAAGTGGACCTTCAGGATCAAGGCCGACTGATGTTTTCTGATTTTTATAAATGTATTCATAAATATCTGACAGAGTATAATAAAGTGGGAAATTTGAAACCTTACAAAACCTTATGAAACCGAAACCTTAACCTTGACTTCAATGTTATAATTGTGATCAAATTGACAGAAAATCGAATGAAATGGTGAATTTATGCACACATTGAATAAAAACTAGTGGTAGGTAAAATTGTAAGAATCAGTGGCCTCTCACAAAATTGATCAAACACATTGAATTTGACTCACAGTGGTGCATTTTACCTCTTTTATTCAGTTGTTTTTAGAAAAGGATATCATTAGCACATTCCCGTATCGATAAGGAATGGGTCTCAACACCAAACCAGTCTAGCCAAACCAGAATAGACTTGATTATCAGTTCTCTTTCGCCATTGTGCTTCAAATACGCTGTGGAAACAGCAAGGTTTAGAGTTCATACAAAAATACTGTACAGAGAATAGAACTTTCATATTACACATTCAAAAATACACATTAATATCAATGCATACATCAGGAATTCAAAATGCATAGGGATGAACACATTTGGAGCTTTATAAAGCTTATGTAAAATCTTTTAAAAACCTTTCTCTGGTCTCAATATTGCACATATAAAAGGAATGATGAAGAGCCACTTGACTTGAAACTATGAAATACATATTTTTCTATTTTCGGAGCTGTGGTGGGCCAACCTTCCCTCCTTTTTTACATATAAAAGGAACCCAATTGTCTTTCCTCCTGGAATAGTACGTACATGTTAAAATACATACACTATCATGGTTAAATGTCTCTCAAATGAAAACAGACCCTTCTTTGAGACTTTGCTTGCTGGCGTTGGCCCGCAATGCAGCGACCTGCAGACAAAATGTGGTCTACCGCAAAGTAGATGTCAAATAGGAAATTTCAAATAAATAAAGGCCTTATTTTTTGTAGTCAGCTTTTGGAGGCAGTTGGAAGAATTACGCAACAGGCAGGAAGGTAGTAGGGAGAGAAAAAAAACCAAAACTTAAAGGGGCCTAGGAGCGAGCCTTGGGTAGACTCCTAATGCGACGGGCCTGAACAGAGACTCTGATTGTTCAACAAAGTCTTGTAGAACAATGAGTGCTTTCTACTTTACTGCAAATAGATTTTGCTTGTGCTTTCCAACATGGTTGTAAAGACTGCAGGGTGAGGAAATAAATTCAGCTAATCCACAATTAATTACGGAGTATATAAGTGTTTTGGTGTGGACAGGACCACACTGAAGGAGAAATAACCCCCAAAAAAGTAGATTTTTAAGTGTGGGGAAACTGCTTGAACCACACAAGGGAAGTCCTAAAATGTAAAAAAAAAATATTTTGTTGACTTTGACAAACCACAGGATACAGCTGCATTTTGGTTCCTGAAATGATATTTGCTTATGGTTATAATATAAACCAAGATACATCTTCAATGATGTAGCTTTCATGTGGGTTACTTTTTATTGTTTTAAAGAGTAGGTCACCCCATGATGAAAATTATGCCATTATTTACTCAGCATTGTTTTTTTTTTAAGTCGTATTGTGTCATTTAGTCTGTGTAACACAAAAGGAGAATTTTCGAATAATGTTCATGCCGCTCATTTACATACAACAACAATTCACGATGGCTCATGTCTGTCAAGTTCCAAAAAGCATTGTGTTCAGACAAGTAAAAAATGACATACTTTTGGATGAACTATTCCTTAAGATTATAAAAACTATAACTTTCTTCATCAAGGATAAAAATACTGTTTTGCGTCTGTCCCAACTACATATATTGGAATCATAACACTTTCAGGTCTGATTCCAATTAAAGACATTGCTTGTTTTCCAGAGTGTTCCCTCTGCATCTGCAATAAAACAAACAAAAACAGTGGAACCAGTTCTGAACTAAAACCGGTTCTCGATTCCCAAACCTAGCCAAGAAACATCTTGACAGCGGCTTTCTTTGAAACATCACATCCCATATATCTCAATTCAACTGGGCAAACACAAAAAGGGATCAGACACACCCTCAAACAAGTTTGCGTCAAACTCTTTAACCTGTCAAATTCTTTCTAACAAAAAAATTCTGCTAATTGTTTTGTAGGGTTTAAACGGTTCACATAGCAGTGGAATATTCCACAGTCCAACACATGTTATGACAGACGAAACTAAACATCCTTATTTCCCCTTCAGATGTCAAGATATATTCCACCACAGCCCACTGTGACCATAAATCTCGGATTTTGAAACACTAGATAAATGTTTAGTGGAGGTTAATAGACTGTGGGGCCGCATGTCCACAGAGACACGACCTTTGTAAAAGCTTAGTGGCCCACGAGCGAGGAACATGAGTTAACGATGTGCCGGCTTTACAAACGCTCCTAAACCAGTGTGTCCGAAATAGCCTGTGGTGGAAACATTTGTGATATTTGGCAAGTGGTGGCAAATGGCAGTTTGGCGACAATCTACCATGAAAGTACGTGCCCTTGAGGCCTGGATGTTTGCGGGGACTGGAGTGAATGCTACATTGTGGCAGCGGTTTGGGGTTAGAATATAAAGAGAGGTATGTGGAGAGAGAAGGTAGGGGGTAACAGCACTTACCGCGATAAGCTTTTCAAGAAGTCAATGACATGTCAAAGAAGTCAGGGCATGTCAGACCTTGGTTTTATTGCTGCATGAGAGTACACGTGGCGTTTTAGGATGTGGGTAATGGATGTACGTGCTGCTAACTAAAATGTGTTTGCATGTCATTATCACTGCTTCTTGTTTCTCATGGAAGTGTCTCGAGCAAACGCACTTCACACAAATAGGGTACAAAATAGGTCCTGTTCAACCTCCAGAAATATTGATTTCAGTAAGTCAAACTAAAATTATGTCTCAATTTCGGACCCCATATAAAATGCTTAGAAAATGGTTCAACCCTGTTTTAAAAAAATTGCCAAAATTAAGCCATCACTTGGTAGAGGCTAGTAAGTTTGGGATGAAATGCTGGTTTGAAATTACGTATAACCATATTTGGCACAAAAAAAAAATATTTGTTTGACCATTTTTTCTTACAATAACAGAGTTGAACGGTTTAAGCTTGAGCAATGCAGTTTACACTAACATTAATGTAAAAATTTTAGAAAACTTGAGTTATATTAGTTACTTGTGTTGAAAGTGTCCAAATAATGTCGCTTTCTAGTGTTTTAAAGAAATTCATTTTTTTTTGTAATGAGGGAATTCATACAGTGGGTTGCACGCAAAATATAGGAAAAAAGCTAAATACCGTTTCTGGTAGATAAAAAACGTTCATTTAAAAAATATTTTGACTACAATTAAATGAAGTTAAAACATTAAACAAATTGTGTCAATAACATGATTATAATTGTTGGATTAAGTCAAAGGACCAGCCAAAATAAGTGTTTTAAATGTTTAAAATGTGCTATTTTATGTTTTATAATAGTTTATCTAACATATCTAATTGACCTTAGGATAAAAAAAAATGGGATTTTGTGTCTTTATTACATAAAAAAACAATAAAATGTGACACTAAAGCGCACCCTATTCATGTAAAATGTCGGTTACACTTCGTATTTACAGTGTAATTATTACATTTAATTACTGTGTAATGATAATTCACTACACGTACTTACTATAGGGTGTGGATAAGGTTAGTTGCATGTAATTATGCATAATTTATAGTTATTACTACACTAACAACATGTGTAACAAGGACACTGTAAAATAAAGTGTTACCTAAATGTCTTAAACTCCTGAAAGATAAGAAACGTGATGTTGACATGATAGGCTGTGAAGTCTTTGTTGGTAATATCAAACAGCAACTTTCTTTTCAGAGCAGCAGGCAGTCACCTTGCGCATTGTTGTTGTGGCACTCATGGCCTGAAGTGTTTGTGCCTGACACAAAGACAAAATTAAGTTTGTTTGTTGGGAGTCCATAATGTTTATGCGTGTAAGGGACAAAGAATGGTGGTGTTTTTGTCTGTTTATAGTAGCAACGTGTGTTTGTGAGAAAGGACAATGTGTGCCTGAAGGTATTCCTGCAGTGACTGGGCCAGGACTAAAACACAGCTAAAGCTTAATTTGCAGTGTGTTGTGTAAGTAAAAACACTTGCTACTTAAAATGGAAATGTAAGACACCTACAAAAAATGCTTCCATCTAATAGCGATCTACTTCAAAAGCAGAATCATCTTCCTGTTTTGTAAACATTTGGACACAGTATGTTTTTTGTTTTGTTTTTTTATCTGAAGAAAATAAATAAATAAAATAAAGCCAAACAAAATGAGCGAAAACAAAACACAAAACAAAAATGAAAAGGAAAGAAACAAAACAAAACAAAACAAAAAACAAAACAAAAAGATCAAAGAAAATTAATGCTTGATTTGATGGGTGAAGTCCATGTGTTGTATGCATTGTAGTAGTCCAAAAAAAAAAAAATTGTTTTCTTTTCTGTTTTTGAAAACTGGCTCAGATCCTTTCGAGTGTTGTAAGGAAAACTGGCTCAAATCTTTTGTTGTACTGTTTCCAAGATCTGGATATTTCAGTTCATTCGAGTTTTGTAATGAACCCAGTGGATCATGGCTCCTTGTGATAGTCCGTTGCATCGAAAGGTCGGGTGTGGTCTTAGTCCGAGTTACCCGCTGGTCACAGGTCCAGCGTGCTGGTCTGATGCTCGCGGGAATGGCCTACAGGGTTGAAGTGGGGATGGCAGTCGTGGGGCTGGGCGACCCCCGGCTGTGCTAACGGGTTTCGGCTGATCACCAGCTCCAGTTTGTCTCCGGCCTCTGTGATGAGGGGAACAGCTAAGCAACAGTCGAAATCTCGTGTCCGCACGTGGTTCACCTGGCGGAGAAACATTTAGACATATAGACTTCAGTAAACGTCCTAAAATTCCACGTAAAGGCCCGTTCACACCAGGAACGATAACAATAATATTGTTCTGTTTATTATTTGTCGTCTGCCGCTTTAAATGCTCAAGCTCTTTAAAGCAGGATGGATTCTGATTGGCTGTCAAAGTTTTTATCGTTCATCAGTTGAAAAACAAAATATTTCAACAATATTGTTTAGGTGTGGTTTGGACCTATTCTTTTGCATTAGAACGATTTTTAGATCTATATCTTTATTGTTATCAATGTCGTTCATGGTATGAACGGGACTTAAGCGAATTTAATCTAAATCAATAATGCAACCGCAGCACATGTTAGCAGAGTCTCTAAAATACTTTTTGTTTATCTGAACAAGGGTTTATTCTGAAAAATGTGTGTTATCATACTTGATAATGGGATGACAAATAAAACCAGACACCATAAAGCAAGCACCTCCAACTCAACCAGAGCATTTTTCAACCCCCATTGACAAACACACGCTGTTTTTTTTTGTTTTTTTTTTTTTTGCTGTGGTTAACACCAAAGCTGTTAAGTATCTTGACACAGATTGAATAATTTCCACAGTCGGTGAAGCGTGGGAGATTAGAAAGAGGACCACAAGTGCTGTGTAGCCACGCAGAAGATCCATAGAAATAACTTTTTAACTCGACCTGTCCTCCCAGAGCCTATTGACGCTCTCATGCCTCTCAGAGTGAGTTTATATTTAACTGAGCTGGGCAGATCGAATAGCTGGGGAGAGGGAGGGGGGGGGGGGGGGGGGTGTGTGTGTGGTGATCTGAGAAGAGGCACCTGAAGGATCCTGTCGTACGGTTTGAGTCCAGCACGGTCCGCTGGACCCTCAGGTCTGATCATGTTCACGTAAACACCCTTTTCCAAGAAACCGTCTGATACGCTGAATCCAAAGTCATCGCTCTCTGGGTCTTTCATCACCGTCACCTGTTGAACACAAAATGATTGCGACAATTTAACCATGAGCTAGTTTCTTCTGAGTATTTTCATCAGAAGATGTCTTAAGCGGAAGGAATAGTTCACCAAAAAAAGAAATCCTTGAGTTGTAAAAAAATTAATGAAACAAACAAACAAATAAATAATATTAGATCAAATAATTTAGTTTAAGAAATAAAATAAAAATTGTTCTTGTATATTTTTAAGCATGAACCTCAATAAGTTTGTTAGGTTTATAGTGTATTTAAAACAAGAAAAAAACATTTTCCCAATGTGGTAAAAATAAATAAATAAATAAATAAATAAAAACGAATCCCAATTGTTGTTGTTTTTTTCAGGTATATTTCCGGAATATACAAACAAAACAAAACAAAACAAAAGCAAAGCAAAACACATGCAAAAGTAAAGCAATACACAAAACAAAACCAAAGCACATCAAAGCAAAGCAAAGCAAAAGCGTAGACAAAGTATATAAAAGCAAAAACACACACACACACAAAAAAAACACAAGCAAAGCAACTCCCAGGATATGTCAGATTTCCTTGGAAATAAACCACAAATATGCTGATAGGACAGATGTGTTTACATCATAAATGATTGGTCATGACTTACTGCATTAAAATGGCATGAAGCATCTTCAGTGAAAACACATTTGAGTTTGGGAGAAAAAATATCTAAATTTCCTGTTAAACCGCAGAAGAAAAGCACACACGATATTAACCAACAGTTGCAGATGAATCTCCATGTGCTTTCCCAGGGACATTTTCTGAGAAGACCTGAGAATGCTGTTCGTATTCTCCCAGCGGTTACTAATACCAACCATATTGACCAACACCTCAGGAGGAAGTGGAACTCGTATTATTTTCTAAAGGGAATGCACAATACTGTTAAACAGTGTGTTCAATGTAGTATGTTGGGGAGTTTGTCCACCTTGTGCAGCTCTAACGGTGTGGGCGACAGGATGTCCTGGATCTCTTCTTTGATCCTCCGTGATTCCCAGGTTTTCTCGGACATGCGGAGCGTGCTCTTGTTCTTGGTCTCGTTGAGAAGAAGCGGGGGCTTACGCAGAGGGCTGAGGTGAGGCTGGCTGACCGCCTCGCAGTGGCTCTTTCCCCCCTCCACCCCCAAACTCAGGGCACTGCCGGTCATTATCGACGCCTAGGGATGGACAAGAACCACAAACACTGACTCCTGCTCTACTGAGGTCTTTTCACATGTCTCATGCCAAGTGTGCTAAACTCCTGACGCGAGTCATGTGAAAGGGCCTTCAGGCCTCAATGTTTCAATAGGGAGCGCTGTGTGAGCCTCTGATTGGGTGCTCATTAAGCAATTGTCTCATCTAATGAAACTCTATTAACCAGAGGACATGAAGCCCATCCTCATTTACCTTTAATGAGCTCCAGTTCGGTTTATTTCCAAAGAGCTGTGACTGAAAAGTCTGTTAATTGAGAGTTTAGGCATGTCTGACTCTTTGAAGCTGTGATTCAATAGGATTTAACTCAAACCACGACACATAGGATCTACACTCATGAAACTAATATCAAAACGCTGTTAGAAATGGCAGATTAGTTGGAAAGCTGAGTTCTATTTCGCCTTTATGACGTAACTTGAGGTTTTTGCAGGATTGCACTTTTAAGGATGTAACTACAACAAATACTTCTGTAAAGTCCCTCAACAACCATAAAGCACCTCCTTTAAAGACAGTTCACTCAATAGGCAAATCAGGGTTTTCATTAACCAAAGCTAAAACTAAACTAAAACCATAAGAAACACTTTTGTTGAATCGTAACTTGAAATAAAATACGGAGCACCTAAAGGGACTCGGTGATGGAAAAAATATGAGATGGGAGGAAAATATTTTCCAATGCTTTATAGTTCTCTTGAAAAAGTGTTGCGCACCTCTGAGAAATTTTGCATTTGCTTGCAAAGAAAACTCAAAAGGTTTTGCGAGCGAATGTAACGTTTCTTAGCGGGACGCAAAATATTTGCAAGAGAACGTAAAAGCATTGAAATATAACTTATTTTTTTTCAATCACCATATCCCTTTAAGGGCTCTGTAATATAACATGTTAACTGAAATAAAATTAAATATTTAAATATCTAAGGCAACATTTCTTATTTTCATTTTCTTTTTTTCCTTCTTAGTTTAAGTTGAAGTATTAAAATAACTAAAACTGAAATTAAAATTAAAATTAAAAAAGCAAGGCAAAAAAATAAATAAAAAATAAAACAAAAAACTGCAAAGCAAAGTGAATCAAAACAAAAAACACACAAAAAAACAAAGGCAACAAAAAGCACAGCAAAAAAACCCAAAAGCTAATTAAAGCAAAACAAAAAAACAAAACAAAACAAAATCAAAGTAAAGCAAAACAAAACAAAATCAAAGTAAAGCAAAACAAACAAAATCAAAGTAAAGCAAAACAAAACAAAATCAAAGTAAAGCAAAACAAACAAAATCAAAGTAAAGCAAAACAAACAAAATCAAAGTAAACCAAAACAAACAAAATCAAAGTAAAGCAAAACAAACAAAATCAAAGTAAAGCAAAACAAACAAAATCAAAGTAAAGCAAAACAAACAAAATCAAAGTAAAGCAAAACAAACAAAATCAAAGTAAAGCAAAACAAAACAAAATCAAAGTAAAGCAAAACAAACAAATCAAAGTAAAGCAAAACAAAAAATCAAAGTAAAACAAAACAAAACAAAAAAACAAAACAAAAGCACAGCAAAGCAAGACAAAAGCAAATCAAAAGCAAATGAAAAGTTAAGCAAAGCAAAGCAAAAAAAAAAAAAAAAAAGTTCTCTTTTTTTCTTAGTAGAAGCTGAACTACTAAAATAACTTTCACAAAAACTTTAATAAAAGTTGAAATATGAATAAAATCTATGATAGTATATGAATGATATTGAAATAACACTGATGCAAAATCAGTCATTATTTATTCACCTTCATGCTTTTCCAATCCTGTTGGACTGATTTTCTTCTGTGAATGTGAAACACTTAGTCCTGGCTGCTCTTTTCCATATAAATGACTTCACTGTTCAACCGAATACCTTAGATGTCACTGACGTGGCGGCATATTTGAATTTGAGTGGGAATTATATTGAAATCTCAGCATTTTCCCTCACACAAAGCTATCATGTGGCGTCAGAAGACTTGACAGCAACCCATCCACTGGCATTATACTGAAAAGAGCGCCAGGACAGGACAAAACATCTCCTTTTGTGTTGCACGGATGAAAGAATGTCAAGTACCGATGGAGGAACATGTCATCCATGGCTGACCTCGCTAACCAATGTCATCAAAAATCTGATAAAAACACTTCCTCATACTTTCGTAACTCTCCTGATTTGGTTGAGTAAGAACAGAGCTCATTGTTTAGAGCAAGCAGGCATGAAATGAGACATCGGTTGCCATGCATACTTCTTTTTCTGGTGACGGTAGAGTAGTGATTGGTGCTCTGGGATTCTCAGCATTAAGAAGGAAAAACAAAACAATGATCGGCGTCTGCTGATGGCAGTGTGTATTTGCATGCCGTCAGTGTTGTTTTAGCACTTGACTCATATTTACAGTAATTATGTAAATATGATACTGGTGCAAACACAGCCCCAAAAAATGTGCTGAACACAATTTTCATGGGACATTTTCTCAGTCGGACATATTTCACTGGGACTGTACAGCATTGCTCAACCACTGAACTCCAGAGATTTAGGAGTCATTCTAGTTATATTCCCTAAACACACTTAAAGACAAAGAATAGAATCTCAAGCTACATTAATATAATAATAATATTTTAGGATATTCTGAATCCTGTTATCAAGGTTCTGGCCTCCATATCATGAGGCAAACAACATGACTTTTCTATAAAAAGGAGGTAAAATACTGTAATTCTTCTCTATTGTTTGTGACTGAAGAACCCAGCACATGTAAACGCTCAAAAGATATCACTCTCTGTTTAAAGTGAAATTTTACTATCATTTTAAGATAATAAGCAAAGGATAAATTAAGGAAATAACAGACACAGTTACATTATTTAAATGTTAAAAGAGTGTAAATGGAAACTTTTTTTTTTTTTTTTTTTTTTTTACAAAAAGTTCAGCCATAATTAATCAACTATTTCAAATAGAACTTATAATTATATATATATATATATATATATATATATATATATATATATAGAGAGAGAGAGAGAGAGAGAGAGAGAGAGAGAGAGAGAGAGAGAGAGGCCTAAAATATGTATTAAATAAATACACACCATAAAATGAAATTATTTTTAAAAACAAATTAATAATTATTTTAAATTAACAATTATATTACATATTTTTTTATGAACCCTTGTCACAGTCAGTGATAAAACTTTTTCCAGTTATTAGTGGAAAAATAAATACATCTAGCAACGTTTATTTTTTATTTTTTTTATTCTCTCTTTTTTATTTTCATATTAAAATGTAATAATTTTTAAGACCATAATTTGTGTTATATTACCTTGGCATTAGATTTTTAAACTCTGATGTGTGAATGACGAAAATGTTTACATCTTTCTCTTTTCGGACTATGTTAATCAAGCTCTTCACATTTAGTTTTTTTCCTCTTTTGGAAAAGTCACAGAAATTCAATTGTAAATTTTATCTTCTGCTACTGGAATGCAAAAATGATATTTTTGTAGTTTCTGTTCACCACTATAGAAGTTTACCCAAGTGTGACGGCTTCAGCTTCTGAGAACTGAGGAGCGTCCATTAATATATTAATAATATAATATTTAATATTATACCTTTTATGCTTTTTTACATGTTCAACATTCTATAGTGTGAACTGTGTAATGCTGCTGTTTGAGCATGTGTGCACTGATCCAGCCGACCAATCAGAGCACAGTGTGCTTTTCAGAAGGAGGGGCTTCACAGAGACAGGAACTAATCAGAGCGTTACTGACAGATGGGGAAGATAAGTGCTGCAATAATATAAAATATGTGAAAAATAATGTGTTTTTTGAACATTCAAGCATGAAAACCTATTCTAGTAGAGCTCAAAATCAGTACTTTGTGAAAGGGCCGAGTGCACAAATGGTTCTCCTTCATGAAATGACTCTTACATAACTGATGTTGACATCATCATCACACCGTAAGTGCAAACTATTAACTTTTTCTATGGAGAAATGCCATCTTTTCCTCTTATGTGTTAAAGTATATCTAATCCACTAGATGATTAAAGGTTTCTAAGCAAGCGAGCTCATTATTTGAGCGGTTTACCTCAATCTCGCGCAGTAGCTCGGACTGGCCACACGTCTCCAGGTCTTCCAGGGCTTGGCACCAGAAGCTGTCCTCCTGCTCCATTATGAGACCATCGGCATGTGTCTGGCTGCTGTATCTGCGGCACACACACAGGTTAGAGCCAATAAGGCATGAGGCACTTAAGCTGGCACTGATATCCGGCACTCTGGCACCAGCCTTGGCACATTAAGAAGGACCGCAAGGATGGGTGGATTCCTCTTGCGAAAGAAACTAGGCCTGAAGCCCTGCTTAGGCTTTCTGCTAACTACAAGTAACTTAGCAACAACATGTCAACTCTAACTCTCATTAGAGTATTAGTACACTGTGTGCTTAATATCTGCTAACACTTTATGTTGATGCTCCCTCAACAGACATTCTTCTGACTTTAAGTAACTTTGCAAGTACATGTCAACTTATTCTACTAATTCTGTTCTACTAACACTTAATCTAACAGTCTACAACATTATACTAATACTCCAATGAGAGTTAGTCGGCATGTAGTTACAAAGTTACTTGTAGTTAGTAGAATGTCTAAAGTGGACCATAGAAATAAAGTGTTACCAAAAAGGGTTAATGAAAACTAAATAAAAAGTAAAATTGTATTAATTTTTGTATGTTCCATTTTATTGCTAAGGCATAATAAATGGTTGCTAAGATGGTTTGAGTGGTTGCTAGGCTGTTGAAAGTACATACAGACAGATATATATATATATATATATATATATATATATATATATATATATATATATATATATATATATATATATATATATTAGGGCTGTCAAATGATTAATCGCGATTAATCGCATCCAAAATAAAAGTTTGTTTTTACATAATATATGTGTGTGTACGGTGTATAATTATTTTCTATATATAAATACACACAACATGCATGTATATATTTAAGAAATATTTGCATGTATATACTGTGTATATATATTTATATTATATATAATTTATATTATATATAAATATTTTATATATAAATAACACATTTTTCTTAAATATATATGCATGTGTGTGTATTTATATATAGAAAATAATTATACACCATACACACACATATATATGTAAACATAATCGTTTGACAGCCCTAATATATATATATATATATATATATAGAGAGAGAGAGAGAGAGAGAGAGAGAGAGAGAGAGAGAGAATAAAGCAGAAGCTGTAACCAGTTAAATCATACAGTATACAGTTACTATAATAGAACCAGAGTTATTTTAGCATTATTTATATAGTGTTATAGTATTTATTCATATTTTGAATTCGATTTTATTTTTATAGTTTATATTTTCTGTTTTAATTTTAATTTTATTTTAAGTTTTAGTAATTTTGCTTTTGTCATTTTTTTTTTTTATTAGTTTTGGTATTTCAACATTTTTAGTTTTTTAGTCTTTTTTAACTTGAACATTTTTTATAAACAGTTATGGTTACACAACACTTATATCACTTATATCATAATAAAGAGACACATAAGTCAATTTAAAATACTGAAAACCATTGTCAACAACAAGTTTTGGCATTAGCATCTGATTCAAACAGGAAAAAGTAAATAAATATAAAATAATTATATTTAGCTTAAGTTTTAATAAATTTAGTACTTTAACTTACACTGTAAAAAAAGAAAAGTTGAGAAAACTTAAAAGTTTAAGGCAACCAGCTGCAGGACATTTTTGAGTTTTCTCAACTTGCGTGTTTGAGTTATCTCAACTTTTCTCAACTTACGTGTTTGAGTTATCTCAACTTTTCTCAACTTACGTGTTGAGTTATCTCAACTTTTCTCAACTTACGTGTTGAGTTATCTCAACTTTTCTCAACTTACGTGTTGAGTTATCTCAACTTTTCTCAACTTACGTGTTTGAGTTATCTCAACTTTTCTCAACTTACGTGTTTGAGTTATCTCAACTTTTCTCAACTTACGTGTTTGAGTTATCTCAACTTTTCTCAACTTTTTTCATGTTAAATAGTTGAATAAACTTTAAAAACTGAATTTGTCATACAAAACGTACGTTGGATTTTTTACAGTGTATGCAGGTTCAGACTACACAATATTTTTGTCTATTATTATAATCGGTGTCAGATTTTTTTGCCGATACCGATAACCGATAATTCTTTATATTTGAAAGCCAATAACCGATATATTGACTGATAAATCTTAAATCCAAATTTTTATATAATTTTTAAGAGCCTAATTACAAAAACAAAAGTCTCACAATTAAAAGCCATCATTCTCCTTATAATTTCATGCAGCCTACATGACAGAACATTTTGCACTTACTGTAACTATATTTTCCTTTTTTTGAAGTAATTCCAATCATATTTCAAGCGATTCAAAACCATCATGTTAAACAGTGTCGCAAATTTTCTCACCGGGCCCGATACAAAAACTTAAACTTAACTTAACTAAAACTTAACATTAAAAATGAACATATATCGGCCGATACCGATATGGCGGCCGATATATCGTGCATCCCTAATATTATTTATTTCGATGAATCGATTAATTATAGCAACACTGAATGGAAAGCACAGTACATGAGTGTTAGGAGCTTGGAGAGCATGACCTCCAGTCTCACCCGGCCGTTTTCTCCCAGTCGTCTTCGCTGAATCCCCCGTCACTGAAGGGGTAGTTCTTGCGGCGGGCGGGGGGGGGAGTGCTGTTCCTCTGCTTGCTGTTACGCCACTCGTGAGGGTGTAACGCTATCCCGGCGGCCTGATGGATGTAGGCACCTTTGGAGGAGGCGGACGAGGTCAAAGGCTTTACTGCGGCTGTCAACAGATCACCAGTGTGGAGATTCACGAGCTTGAACTCACCTTGGCTGCTGTATCCGGCGTCGATTCCCGAGCCGTCCCACGACTCCATCGCTGAATCCACGCTGGGGATGGTGGCGGAGTAAATGTCCGACAGCTTGTTGGTCTTCTGCGAGTCGGTCATCTCGTCCTCGTTGTCGCTGAGCTCGGTATCGAGATCGTTCTCTTTAGTTTTGTCATCTGGGTCTGAAGAGGGAGTCACGATTATCATATATATATATATATTTCCATGTAGAAGATAAGCGTAGGATCCTGTTGTTTGCGACTCACCGTCGGTCTGTTTCTTGATCTTGAGTGTGACGGTTTCTCCTGCCATCTGCAGCAGGTGTATGGCTTCACTGAGCGGCTTGCCCTTCAGACTCACGCTGTTGATGGCCAGAATGCGATCTCCGACATGAATGGCTCCGGTCCTGAGAGAACAGACGACACCGTCACGCTGATAAACACACGCTGATAAACACACGCTGATAAACAACGGCGAATGGGCAATCTGGCCTTGAGGACTTTTAGAGAAGAAACTCACACTTTAAAAATCCACCCTCAGGGACATAAAGAGTCCATAGTTGGAGAAATAACTGTATATGTATATATGTATATGCTGTATATGTCTATGCACTTTGATGGATTGTATGTAGCACATTCATTCTTGAATGTTTTGAGTTAACATACAGTCTTCACAGTGTGTTGTGAGTGTGTGTTGGGTATGTGGGTGTGTTGTGTAAGTGTGCCAAGATCTACAAATGACAAATCATAATTGTAGACTTGTGTGCTATATTTAAAATAATATTGAATCTAACTTTTAATTAATAAATGTGAGAAAAACAGTTTCATTGTGAGTACATATTTACTATTTTAATAATAATAATAATCATATTTTTAACTATTTCATATGACTGAATTACCCAATTATTATTATTAGAATTAATATTGCTTTTATTTCCAGTGATCACATTACATTTTATTAATTAATAACAATTTATACATGTCCGCATAAGGCATAAGCTTAGGTTACCAGACAAAAGAGGTTAAAAAACTTGAATTATGAATAATCGAATATTTCATTAATAATAATATGCACTTTAATAATATAATGATACTTAACAACAACAACAGCTAAGAAGAAAAGTATCTAAATTGACTGGTTTTATTCAAATAAAAAATATTTAATATAGCTGAATTATTATTATTATTATGGCCACTCTTAATATTATTGCTTTTAAATAATAAACACTTTTTCACTCTTTATAGTGTGCTGTGCAACAATATGTATTATGAAATGCATAATCAAAAATCATTCCAAATTCAGGCTTTAGAATGTAAAGAGAGAGAGAGAGAGAGAGAGAGAGAGAGAGAGAAAGAGAGAGAGAGAGAGAGAGAGAGAGAGAGAGAGTGTGTATGTGCTGGTGTCTCTCTGTCACAGGGGTGTTTTGGGAGTCGACCCGTCTGACCCGGGCAGGACTCACCTCTCAGCGAGACCCCTCTTGGTCAGGCCTGATATGATGATGGGGTCAAAGGGCTCCTCGGTGCCGGAGATGGTGATGCCCAGCGGGCCACCGTAGCGCTTCAGCTCCACCGTGTAGATGATTGAGCCGGACGACTCCTGCTCGTCTGGACACACACACAATGACACGCATCTGACCAACTACTCTTATGCATTGAAAATCAACATATCATGAGTGAATGGTGAACACAATGTTCTCTTGGAGCTGTAAATAGACCCGTCTGCTGACTCAGCCCGCACAGTTTCACTTCTGAGGAACGACGAGACACTTCATCTGCTGTTCTTCTGACCGCACACTGTGTTTCGCCTCATAACAAAACATGATAAATGTCTGAGATGTTGAAAGAACTCTGTCTGTCGTGTCAACAAAATAACTCAAGTGACACATAAAAGATATGTACACTGTGTCATTTTTATCGTTTTGATGACTTCAATATTATAAATGCAGAAAATAGCAACAAAGAAAGAGTGGGCGTGGCCAGATGCTTGATTGACAGTGTTGAACATCAGGGTTTTTGTCATTAGTTGATTCCTTGGATAAGAGAATTTTGAACATTTTATGTAGTTCTACTGACACCTGCTGGTTGAATGTTGAAGGACACATTGATATGCTTTCAGTGTGATTTGAAATGGTTTATAATTTGGTTGATTTATTTTGGATTGACTGATTGACTTTGGAACAACTTTGTTTTTGCTGAATGAAATTAAAGCATTTAACCAGCTCACATTTCATATAAAACATTTTCTAAGAGGCAAATATATACATATACGTACATATATATATATATATATATATATATATATATATATATATATATATATATATATATATATATATATATATATATATATATATTTCTAAGAGGCAAAACAACCTTTTATTATATTTTCTATTTATCTATTTTATTTCTATTTTCTATTTTATTTATTTTCTATTTTAATTTATCACCATAAATGATAAAGATATGATAAATGATAAACGAGATGAGAATGTTAAATTATAATTGTATCTTAAATTACGTGTAATATATGTATATGATAAATGATCAAACAAAATAATAAATGATTTACTTTTATAAGAGGCAAAAATAGGCAAAAATAAAAAATAGATTTATCTTTATAAGAGGCAAAAAACAATCATATAACATAAAAAAATTAAAAGGGATTTATATTTCTGAGGCAAAAATAACTATATCAGATAAACAACACATTTTTAAGTTTTATTTATATATATATATATATATATATATATATATATATATATATATATATATATATATATATATATATATGATATACATGTTAATTTTATTTTATCATATATAAATGATCACATTAAATAAAAAGATTTAATGTGATTTTTTAAGGCAAAACAAGTATATATATATATATATATAATAAAATATAAGAAAATAAAATTTAGAATTTATCTTTCTAACGGGGAAATATAAGAGGCGAAAACCATAAATAAGATAAACAATGAATAAAATAAAAATGGATTTATATTTCTAAGAGACAAAAATAAATATACATAAAGGGCAAAAACAATATATAGCCTATATATATATATATATATAATGCAGTGTATGTCAATGTATGTTATTTAAATGGTAAACTATCATGATAATGTTTGTCATCCTGATGGATTTTATTTTATCTACTACATTGTAATAATTTAAATCACTGTTGAAAATCTTCTAAGAGAATATTGATAAAGAGGGAACTCAAAATCCCAAAACATCCAAATACACAGTCATCCTAAAAAATAGTTTTTTTCTAAAAGCTAAATATATAATTCCCCATTTCTTTCTTTTAAAATAGGAAGGAACTGATGAGCTTCACGTGTTCTTCACAGGTTTAGTGGGATGGACTGCGGGTCCACATCAGCACACACACCTGAGTTGTCCTCATCCTTGCGGATTTTGAGTTTGACCAGGTCTTCGCTGAGCTGGAGGATCTGGACGGCGTCTTCCATGGAGCAGTTCTCCAGGCGGATGTTATCTATGGCTAGCAGCTTGTCTCCGGGCTCCAGAGTTCCTGTTCTGCAGGAAAAAAACATCAAATGCGCTTCAGTCCCACAGACAAACACGAGGCGAGCCCGAGGAGCGAGTCCTCAACAAACTCTGCGCTTCTTTTTTCTTTCTCCAGACGAGAAAGGATAGAACAAGTATTTACGATACAATTTTGATTATAAAATATCAACTTTATATAATAAAGCATGTAAAGAAAGCACTCTATTTGACTGTAATAAATCATATATGGAGTTCGTCACCCCCTACTGGACATTACAATAATGTAATCGATAATAATTCTAATTTGTCTGTGGAATATTTCAGGATTCGATATCATGAATAAAATTTTATTTTATAGATTCCAAATATAATATGAATTTAAAATGTTAAGTCTTAAAATAAAGCAGATAAGATTTAAGGGATTTATATTTCTAAGAAGCAAAAACAATTATATAAAATAAAATAAAAATAAAATAAAATGGACACACTAAGAGCATATTAAGAGCAAAAACCTTAAAAATAATAAAATAATTTACATTTATATTTAGAAGCAAAAACAATTATATATAAAATGAAATAGGACTCATGTCTTAATTTTTTTAATCTAATTTTTTATATAAAAATAACAATAATAATTGTTTTAGCTCTTAAATATATAAATCATGTTTTTTTTATTTTATAAATATATGTTTAAATAAATGTACACACACACACACATGCACAACACACACACAAATTGATTTATATTTATAAGAGCAAAAATACTTCAGAATCAGATCATGTTTCAAATTGTATTTTATATTTTCCACGTATAATATAATATAATATAATTATATTATAAAAAAATATATAATTTTATATATATTTATATTTATAAGAAGCAAAACTAATTATATATAAAATGAAATGGATTTATATTTCTAAGACCAAGTATATTTATAGGGATTTCTATTTCTAAGAGGCAAAAACAATTATATAAATTAAAATGATAAAAAATAATAATAATGATTTATATTTAGGATCATCTTTCTATAGGATCATAAACATTTTAAAAGTGTTTTTGGCAGTGTGTGTTCATACCTGTGGGCCATGCTGCCTTTTTTAATGTCAGAGATGATAAGAGGCTCTCCTGGTTTCTTACTGGCTGCAGAAAGATGGGAAAACAGCAGTGTTTCAGTGTGACACTCACACACACACACACACTAAAACACACCCCCACAAACACAGTTTCAAGGCAAAAATCAAAACTGGATCCAGCTTAGGCATGAGCAAGACGTTCAGAGGGAATATTTTGTGCAGATAGAATAAAACATTTCAAGACCAAAATTCCATCACAAGTGTAAAAATACCCATCATCCATTGGCTGTTTGGCTTTCTGACAGATGCAAATGAACTCACTAGTGATTTCAAGTTAAATAAGAAGGTTTTCCCCCAGCTGATCATGGGTGATGAGAGTATCCTCCATGAAAAAGTGCCGTGGCACACGGTGCTTTGATATATATCATGGAATTTAAATTGCACTCAAAGCTAATTCGAAGAATACCATGGTAATATAGAGGATCCGAAAACCACGTTTCACATCTCAAGATTTGGTCTGAAGAGCTGGAACACACACAATGCTCTCCGCCTGAGGCTGCTGAAAACACACGACACATCATCCGTTATGTTCAGATACTCAGCAGAAAGTATTTCTGGGAGAAAGATTTAACTGGGCGAGAGATGAAGAGAGAGAGAGCCAGAGGAAAGAGGATGATCTTACAGTCTCAATCAAGATTGCCTGCAGTTCACAGGCTCCTTCAAGCTGGGCCAGAAGAACCAAAGTTACATACCAAATCAGTCATATAAAATCGAATAAATGACATGAACATTTAAAATAATAATTAGCGCTGCACCAAAATGAAAATTCTGGTCCGAAACCGAAAATTTAGGATGCACTTGGCCGAAAACCGATTTTTTGACATATTTATTTTGTATAACTGTATAGATATTAGATTTTTAAATTAATTGCATGAATTTAATGAATTGAAAAACAAAACAATAAATAAATTATATATAATAATAAATTAAATAGTGCATTTATTTTCACCAATGGATTCGATTTTCAAGGAACTGTAATGATAAAATGAATCGTTTGAAGATGTGTACTTGGAATAAGAAATTATGATGGCAAATGACTAAACACTAAATGAAAATATAAAATAACACAACAAATCAATTATATATAGAAAAAAAATGTATTAAATGAAAATGTAAAATAATAATGCAATAATAAAATAATAATATATAATAAAAATATAAAATAATAAATTAAAAACATTTTTTGAAGTAACTGTACTAATAAAATTAGTCATTCGAAAGCAAAAATATGCACTTTTAATAAAATTATTATTTTTTGATGGCGAATTAAATGTACGCAAAATGACTAAACACTAAATGTACATAATAATATATAATACATCAGTAATCATCTAAAATAATAACAATAAAATAAAACATTTATTTGTTTATTTATTTTCTGTGAACACATTTACTAATGAGGTGATAAAAGTGTCAGTTAAAAATATATGCAGTAAATATGCATAAAAATATACCTCATGCAACTAGTATTTACAATATTATTGTGTGTATTTGTACAAAATGCATTTGTCACTGAAGAGATTCATTCAAAAAACTCTGATTCATCCAGTAATGAAACAAGTGTGTGAGTGAGTCATTGAATCATTCATTCAAGAGATTCGTTCAAAAAAACGCTGATTCATCCAGTAATGAAACAAGTGTGTGAGTGAGTCATTGAATCATTCATTCAAGAGATTTGTTCAAAAAAACGCTGATTCATCCAGTAATGAAACAAGTGTGTGAGTGAGTCATTGAATCATTCATTCAAGAGATTTGTTCAAAAAAACGCTGATTCATCCAGTAATGAAACAAGTGTATGAGTGAGTCATTGAATCATTCATTCAAGAGATTTGTTCAAAAAAACACTGATTCATCCAGTAATGAAACAAGTGTGTGAGTGAGTCATTGAATCATTCATTCAAGAGATTTGTTCAAAAAACACTAATTCATCCAGTAATGAAACAAGTGTATGAGTGAGTCATTGAATCATTCATTCAAGAGATTCGTTCAAAAAAACGCTGATTCATCCAGTAATGAAACAAGTGAATTGTATGAATAAGTCATTGAATCATTCATTTAAGAGATTTGTTCAAAAACACTGATTCATCCAGTAATGAAACAAGTGAATTGTATGAATAAGTCATTGAATCATTCATTCAAAAGATTTGTTCAAAAAAACACTGATTCATCCAGTAATGAAACAAGTGAATTGCATGAATAAGTCACTGAATCATTCATTCAAGAGATTTGTTCAAAAACACTGATTCATCCAGTAATGAAACAAGTGAACTGTATGAATAAGTCATTGAATCATTCATTCAAGAGATTTGTTCAAAAACGCTGATTCATCCAGTAATGAAACAAGTGTATGAGTGAGTCATTGAATCATTCATTCAAAAGATTTGTTCAAAAAAACGCTGATTCATCCAGTAATGAAACAAGTGTATGAGTGAGTCATTGAATCATTCATTCAAGAGATTTGTTCAAAAAAAACGCTGATTCATCCAGTAATGAAACAAGTGTGTGAGTGAGTCATTGAATCATTCATTCAAGAGATTTGTTAAAAAAAACGCTGATTCATCCAGTAATGAAACAAGTGTGTGAGTGAGTCATTGAATCATTCATTCAAGAGATTCGTTCAAAAAAACGCTGATTCATCCAGTAATGAAACAAGTGTGTGAGTGAGTCATTGAATCATTCATTCAAGAGATTTGTTCAAAAAAACGCTGATTCATCCAGTAATGAAACAAGTGTGTGAGTGAGTCATTGAATCATTCATTCAAGAGATTTGTTCAAAAAAACGCTGATTCATCCAGTAATGAAACAAGTGTATGAGTGAGTCATTGAATCATTCATTCAAGAGATTTGTTCAAAAAAACACTGATTCATCCAGTAATGAAACAAGTGTGTGAGTGAGTCATTGAATCATTCATTCAAGAGATTTGTTCAAAAAACACTAATTCATCCAGTAATGAAACAAGTGTATGAGTGAGTCATTGAATCATTCATTCAAGAGATTCGTTCAAAAAAACGCTGATTCATCCAGTAATGAAACAAGTGAATTGTATGAATAAGTCATTGAATCATTCATTTAAGAGATTTGTTCAAAAACACTGATTCATCCAGTAATGAAACAAGTGAATTGTATGAATAAGTCATTGAATCATTCATTCAAAAGATTTGTTCAAAAAAACACTGATTCATCCAGTAATGAAACAAGTGAATTGCATGAATAAGTCACTGAATCATTCATTCAAGAGATTTGTTCAAAAACACTGATTCATCCAGTAATGAAACAAGTGAACTGTATGAATAAGTCATTGAATCATTCATTCAAGAGATTTGTTCAAAAACGCTGATTCATCCAGTAATGAAACAAGTGTATGAGTGAGTCATTGAATCATTCATTCAAAAGATTTGTTCAAAAAAACGCTGATTCATCCAGTAATGAAACAAGTGTATGAGTGAGTCATTGAATCATTCATTCAAGAGATTTGTTCAAAAAAAACGCTGATTCATCCAGTAATGAAACAAGTGTGTGAGTGAGTCATTGAATCATTCATTCAAGAGATTTGTTAAAAAAAACGCTGATTCATCCAGTAATGAAACAAGTGTGTGAGTGAGTCATTGAATCATTCATTCAAGAGATTCGTTCAAAAAACACTAATTCATCCAGTAATGAAACAAGTGTATGAGTGAGTCATTGAATCATTCATTCAAGAGATTTGTTCAAAAAAACGCTGATTCATCCAGTAATGAAACAAGTGTGTGAGTGAGTCATTGAATCATTCATTCAAGAGATTCGTTCAAAAAAACGCTGATTCATCCAGTAATGAAACAAGTGAATTGTATGAATAAGTCATTGAATCATTCATTCAAGAGATTTGTTCAAAAAACACTGATTCATTCAGTAATGAAACAAGTGAATTGCATGAATAAGTCACTGAATCATTCATTCAAGAGATTTGTTCAAAAATGCTGATTCATCCAGTAATGAAACAAGTGTGTGAGTGAGTCATTGAATCATTCATTCAAGAGATTTGTTCAAAAACGCTGATTCATCCAGTAATGAAACAAGTGTATGAATAAGTCATTGAATCATTCATTCAAGAGATTCGTTCAAAAAACGCTGATTCATCCAGTAATGAAACAAGTGGGGCCTTTATGAGCGAGTCATTGAATCATTCATTACATTTTTTTAAATAGACCACAGAAATGAACATTCTGTCAGAACATATTCTAATGACATGTTATTTTGTTTTGTTGTCTGTTCAGAATCGTGGGAGAATTGTGATCTCTATTTGAATCCCTTCAAAGTGCATGTTACGCATTACTATACGCCAAGTACAGTAAGATGTCTAAGACGTCTGACGGACGAGATAAGAATTGTACTTAAACTTTCAGGCACTGAATCTGTCAGAAGTGCTTCTGCTTTAGTCCTTTGACTGACGGACACACTTCTTGTGCACTTGGCAAAGCTTGAGTTCAAATCAACCCTCGTGCAAGTAAAATACAAGTTTAACGGCCCATGATCCCTTAGTGTAAAGAAGCTTCAGAGGAACGTCAGATGGAAAGAAGCCAGACAGACGCAAGAGCTCTTCTTGAGTAAACAAGCCCACGGAAAGCCTGGGAGAGCAGCGTAAACACTTCCTCAGAGAAGGGGCTCGGTTTATCAGGGCTAATATAACTTCATGACATGGACGAGATGGGATGTGCCATATCGGGTGGTCTGGATATGAACACGCTCCATGAGGAAAACCGATCCGTGTTTGGCGACACAGAACATGACGACTGGAGTGGATGTCAAAACATGGGGTTTATTTTCCATGTCTTTAGGGATATCAAATTTAACTACATCTCTGTGACTTTGAAGAGTGAAACGGAGAATGGAAAAATAGGCCAGGGAGAGAGAGATCTTAAAATCTTGAATTGAATGAAAATGAAAACATCAGGAAAGCAAAAAGCAGTTATGCGGCAATGTGGACCAATCTAAATGAGGAATATCCCCAGATGTCAAGAGTGAGTATTCAGGTCTTACCACTGATAGTGATGCCCAGCTCCACTCCTCTTTTCTTCTGCAGCTTCACATGGAAAGTTCCACTGCTAGGCACAACAGATTCTGGCCATACAGCAAAGAAACACAAATACCGATTTTCAATCAAATACCAATAGAAACTGAAAAAGTTCATGTTTTATGAACTCTCCGTGGAAATCACGGGAAAGCTCACTAACCTGCCACATCAAACTCAATCTCTAGTGTGACCTTATTGGCCAGAGCAGCATCTCGGAGCAGCTGATTGGCCTCTTCCAGCGTTCCATCTTCTGTAGGAATTCCATTGATGGATAAGACTCTGTCTCCAACCTGGAGAAGCCCACACCTGCCAATCAAAACGAGAGAAGTACTAAAAAGCTCTAGAAATGTTGGTGGTTTCTTGTTTCCTTCATCTAGTGATTGATTTTAATTGACCTATCGGTAAGCCCCTCCCTTCGAACTCAGACGAGCCAATGGCAGTTGAGTATCAGTTGCACGAGGACTGGAACTCAGACATCTTTAGGTTTCGGCGCCATAGAGAAACATTGGAGGATCTGAAGCACTCATGGGTTTGATGGTTTTTATGCTAAAAAAAATGGTAATGGGATTTCTTTTATTACATTTCTTAAACCCAAACAAGACTAAGACTAAGACTAAGATTAAGTTGTGTATTTATCCAATGATGTGGGCGCAGTAACCTGGTTCCTTAAAGGGTTAGTTCACCCAAAAATGAAAATTCTGTCAGTAATTACTCACCCTCATGTTGTTCCAACCCCATAAGACCTTCGTTCATCTTCGGAACACAAATTAAGATATTTTTGATTAAATCTGAGAGCTGGATCACTCCTCCATAGGCTTGTAAGTGATTGAAACTTGCTGGCCCAGAAAAGTTATTAAAGAGATCGTTAATGTAGTCCAAGTGACTACAGTGGCTCAATCTTAAATTTATCAAGCGACGAGAATACTTTTTGTGCGCAAAAACAAACAAAAATAACGACTTTATTCTACTATTCTTTTCCTTCTCTCTGAGCCTCGTAGTGTTTAAGCGTAGCGCGTCTGTGTTGCACGTCATCACGCATCACACATGACAAGCGTCGACCAATAGTGAGCCTACGTGGTGACGTGCAACACAGACGTGCTACGCAAAAACACTACGTGAACTCACTCGAGGCTCAGAGAGAAGGAAATGAATAGTGGAATAAAGTTGTTATTTTTGTTTGTTTTTGCGCACAAAAAGTATTCTCGTCGCTTGATAAACTTAAGATTGAGCCACTGTAGTCACTTGGACTATATTAACGATCTCTTTAATAACTTTTCTGGGCCAGCAAGTTTCAATCACTTAGAAGCCTATGGAGGAGTGATCAGCTATCAGATTTAATCAAAAATATCTTAATTTGTGTTCCGAAGATAAACGAAGGTCTTACTGGGTTGGAACAACATGAGGGTGAGTAATTACTGACAGAATTTTCATTTTTGGGTGAACTAACCCTTTAAAGGGATAGTTCGGCCAAAAATTATATTAAACCCATGATTTACTCACCCTCAAGCCGTTCGAGATGCATATGTCAATCTTTTTTCAGACGAACACATTTTCAGTTATTTTAGAAAATGTCTTAGATCTTTCAGTGGTTATAATGTGAAGTTATGGGCTCCACTCCTTCAAGTCCCAAAATGTGCATGCATCCTTCACAAAATCCATCCGGCTCCAGGGGGATAAATGAAGGCCTTCTGAGGGTAATCCGTGTGGTTTTGTCGTAAAAATATATATATTTAAAACTTTATAAATGAAAATATCTTGCTTCCGGCAACGGTCGACGCGCGTACACGGCAGATGGTATAATGGTACCCCATAGCTTCACATTATAACCACTGAAAGATCTAAGACATTTTCTAAAATAACTGAAAATGTGTTCGTCTGAAAAATGATTGACATATGCATCTCGAACGGCTTGAGGGTGAGTAAATCATGGGTTAAATATCATTTTTGGCCGAACTATCCCTTTAAGGATTCAACCCCAATCCCAATCAAGATGAAAACGTCCATGCTAGCATATAAATCTAAATAGCTAACTGTTCTCATGTCATGTACAGACTGGTTTACAATTCAGTGCCTCTCCATATTAAACTGGTTAAATGTAAATTAATTTAATCTTACCCTGCGAATCATGAACAGTGTTGATCCTGCGATTGTGACGACCGTAACATGAGGCTTCTCCCGCTTGCATTGCGATCTGTAACCCTTGATTCCAAATTAATCTTGTTATCTACCGTATTTATTTTTCAAATCTTTTATATATCCCTCCATGATAAATTTAAGTCCTGCATGAATGCTCCTCGACAAGAGGGTCCTTCTGAGTCTTGGGACAAGGTTTTCACACTGACAGCTGTCACTGAATGACAGTTAGCAACTCTATTTGTTTGTCCGAGTTCGCAACAGTAACTAAGGGGGGCGGGGCTTACCGATAGGTCAATTGGGCGGTTCTTGGCCAAAATAAGGTGTAAAGTGGACCAGACTTCATGCAAATAGTCACAAGTCTGACTGTACAAAACTAATGTCAATATAAAAAGTTGATTTTATCAAACACGAACAGCAAAAATGCATGACTTACAATAAGCATATTGTATTCACATGGTTCTAAATGCAAGCCCAATGTCACATTATGGGAAGCCGTGTATGTATGGATGACAACAACTGACCTGACATTTAGTGACTTCAAGGCCAAACACCACAAATGTCACACACTGCCACAGTACAATACAGCTCAACACACATCAGATCACTCGCTTCATGGTACAACAATCTCACACCGGGACTGACTCACGCACTGAGCTACAAAAACAAACAGAAACGGACACATTTACAGGTTTGAATATATATGGTGAGTTTGTTTAGGGTTTCATCCAGTGACAGCAAATTAAATTAGAGCTTGACTGTCATGATAAAGCATTTTCTTGTGTCGGGTTTGCTGACATTAGAGAGAATGTGTGGATGAAGTTAGCAAATTGTTAGCAAAACAGCTAAAAAAGCACCTTTGTATGAACTTAGTCTCAGATGTTTCTCCTAAAATTCCCACAAAGAGACCTAAATTACTGGCATAAAGTAAGAGTTTTGGAGAGAGCAATAGTTAGCCAAACGCTAGCAAAAGTTAGCAAAGCAGCAGATGTAGCACATTTGTCTCAGATGCTTATCCTAAACTTCCTTTGGATGAATAAAAAGAAACAAGTCCATTGTTGATATACAACAAGAACTTAGAACTATGGTTAGCAAAATGTTAGCAAAACAGCTGAAATAACACCTGTATGAAATGATACCTACATTGCTGAAATGCAGTAAGAGTTATAGAGAGAAAAATAGTTATTGTGGCCAGCCAAACGCTAGCAAAGTTAGCAAAGCAGCAGATGTACAGTAGCACCTTTGTCTCTTTGGACAAATAAAAAGAGACCCAAATGAGACAATTGTTGACAGACAGTAAGAACTTAGAGCAAAATAGTTAAAATAGTTAGCAAACGTTAGAGTAACAAATCAACTGAGAAGGCACATTTTTATTAACTTGGCCTCAGATTTTTCTCCATCCTGGTAGACAAATAAAAAGTGACCCATGAGACAATCTTTGACATGCAAGAAGCATTTAGAGCTACAGTAAACCAAATTGAAGCATAGCAAAACAGCTGAGACCGTCTGTGGCAACTTAGTTTCGGATGTTATGATTTTCTGGATAAATAAAAAGAGACTGTGAGACAATTGTTGGCATGCAATAAGAGTTAGACTTGGCCAAATGTTAAAAGTTAGCAAAGCAAACTTATTTTCAGATATTCCTTATAAAATATCTTTGGACAAATAGTAAGAGACCCAAATGAGATAAGCAAAATGTTAGTAAAAGTTAACAAAGCTGCTGATGTAGCAACTCAGTCTCAGATGTTTCTCCAAAATATCTTTGGACAAACACAAAGAGACCCAATTGAGACAATTGTTGACATGCAGTAAGAGTTTGGATCTATAAAATGAAAGTGGCTCTCATCTGCTCTCAGAACAATCTGATGAGAAATGAGAAACTTCTGACTGAAGACTTTGGTATCTTGGCATATCCAAGAGCTGTTTGAGACATCATTGAGATCTCTTATGAAACCCTAGTTGTGACGTGAGATTATGGGGTCTTTTTCTCAGGAGAAACATCTGAGCATACTGTAAGCTAGGATCCATTCGCTCTCCATTTAGTATCAAAGCCGTGTAAGAAAACGCATGTTCAGATGAGATGTTGAAGACGTTCTTTTGTGATTTTTCTTTCCAGTGGATAGAGTTTAGTTTTGGAGACCCTTCCTAAACTTTTCCCTGAAAATTTCTCACAAAATGCAACAGTGACACATTCCAGTCTCTTAATATATTAAAAATTAATGCCTCTTTCTTAAACGTTGCTGATAAAAGGCGTGATTTTTGCTGTGTGAGTCTCCTGCCGAGTGTTGACCCAGATTCTGAGGTAATATCAACACACATCCAGCTTGATCATTTTCAAGCGCCTCTCTCCGAGACAGTGTACGCCTGCTCTGTCGGACGGCATAGTCTTTAAAAAAAAAAAAAGTCTTTACAAGATCTGGTTGCATTTTTAATGGATCCTCAGTCTGCTGTGGCACCGAGTAGTGTTTTTATATGTGCATGATTGAGCATGGATATAACGGTTGAGTTAAAGTTTGGGACGTACCTTTCGGCCGAGCTGTCCGGCTCGATGAAGCGTATAAGAGGGGGTGCAGAGAGGGTCTCTGTAGCAAATATTCCACCTTGTAGCTGAACCCCAAACCCATTGAGAGGGTCTCCTCTCAGAGTGACCTCACTGGACTCTGTGTGGACTATCTGACCACCAGGGCCCACAGAACTTGAGGCTAAAGACACGGCTAAACACAAAGAAATATCAACACAGACGTATCATTAATGTACTGGACTTAACCCATTAAGGGACCATTCACAGAACATGTTTTTGCATTTTAAAACATGAGGCATAAGGAAAAAAGTTGAACTACTGTGTCATGCGCGAGAGACAAACGCAATGGTCGAACAAGCTGTTGTTTACACACACAAAAAAACAAAACAATGGAAAAGCAGCGCAGTTGAGTGCAAAAAACGAGTTCTGTGTGAACAGTCCCTAAAAGTGAAACTATTTCCAAAACCTGGTGAAAAATCTATGCAAGATGGAGGAATGAAGCAAGATGTGTTGTTAGTGCTTTTTGTTGCTAGCTTAGCAACATGCTAACATTTCTACAAGTAAAAATTGTTTTACTGATAGATAAAAACAGTTGAAAAACAAGTAGACTAGTTAGACTGTGTTTCTAACAGTGCTTAGAGTACTGTGTTGTTAGCTTAGCAACATGCTAACATCTAACTAAAAGTTCAATCGACAGACAAATAGGTCAATTAAAAAATGGATTATTTACCCAATAATCGTGTGCGCTAGGTATTGCTTAGTTGTGTCTAGAGTTCTGAGTCATTAGCTTAGCAGTATGCTAACATTTGTAGGTAAGTAAAAAGTTTAATTGACACATAAAAAACAGTTTAACTAATTAAAAAACAGACTAATTAGCCAATATATGCATGCTATGTTGCCTAACAGTGCTTATGGTGCATTCAAATCCTTCTGGGAAGTTTGTATTTATAGTTGGGAGGTTGAATTAAGAATACTCATCAGGTGTGTTTTTGCTTTTTTTTATGTATTTATTGAATTTATGAAGGTGTTGTAAACTGGCTTGTATCTATATTATATCGTAATTGCGATATGCTATCATAATTTGTACATGCAATTTAGCTAGTTGAGTCCACCATGTTTTCTTACTTACACGGCGCAAACTCGGAGGCTCATTTTCTTCACTTGTAATTCCGAATTTTTTGGTGGCATTCATATGCGTTCAACCTGTAAAAATGATCTTTCCGACATGACTTGAATGCACTAATAGACTATTGTGTAATTAGCTTAGCAACATGCTAACTTTAATTGAATCAGTCAAGTGTATAGTCTGTATGAAAAGCCATTTAAAAGCCTACGTAGAGCATTACAAATCAGTCATTTATAAGATATAATTTAGTTACTATGCTGTCTTAGACCCTTTCAAGCAGAAAATATCACAACATTAAAACCGATCCAGTCACCTACAGGAGCTCTTGTGCTCTTTTTTCCGCTGTCTCCTCTTTAGCATGGAGTTGCGCGGGCTCATGGGAGGAGCGGCCCGGGGCAGCGTGCTGGAACCCTGGCTGGTCATGCCCGATGTGGTGGTGGACCCAGGAGAGAAGTTAGTGCAGACTAAAGCTAAGGAGAAGAGAGTGGAAAACAGAGAGAATATCAGGCAGTGTAACTGTATTTAAAAAAAAAATGAATCAAAGAGATGGCAATGGTCCAATTGACTGAGTGGCTCACTGCAGGTTAATGATCCATATTCTATCGGTCCCTTGCTAGTCGTTGCAGATCTATCCACTCCTCTATGCATTTGTTATTTAAGGGGATGTTATATTCGATTTTGAGGCAACCACTGGGAGTTGGATGTCTGGGTTAAGAACAATTTTCCATATAAACGTAATGCCATTTCACAAGTAACAGAAGATGGATGATAGAGAGATAGATTTCATGAAGAAAATGTGAAAACTAAATTATGACTGTTTTGGTGCAAAAACAAAACAAAAAAACACTGCAAAATTGTGCTGTCACATTAGCAACATTTCCAAAAACGTCCATTGTCTATTGTCAATAGTGTAGCGATGTACCAAGCACCTTTCCTTTGGTCAATGTGGCAAATTGCGTGACCAACTTGAACACTTAATCGAATGGGACACTAGCCAAAAAAATTAAAAATCCAATTACACTTAAAATAATTGTTTTTCCAAAGATAGTTTATGTCATTTTAGGTAGGAAGTTTGGTTTTAGTTAGTTATTTGATGCTATAAAAACAGGGTGTAACGTCATGATTGTCAGCTGTTGGGACTCGAGCTACGAACAACATAATCAGCAACGACCGTTACTGGGATATTTTGGCTTTATTTTTCTACAGTAGAAGGAAGAGGAGAATTGTCAATTTTGATTCCATGGTGACTTTAAATGAGTGTATATCATCCGGAAAATTTCGCACTTTAATGCCCATTTAAAATTTGCAGTATGTTTGAAAATACTCATTTTAAAAGGGGATAACTGTAACTTTAAAAATGATTTATTGTGGTTACATTTGCAGTAATCCTGAGAGCTGGATGGGTTACTGGAAGCAGAGGTCCATGTCGATGTCTTGCAGTGACCAGGATGTTGAGAATGGCAGTAGTTCACACAGGGGTCCCAGCAGTGCGGGTGGTCACTTTTCTGAACTTTCACTAAACACACAAAATGAATGACTAAATTGAGTTGAGAAATGAATTACATGCTTCTCAGAATAAATAATGACAAAATGGTTCAAAACATTTTTATATACATAATGCAACTTTATGTACTCCAACTATGTGGTGTTCTTTAAATATTGTTCTCATTAATACTCATTTGAACACTGAAATCCATCATTTGGAGTCTTGAGGGTCCGTTGAAGTCGCATTATCGTCTCTAATACTGGTCTGTGGAAAATGAATGTGCATGCAAAACAATGAGAAAGCTCATTAGCAAACAGGCTAATGAAGTCCTGCTGCTAGAGGCAGGCCGTATAATTGAGTGCCTCTGTTTGTGCTTGTTCTCATTTGTTCTGGAGGACTGCAGTATCTCCAAGCTTTTATAATGCAGTAAGTCTGACGGTAGCAGAAGACTGAATTTAAAAGACAGTATAATTTATTTGAGGAATTAATCAAGCACACTTGATCAAGTAATTTATTACAGGGCAGTGGTTTTGAACCCAGATTCTGGACATCAAGTGACGACCAAATGCAGAATTTTGATTCTACAATTTTGATTCTACAATTGTTTATCACACAAAATTAATAAAAAATGTGCATGAAATGAAAGCCTACCAATTGGCAACATTATTAATAAATTATAGGCTGAATATTATGATTGTAATTATGACAGCCTCACAAGTCCAAAGATGGCACTGATGTAAATAAGGTCTATATCTTGTAATTGGGACTTTATTTCTCATAACTGGGAATTTATTTCTCATAATTGCAACTATATCAAAATTGTGACAGCATTTCTCGTAATTGCGACTATCTTGTACTTGTGCCTTTTTTTTCTCATGATTGCAACTTTACTTTATTTCTCATAATTGTAACTATTTCCCATAACTGAGTCCTATTCTTGTAACTGGGACTTTATTTTTCGCAATTGCGACTATATATCTCATAATTGCGACTTATTTTTTATTATTTTATTATTTCGTGAATGGGACTCTGATTAGTTTATTGCACGTAGAGCCCAAAACACACCCATTACTCATTAAGAGAATAGGGTCAACCCTTTTAGACCATGCACCGGTTGCGCCGACCATTTTTCCCATCGTTAAACTAGCAAAAGTGGACTCGGACACGCCCTAAGTGCGCTTGAGCCCTGCGCTTTAGACCATGCGCTTGGCAGGGGTGTCAAACTCCGTTCCTGGAGGGCCACAGCCCTGCAGAGTTTAGCTTCAACCCTAATTAAACACACCTGATCAGCTAATCAAGTCCTTCAGGCTTATTTGAAAACTGCAGGTGTGTGTGTGTTGAAGCAGGGTTGGAACAAAACTGTGTAGGGCTGTGGCCCTCCAGGAACTGAGTTTGACACCTGTGGCTTAGATCCTTAAAATAGGGCCCTATATCTCATAAATGTGACTTTATCGTAATTGCGACTATATCTCATGAATGTGATTATTTTAATTGTGACTATATCTCATAAATGTGACTATTGTTATTGTGACTATATCTCATAAATGTGACTATCGTAATTGCGACTATATCTCATAAATGTGACTATTTTAATTGTGACTATATCTCATAAATGTGACTATTTTAATTGTGACTATATCTCATAAATGTGACTATTGTTATTATGACTATATCTCATGTGACTATTTTAATTGTGACTATATCTCATAAATGTGACTATTTTAATTGTGACTATCTCATAAATGTAACTATTGTTATTGTGACTATATCTCATAAATGTGACTATTTTAATTGTGACTATATCTCATAAATGTGACTATCGTAATTGTGACTATATCTCATAAATGTGACTATTTTAATTGTGACTATATCTCATAAATGTGACTATTTTAATTGTGACTATATCTCATAAACGTGACTATTGTTATTGTGACTATCTCATAAATGTAACTATTGTAATTGTGACTATCTCATAAATGTAACTATTGTAATTGCGACTATATCTCATAAATGTGACTTTATCGTAATTGTGAATATATCTCATGATTGCGACTTGTAACTGTGACTTAATTTCTCATTTGTTTTGCTCATTTGTACATTATTTCTTGTAATTGTTACAGAATATCTCACAATTGTGACTATATCTCATAAGAAATTGTGATTTCTCACAATTGCACTTTTATTTCTCGTAACCTGCGAGACTTTTAAACTATCTTTTTATATTTTAAACTATCTTTTTATATTTTCTCTGAAGTGGAAACAAGTACATTAAATGTATTCTACATATTCTAAATGCATTCTATAGAATACATAACTATACACAAAAAATACATAAAATATAAACCTTCTGCAGATAATAATTTAGATATTTGAACTTATTACTGAACCTAACATGCTTAGTATATTTTCCCTGCTGGAAAATCTGAAGCTTGTAATTGTGTTTTCGGATATGGTTGCTAGTTTCTAGCTGGTAAAAGTTGGTCATTACCTGGTTGACCAGCCTCCATATTCCAAAAATCAATCTTACCACCTTAAGCCTGTATGTCTAGCAGGCAACTGGTTTGTTCGTCCAAGGTGGTTTACCATTTTGAACCATAGAAACCAGCTACCATGTTCCAAAACACAGTACCAACTTGAGATGGATTTTCCAGCAGGGTATTAATGATGTGAAACACCACATCACATATGTGACATTCATCAACTTAACTTTAACTTAGCTTAGCTGTACCCTCCTCCATCTCAGGAAAACCATAAGAAGCTTTAAAACGCTTGGGGGGAAATGTGTGTATTTGTGTGTGTGGTTACACATTAAGGTTTTAATGAAGTCTACTCACTACTTTTAATCTTTAGTCTGCTACTAAACAACCATCATCTCCTGTACACGCAACACTACATATTAGCATTATGTTTGTATTTTTGCAACACAGGATGTGATGAGACGCTAATCAATGCCACTTTCAGACAGATTTTCACAAGCCAGGTTAAATACTACTATCTGTTCGTGTGAGCACCAATGAAGCATCTTCTAACGTTTGAGAGCTAAATCCCTCTCGCTTGTGGCTTATGCTAAGCTCGTCTGCTATGTCTTGAAGAAACACAACTCTGTCTCTTGATGTGGGAATTGAGAACACCAGGAATGGTGACGGTAAAGTCTCCCACACAGGCTGATGTGACGGGAGCTTAATTCGAGTAAGGAGATTACAATTCTGCTTTTTTAAGAGCACGTCATTTATCTAAAACACAAATTAAACCAGCAGGTGACTGGCGCTGAGGTTATTAGCAGTGGCTTGGGATAATTTGTTATAAGATTCGGTGTAGTTAATTTCTGTATTGCAAAATACAGATACACTATGCAAATGATTAATCTAAAAAAATCTGTTACTATCTAGACTACTTTCTAAATGTTGCTGTCTTCCGTCCAAAGTAGGATGTGCAGTACCATCATGGGTCAATGACATAACGCTTTTTTTCTCTTCAGATCAACACTGTAAAAAAAAGTTGCTGCCTTAAATTTTTTAAGTACAATCAACTTGAATGTTTAAGTAATTTCAACTTAAATTACATTAAACTGACTTAAAAATTAGTTGAATCTTGTATAACTTGGGTTAGGGTTACTTATTTTGTTACTTATATCATAACATAATATTTTTACAGTGTATTAATGTATTCAAAAATACATAGAAAATGCAATTCCTACATAGAATGACTTTAAAGTGAAATTCATTTTAGATATTTTGGGGAATAAAATCCAAAATACATGTGAAAATTGTACCTAAACTTAACTCAAAGTTAACTTTGATTAAGTTTGTTCAAATACTGTAAATATTGGAAAAAAAGTTTGTCCGCCAAATCATGTGGTGCAACCAATAAACATAATGGAGGGGAAAAAAAAAAACATAATTAAGAAATTATTTCATAGAGAGGTTTTAAGTATCATAATTTAAACTTTGTGTGACAAGGCAAAGTCAGTTCAGGTTAAATGAAATGTAATATTGAAATGTGTAAAAATGTTTACCTTGAAAATACTTAACTTAAAAAATAAGATATTTTATAGTGTATGATTATTTTTACTACACCCCATTACATTTAAATTTAAGCTTTTTGTTGTCTTTTCAAAATAAAACCAATGTTAATACAAATATTACATTTGTAAGGTCTTATCATGTGTTTTAAACTAGATTTTTCAGATCATAATGCACAACAAATGGCAAGCGTCAATCTGATTGGCTAACTTCTACCATATGTAACATAATATCAATGTTGCTTTGGATATACCAAATATGGATATCTATTAAGATCTCAAAGACAGCGATCCCTGGTTACCAGACATACTTTATTTTTTTCCCCTAACAAGGTCAGCTATAATATTTGCATATGGAAAATGAGAATTCAAAAAGTAGGAGTCATTTGGCAAAATATCAAACTCCATTTATTCTCCCAAATTTCTATGACATTTCGACACGGGCCCAGCGAGTGGGTGTCAATTCTTGATTGAAGTCATGCCGGGGCTGATGGTTCGCACACGCAAATATATTTTTCCATCATTATAGCCTTCCACTTCCTCTCTCGGGTTTTCAGCGCGGCAGGGAATGACCTATATAGTGTCAGATCAGATGCTGAAAAACTAAACCACTTTACTTGTCCGTATCCGTTAGGGACGTTTGTACCTGTGCCCAAAAATCTGGATGCCAAGGCTGTCCTGGCACCATAAACTCAATGTATCAATTCAAGAGGCCATCTTGGAGCTTTAGCAGGTGTAATTAAATGCTGAGCAGCAGAAACATGGCGGCAGACGTGGGGCAAGAATTGGACTAGATTGAAATCAATGGGCATCTACGGTTCTGGATGATTGGAGAGCCAGAAGTAGCAAGTTTGAAGTATCAACGTCGTCTATAATTGGACCAATCATTGGTTGCATCCAATAAAGTCCTGCAATTACATCATACGCTCTATGATAAAACGCTATTGATTAGATTCTCAGAGGATCTCGTGCATGCTGTAAAAGCGTATACTAATTCAGGCTTTTAACGCAATGTGGTCTGCACCATTGGACATCTGTTCATCTCCTGAATTTGCATATAAACGGGGCTGAAAAGAACTAATCTGGGTCTTCGTCCACCGCGTCTCGGTTCATTATCGGGCCGCAGCCTGTTGGTTTTCTAGGGTGAGCGGGTCTCCGTGATTAAATCTGTCCCGCAGTCTAAAACTCGTGGGGCGACATCAAGCAGAGCGAGAAGCTAATTAAATGAGATGACGGCAGATGAGATGACAGAGCAAGTCTCGGCATCCACGTTTTCTCGTCCTCATTTGGGCATCCGAAGAGGATACATGTGAAGTTTATATCGCTATAATTAGCAAGAAAATGATGTGACCTCCTTTGAAATAAACAGAGAAAGAGTTGCCGTAACCCTTGTTAAAAAGCACTGTGGTTCAATGTGAAGGTTTTGAATGATTACCATGATCAAACACCATTACATTTTCATGATAATAAAATTAAACCTTAAACAAACACCTCCTCCTCATTCATTTTAGTTGGACATTATCCTTCTTGGGTGAATTTCAGTGAAAGTATATTTTTCTGCACAATAATTATTGAATCTTTGATGATTGAATAAGTGCAGTTCACCTTTATACCTCAAAGTGGTTGAAAATGGTTTTAATAATATGTTTGAGATGGCAAATATGAGCCAGATGCTGGATGTACTGGGAAATGAGCTCTGACGAGGACAGTGATGATGATGGTATGAAACATCTGCTCAAACTGAACCCTTCCAAGCTCCAGAAGATAACAAATTATGCTTAATTTTATTCTTCTGTAATTGTTACTCTAATATCAGGAGTGTTTTATATTGTTCTGGGTCGCTAAAGACCTGAATAATGATTGAAACATTCATGCATTTAAGGGTTAAATATAATAATTATTTGCTAAATGACAAATAAGACTACCCAAGGATAAAGAAAGCAAAACAATGTTTTAAAATATAGTTTAAAATGGTTTCTTATGGTTTTGAAGATTTTTCTTATTTTTCTTTTTTTTTTTTTACATTTTCTCATGTTGTGCAACCAACCAAAAATAATAATAAAAATGTACACCTTGTGATTTTAATCATTATTTTCCACAAAAACAAACAAACATATTTTTCAAGGTAAAAGTATATTTACAAATGTCATGACTTTGATTTGGTGAGCGAAAGTTTCACAATGTTTATAATATTTTTATAAACTATTTCTTTTTATTTATATTTAATCACATCAAATATATATTAATAATTAATTTGCTCAATGACTGTCTCAGATAAAGCGGGAAAGAATGAAAAATCCATGTACCAAGTTCTTTGAAATGTAATGTATCTATTTATGGTTTCTTATGTTTTAGTAAAATACATTTTTTTGTTTATTTTACAAATTAAATGACTCTTAAAATATCGTGGTATAACCATTAAGTAAAAAGTAATGACACGTTTTTTATACACCAACATGTCATTTTAAGTTGTTTTTTAACAAATATCGTGAATTATTAATTGTTAAATATCACTGTATTTTATTACATGGCTGTACCACATGATATTTTACAATCCGCCATGATTTTGATTTCATGGACGAAAGTTTCTCAATGTTTACAATATTTGTATAAACTAACATTTTTTTATTAATATTTGATCATATCAAATATATTTTTCCCCGAAAAAAATAAAATAAAAACATGTTTATTATAGAAGACGTAAGACTTGCATTTACAATTTGTTTTCAAATAAATTAACAGATTAAAAAAAAGTGTTGTGTCATTGACCCATTCACAGACAGTTCTCCAGACACAGTTAAGGCCTGTTCCAAGATCAGATTTAGCCATCTGTTGAAGACGCCTCTGATTAAGCCTAATCCATGTCTGGAAAACTGCGCCAAATTCCACATTTTTTCCCCCCTTCTCTCACCAGTGTCCTGGGGTTTTCCGGGCAGGCGTGTTTGGTGTGCGGGTAGGATCTCGAGTTTGGTCTGATCAGAAGTGCTGGCCAGCAGCTGCGTTGCCTCCAGGACCGAGCAGTGCTCTGTGCTGGTGCCGTCTATAGACAGAATATGATCACCCACATGCAACGCTCCTGACCTGAGAGGCAAACAGAGAACTGCTAGAACTGTCATAAATGTGGGAAGTGTTAGAGACAACAGTAAAACTGATCTAAATGACCACATTAATAATGTGTCACAATATGGATGGATGTTAAATACATAGCGAATTATGTTTCTTCTTGTCTTCAAAATGTTCTGAAACAGTAATATACTGTATAAACTGCATACCAAAAATGAGTCTTATGATTCTAATGCTAAACAAAAACAATGAAGTCTCAAGCACCTTAATAACTATAAAAGATTAAGAATAACCATCGCATTCTTCTGTGTGAGTTCAACTGTATTCAACAGAAGAAGAATTTCTGTGGAAATTGTTTGCGGAAAAAACAGTAAAAACGAGTTTTGCGATCAATTTACATAAAAAATAAATAATATCAGTTTTGCAGTTTTTTTAAAGAAATAAAATCCTTCATGTAAGAACGAATTTATGTAGGAAGATTAAAACCATTTACATAAAATTGGCTTTGTGAACAATTTAGGTAAAAAGTAAATAATTTGGGGAAGAAGGGTTTAACAAACAATATACATGAAAAGAAATACAATTACGTAAAAAGAGTTTTACGATCAATTTGCATAAAAAAATCCTTTACGTAAGAAAGGTTTTACAAACAATGTATGTAGGAAGATTAAAAACATTTACATAAAATTGGCTTTGTAATTTTCTTTTATAAAAAAAGGTATGGTTGTACAAACAATTTACGTGAAAATAAATGCAATTATGTAAAAAAAAAAGTTTTACGATCAATTTGCGAAAAAATAAATAAAATCAGTTGTGCACTAAAATGGTTTGACAGAAATAAAATGCTTTACGAAAGGTTTTATGTAGTAAGATCTAAAAACATTCACATAAAATTGGCTTTGTGAACAATTTAGGTAAAAAGTATACATTTGTGGAAGAAATATTTTACTTTAATTTTATTCATTATTCAATTATACATTAATTGTTTCTGAAACCATTTTCATGCAAATGATATAAATTTTATGTAAGAAAAGATAAAATAATTTACAGAAGAATGGTTTATAAACAAGGTTTTTACGTAAGGATGATTTTACTCATATTAGGTAAGGAGAAATAAAAACAGTTGTGTAAGTTCGGTATTAAAAAAAATTAAGAATTAGAATAATTGAAAAAAATGATGAACTATAAACATGATAGAATTATTTTCTCAAACAATTTACGTAAGAAAAACACTTAAAATTGGTTTTACAATTTACACAGAAAGCTCGTGTGTGATGAATGAGGCCCATTGAGAGTGTACCTGTCCACCACGCTAGCGGACTTGATCTTGTCGATGACGATGGCCTGTTTGTTCCTGTGCATGGCAGTGGTCAGAGTAATTCCCAGACTCGCTCCGGGCGCCTTGGCGATCTCCACCAGCAGCGGACCGGAAGCGTTGGTCACCGAGTCTGGAAGCCAGGTGATAAGGACCAACAAGGATAGCATTGTTACGGTGTGGTTTAGCTGTGGTTTCTTAACAGATCGTTTTTGCAGCTTAGAGTAAATAAAGAGTGGTTTTGGACTGGGCAGGAAGTTCTGAGCTCTGAAAGTTTATTTCAAACCTCTATATTCTAAGATATGATCCTTTTAACTCTTCGAGGAGAACAACAGTGGGCGTTATGCTAATTGTTAGCCTTCACAGCATTAGTACCCCTAGTAAAGGCGTTCTTTCTCTGCCTCTCGCAGGTCAACAAGAGAAGATGGTTAAACAGAGCAGAGCTCTCTGGAGAGAAGCAGAGTACTTCTGGAAAACGTCTGCGAAAGGACAAGCACTCTCTTAAAGTGCTCCTATTATCCTGTTTTAAAGGTTCCTAATTTAGTTTCAAAGGTCTCCTACAATATATTTACATTCATACAAGGTCATAACACCTTCATTTTCTCATAATATGCATTGCAGCATCACCTCACTTCTCACAGTGTCTCTGATAGTGTAAGTCTGTTGTGATTGGTCTACTCTGCTCAGATTGGCCAGATGGTCCAGTCTGTTGTGATTGGTCTACTCTGCTCTGATTGGCCAGATGGTCCAGTCTGTTGTGATTGGTCTACTCTGCTCTGATTGGTCAGATGGTCCAGTCTGTTGTGATTGGTCTACTCTGCCCTGATTGGTCAGATGGTCCCGTCTGTTGTGATTGGTCTACTCTGCTCTGATTGGCCAGATGGTCCAGTCTGTTGTGATTGGTCTACTCTGCCCTGATTGGTCAAATGGTCCAGTCTGTTGTGATTGGTATACTCTGCCCTGATTGGTCAGATGGTCCAGTCTGTTGTGATTGGTATACTCTGCCCTGATTGGTCAGATGGTCCAGTCTGTTGTGATTGGTCTACTCTGCCCTGATTGGTCAGATGGTCCAGTCTGTTGTGATTGGTCTACTCTGCCCTGATTGGTCAGATGGTCCAGTCTGTTGTGATTGGTCTACTCTGCCCTGATTGGTCAAATGGTCCAGTCTGTTGTGATTGGTCTACTCTGCCCTGATTGGTCAGATGGTCCAGTCTGTTGTGATTGGTCTACTCTGCCCTGATTGGTCAGATGGTCCAGTCTGTTGTGATTGGTCTACTCTGCCCTGATTGGTCAAATGGTCCAGTCTGTTGTGATTGGTATACTCTGCCCTGATTGGTCAGATGGTCCAGTCTGTTGTGATTGGTCTACTCTGCCCTGATTGGTCAGATGGTCCAGTCTGTTGTGATTGGTCTACTCTGCCCTGATTGGTCAAATGGTCCAGTCTGTTGTGATTGGTATACTCTGCCCTGATTGGTCAAATGGTCCAGTCTGTTGTGATTGGTCTACTCTGCCCTGATTGGTCAAATGGTCCAGTCTGTTGTGATTGGTATACTCTGCCCTGATTGGTCAAATGGTCCAGTCTGTTGTGATTGGTCTACTCTGCTCTGATTGGTCAGATGACCCAGTCTGTTGTGATTGGTCTACTCTGCTCTGATTGGTCAGATGGTCCAGTCTGTTGTGATTGGTCTACTCTGCCCTGATTGGTCAGATGGTCCAGTCTGTTGTGATTGGTCTACTCTGCTCTGATTGGTCAGACCTTACATTCACAAACAACTATATTACACACTGCATGAAAGGTAATATCTAAAAAAGCATAATAGGGGCTCTTAAATGCAAGAAAATTTCGATTAATTCATTATTTCCTTTTTAAAGTGCAAAATACAAAACTAATAACATTTTAATCCACCGGGACATGTGGAATTTTCATCATGTCAACATATAAAACAAGCGCAATTGAAGTAACTCACCCATGATGGAGACATCGTACTCGATCTGGAAAAGGGCTTCCTGTCCACACTGGGTCAGTACAGTAAGGGCTTCGCTGTGAGTGGCACTGTGTAAAACCACTCCATCCACGCTTAAGATGCGGTCACCTGCTTTTAGAGTCCCTTCTCTGCAGGAGAACACATGCAGAACATTCACATTTCACATTTTATAATAAATAAATAAACTAAAAAATAAATGTATAACAGTTATACAAAAATGCAGCTTTTCCACCACGTAAATAAAGTAAATTTTAAAATATATTAAAATAGAAAAAAGTTATTTTATATTGTAATAATATTTCACAATATTACTGTTTTTACTGAATTTTCAATCAAATAAATGCAGCCTTGGTGAGCAGAAGATTCTTCTTTAAAAAACATTTTTAAATAAAACATTTTAAATAAAAAAAGAGCTTTTGTATAAATGTGATTTATATAAATCACAAATATAAATCTAGTGGCATGGGAGAACATATTAACAGATACAACTTTTGTTCTTAAATGTAAATGTTACAATTAAAATTAACTAAAATTAATAATTGCTTTATAAGTATTCTTCATTGTTAGTTCATATTAACTAGTGCTTAAGCTTTAAAACGTTTTTTTTTTCTTCTGTTTTTGCATTTAGTGCACGCATGTTAGCATAAGGTTGATGCCTTAAAATGATGACTAGTTGCAACACAGTTGAATTTTTTAGTTTCTTTACAAGTCTCTCGATATTCCACACTAATGATTAATGCTACATGTGAGAGGACCTGTTTGAGAGCACAATATTTTCCACATGAAATGTCAGGGGGGGAGACAATGCATACAATTTCCACACATAGCCAAGGCAGTCTTTGTTTCTAACATCAAAGGTATCTTATGGATGATGTTTTCTCTCAAGACACATGTTTATTTATTTCTCTCTTTTGGCAGGTTGCGTGTTGCTGATATATGTAGGGAAAAGTGCTTGAGAAGAGAATCACGGAACATCCTAAAACTAAGAATAATAACTAGCCATCTAAGATGAGAAAGAAATCTCTGGCCTACTTTCTGGATTTGGTTAAATTGCAAAAAAGTGTGTACAGACTTGGAAGATGACTACAGTTGTTTGTTAAATGTAGTTCACATAAAAAAAGTTTTACACCAATAAATGAATAGTATCTGGTAAATGTGTTTTAATAGCTGCTTTATTCTAAACTAGGTGGGTAGCCCCTCATGATGGCGGCCATTTTGAGATCACATGACCTGGCAAATACTATTAATACCAATACTAAGTACAAGTACTAACTACTAATGACTCTGTCTACTAAAATGTATTGAATCATCGAAAGTGTCATTTTACAAAATGGCCTCAATGACAAAAAAATTATATCCTAAGATATTTCTTGATGATGTGTGCAGTTTCTCATAAATACGTAATATGTAAATTAATGATTTTTAATTCTATGTGTCATCCGATGAAGCAACTAATGGTCAATTTAAACATTTCTCTTTCGATGTTTTCAGTAAACATGCTAACTAATTAGCCTGCTAAGCTAACATTCTGTCCTGCATTGACATGCTAATCAATTAGCCTACTAAGCTAACTCATCCACTGCAAGTTACTTTACATAATCATATAAAAACTTTGATTATGTGTTGTGTAAAATGAATCTTGAAATACCAAGTTTTCCACAACATTAAGATACAACATTATAGACAGATATTATATTCAATGTTACCCTATCCACACAAACTACTGAAATATATTTACTTTATGCATGGACTACTATATGAATATGACAATCATGATAATAAAATGTTTTTTTCTCAATGTAAAGTGCCTTCAAAGCTTATTTTTTGGTTGTGCATTACCTGTCGGCAGGACCACCTGGTCGGACATGTGTGACCACCAATGGGCGAGATTTGTGCCAGTCCTCATGGGATCCACCTGTATTATAACACATGCAAATCTGTAACCTGCAGTTAAATCTGCAACATTTTGTTCTTAAGAATATAAACCCACCTCGCATGACAAAGCCGAAGCTGTTGCCCTCTTTCTGCAAACAGATCTCGATTGTCTTGGAAATAACACCTGAGGTACTGTCTGGCGCTAAGAGGGACAACAGAGACAGGAGAGAGGCAATAGCATCTCTAAATCAGCACCTTTTACTGGGCGAATGGCCAGATCGGGGGGGACAATCAGATAAATAAGACCAGATGCAAACTGACATTCAGCAGAAGGTCAGCCAGAAACACTGAGCTTATAAACCATTCAATTTATCTGTCATGCACAAGATAGATAGACTGGCTAATGATCACAATATATCATCACACATGCCAAACTGAGACAATCTAGAAATGGTTGGCAAATGGTCAGCAAATAGTTGCCATAAAATGCAGATAAATACATAATAGACCGTAATGTATTCGAAATTCACTATAAAAAATTTGATGAAAACTTTTGTTTAGGGGCTGTTTATACGACACCATTTTCAACTAAAAACGTAAAACTTTTTATGCGTTTTGGCCGTTCGTTTACACGACAACGGCGTTTTGGGAGCCTGAAAATGCAAAAAAACATGAAAACAGCTTACAAAGTGTACGATTTTTTAAAATGATTTCCGTGTAAACAACAACGCGAATCTCTGAAGATGATGACGTCATGCACATGCGTATTACGGTGTTCAGTCTATAGTGTTTCATCGCCATCTAATGGCCTGGCAGCAGAATACAGCGTTTTTATTCGTTTTCGCGGATCCGTGTGAATGGGGATCATTTTGACAATGGAGTCGTCTGTACGTGGAAAAAACAAAGGAAAAACTCAGTTTTAAGAATATTGTTGTCGTGTAAACATACCCTGAATTACAGATCCAATTGACCAAAATTGGCCTGGGGTGCATTTCCCAAAAACATTGTTAGCCAACTATGCTCGAAAGTTCCATCATTACCAATATATTTTAATAATTTGCTTATTCCTGAAACCATAGTTCTAACGAACATTCCCAGACAGTATCGGAAAGTTGTTTGATTGTAGCTACAGCTCTCGACATGTGGCTAGGGCCATAGCTTCTTTTTAGTATTAGCCAACTATGGTCGCAAGTCAGTCATTAGCAACATAGTTCAACAATTAGCTGATTCCTGAAACCATAGTTCTAACGAACATTCACAAGCAGTATCGGAAAGTTGTTTGATTGGAGCTACAGCTCTCGACATGTGGTTAGGGGCATAGCTTCTTTTTAGTATTAGCCAACTATGGTCGCAAGTCAGTCATTAGCAACATAGTTCAACAATTCGCTGATTCCTGAAACCATAGTTCTATGAACATTCGCATATACAGCATTGCAAAGTTGTTTGATTGGAGCTACAGCTCTCGACATGTTAGGGGCATAGCTTCTTTTTAGTATTAGCCAATTATGGTTGCAAGTTCCATCATTACCAACAGAGTTCAACAATTCGCTGATTCCTTTTGAAATCGCAGATGTGACTAGCTAGTTAGTTTCCAATTATGCGTGGTACTAGCTAAGCAGCAAGTTACGTTGTTTTATGGGAAACGCATCTCTGGCCGATGTATCGGTCTATCTCAGTGATCATGGCATTGCGTTTGTCAAAATGTCTTTGTCATGTAATGTAATTTTGTAATAAGTAAGCCATTTGTAGGCTAATATCGCCAAAAAGTGCACTATGTGGTGCTTTCAAGACATTGCTCTGTTTGTTTGAGCATCGCGACCAGTCTGAGCCAGCAACAATAGTTCAATCAATGGCATGAGTTTGGGAAATGACTATCCATTTGCCCGACCAATGGCAGACGGTGTTGAAGTGTGTTAATTCTGGGCCCCCAGCAACAAAACGGCAAAATTAATGACAAAGGGTAAATTCCAAATGCCGTTTTTGTGTCCTTGAAAGGCACTTCGGGAAGGGGATGCCATTTGTAGGGATGAAAGTGAACAACTGAATCCCTTCATGTCGGAAAATGACATTGTCTTTCCTTGCTCCCTTCACCAAGTGCGTTCCAAACAGCTACATTATGACCCACAAGTGCCCTGCTCCCTCCAAAGACCCCACTTCAAGAGCTCTGCCCTTCAGACCCAAATTCACCCCATTGGTCAAGCTAATGCTGCAATCCTCGCCATGATTTTGATACCATCAAAGCGTTTAACCTTTCAAAAGAATCAACCACCCAATCATTTACTTATAGATGTCTCTGCATGATAAGGTGATATATGAGAAAATATTTTAACATCAAAAAATACTTTCAGCATGCGGCCATGCAGTCTGCATTACCGTGTATAATTATATCTACACAACCTGAAGTGCACTTCCATTTTGGCTACATACTGACGCAAAAACATTTTCATGATGATATTCATGAGGTCTGGGATTGGTTCAGACCAGGGTTATTAAATTGGGGACATGCCACAACACAGGCAAAAGTCAGAATACTCAACTTCCTACCAGCTGAAGGCAGTTCATACTCCACTTCCAGCACAACGCGCTCGCCTACGTTCTTTAACAGACTGATGATCTCGTCGTGACGCAGCTTGGTCAGGTTGATGCCATTGACTGACTTGATGTAGTCTCCCACATTGAGTTGATCGCTCCTGAGACACATCAGAATTTAACTGAATAATCACAGAATAGTACTTAGCAGGATTATGGGTTTGTTGAAATCCCTAACTGTAAGATTAGCAATAGTATAAGACTTGCCTTACAAACACCACAGTTTTGTATTGTAATTACTGAATATTATAATTAAACAGTTTAGCTAATACCTGCAAACACTCCATATTTTGTTTAACACACCGTAAATGTTGGCTTTTCAAACATTTGACTTAATTAGCGTTCAACAGTTAATGTAGAGAAATTAACAAGATTACATCTGATGGTCCAGAGAAGCTTTCCGTCAATGGTCACAAAAACATGGAAAACAATTATATTTTGAATGGAAAGTAAATGCAAAGTAAGAACTCCTTATCTGTTGTTGAACACTCCACAGGGAGTATAAATATTCTCATTTAGATGCTAATTAGACAAATGAATGCTATTCATTCCCTTTGTCCTCTGGGCGTACATGAGCTTGCACAATGATGCCTGACAAAAATGTGTCATCAGCCCAGACGTGCTCCGTAACATCCTCATGCAGCCACGAGGAAAGAAGGAATGACTCAAGATGGGAAAACTTTGATGCATCCGACACATCTCTGAAATGAGTTTAATCAATAGTGAGTATGAGGGAAAAGAAATTTATCGCCAATTTATCACATCATATCTACCCATATCTACCAGTATGTGAATAAGGCTTCTAGCTACACGCTCGATTTTACGCACTGTTGTGTTTCGAAATGTGTCAGAATGTTAATCATAATGCAACAAAAGTACATTGTAGAAATTGGCTGATCCTCCGGTTAGTTTTCTCTTTTTTAGTCAACTACTGTAATGGCAGAACAACAGTTTGAATCTTCCTGAGCAAGTTACATAAAGCTAGCTAAATTGCTGCTATGTATAACTTATAGCTAGTTTCCTGTGTAATAGCCTAATTTAAAGGTAATTATATCGATCATTTGAGTATTGATGCTTACTGCCACAGTAAGACAAAAATGCTAATGCTAAACACTAATGTTAAGAATAACAACACAACTACATGTTGCTACATTAGCAAGCATTAGCATAAATTAGCTGCTTCTATGGTCAGTTATCTTTTTCAGGTCAACTAAGGCAGAACAACCGTTTGAATCATGCTGAGTAAATTAGCTAAATTTGGTTAAATTGTTGTTATGTTTAACTTGTAGTTAGCTACGTAAATGAATCCTGACTTAAGCAGTAGCCTTACAGATTGCACTAGATAATATATGCTAAGATTGAATGCTTATGCTATGAGAACATGTGTGACTTTTGAAAGTTGTGTGCATAAAACTCAAACAATATGCAAATAAAATGATGTTTGTAACAATAAGATGTCATTTTAAGTTGTGACGCACTTAAGTTGCACTGTTGCATTCCAAAATGTGTCAAAACGCAAGTCGTAACGCAACACAAGTACATGTTGCCACATTAGTGAGCTTTAGCATAAATTAGCTTCTTCCATGGTCAGTTTTCTCTTAGCTGCATATTAGATAATTCAATACGAAAAAAAGAGAAGAAGATTGCAACAATAAAATGCAATTTTAGGTTGTGGCACATCGAATTTCACACTTAAATTGCACTGCAGCATTCTGAAATGTGTCAAAACGCAAGTCGTAACGCAACACAAGTACATGTCACATTAGAGAGCATTAGCACACTTTAATTGCAAGAGCAAACTCCAACCTAACCCATTTTTTTTAGGCATGGTGTTTTTCTGAGTCAGGTGATCACTTTGTCATTCTGTGATTGGCTGATAATGTTAATATGTGTGTTATTTTCTGAAAGGTTGCACTGATTCAGATCTAGTCCTCACCTCGCCGCAAGTCCACCCGGCCGCAGGTTGGAGACGCGTGGTTTGCCGTCTTTGTCTGTGCCGCCCGAGATGGTGAGACCCAAAGTGCTTCCTTCTTTCTTAATCAGCTCAACCAATGTAACCCCACGCAGTTCTTCTGGCCAGAAACACAACACAACACACACACACATACGCACACACACACAAAGAGAGTCGGCACTGATGGCAACATGGTTTTATGACACTAAATCTTTCAGATATGCAAATGAGCTGTGTTTCTCCCATCTAACTAACGATGAGAAATTTTATTAATTCTCAATATTACAAATGCTCGAGATTGTTTTAAAATGTTACACCATATCTAACTTGCACTAATCTTTAGCTCACGCTGTGACTTTATGAATTCTTAAACAGACAATCCAAACCAAGAGACACATGAAAGAAAGCATCTATCAAACACCAGTATTGCAGCAGAAATTGTAATGCTACACTTCTGAATCCAACCGTGTCATGAAATCTCTCACAGAGCCTAATCTAATCAGTGTCTGTGTGGGTTTAAATGTGAACAGATTGGAACTAGAAAGTTTTCCACAAGTAAAAATGTAATGGATGATTGCACACAGCTCCATCTTTTGAAACTATGATAATGATTCCTGTCTTGAAATAGCCTTAGTCTGACATTTTGGAAAACATTTTTTATGAAACCTCTGTATATTATGTTATGTTATATCATATATTTTTGGGTTAGCAATTTCTTTTTTAAAAAGTTATACTTTCATTGAACAATGATGCAATAAATTGATAAAAAGTGAGACATTTATAATTTCAAACAAATGCTGTTGTTATAAATAAATATGTTTCACCGTTTCCACATAAATATTAAGCAGCTCAACTGTTTTCAACATTGCTAATAATCAGAAATACTGTATTTCTTGATCATCAAATCCTCATATTAGAATTGTTTCTGAAGGATCATGTGACACTGAAGACTGGGGTAATGATGTTGAAAATTCATCTTTGATCACAGGAATAAATTACATTTTAAAATATATTCAAATAGAAAACAGTTATTTAAATTTGTAATATTATTTCACAATACTATACTGTATTTTTGATCAAATAAATGCAGACTTGGTGAGCAGAAGATTGCAGGATTTTTCTCTAGCATTAGTTTTGCATGAAATAACAGTTACATCTGCTTTGGACCCCTTACAAGTACAGTAGGTTACATAAAAAAATGATTATACACACAAAATGTGCAAGTATTTTACAACATGTAAAGTAACATTTGAAAATGTCTGTTATGCCTTAAAACCTCACTTTGAAACTTTTCCAAAGTAACACTTTGAGTTGACTCAGCTAATCCAATTAGCTTTAGAGAAGAAAGAGGTCTTGGATCAGCAAACGCTTCCAGCTACAGTAGCAGAATGACTCAGACAGACACTTCTCGAGAACCGCAGGAAACATCTGGATAAAGCTGTAACAACGCCCTCGAACCCCCAGTGTTCTGCATCTCAAACAGCCATCGAAACCAATGTGGCAAGAAGAACTCAAACATCCCCAATGGAAAAAGACACAGACACAATCCCCAAGATCAAAAGACGCTGAGGGAGCGGAGCGAGGCTCGATCAGCCTATGGTGGGAGTATTTGTGTGGGCACAAAAGAAGGGATAGACAGGGAGTCAGGCGTACCTGGGATGCTTTGTCTTCTGGATGTGAGCGAGTTGTCTGGGCCCATCGAGTCCTTGTTCCCCTTAGAGTACGGCCCATCATCTGTAGGGTGAGAGACACACAATCAATAAAAAGACCTTAGAGGAAACAGTCTACAATAAACGCAGTGTCACGTTTGTATTAATACACAGATGAACTGTGTCTTTTTGACTGTAGTAAGTATCAGCATCCAGGGACACGCTAATAAGGATTTGCCATCTTTTGATGGTAATAATCACAGAAACCGAATCATTTTTTTTAAATAGAAAGCCTTTGTGTGACAAACTTCTTTTGGATTGTTTTCTGTCGAGGCGAACGCCTGAAAGCACTGATTGAGCGGATCAAATATTCATGAGCAGCATAGTTTTAATTTCTTCAAGGTTGCTACATGAATTATATTTTTTCTCTCATGCACTGGGCTCATCAGCACTAAGCGTCTCTGGAGCTTCCTTACGGCTCGGCACAATTCAGTTCATCTTTTAACGCCAGCAGGACAAACACTATTAATGTATTCAGCCAAAAAAAAAAAAAGGTAACACCTGTTGCCATCATTATTATACTAATAAGCTCAAAACACATTTGCTTGTGCCTTTCCTTCAATTAAAGACAAAGTTTTAAAGGCCATGTTCCAAATTTTATTCAGATGGGTTTTTTGAAAGTCTGGACAGCAAAAAAAAAGAAAGAAAAAAAACTTGGTAATGTGAATAGCAATATTTTCATTATATGGAAAAGAGCAGCTTGAACAATCTGCTAAATCTCTCCTTTTGTGTTTCATAGAAGAAACTCAACTTGAGTTTGGTATGACATGAGGTTGAGCAAATAATGACAGAACGGTCACACTTTAGTTTGTGAAACAAATATTCACTATTAACAAACTCCTAATTTACTGCTTATTAATAGTTAGTTAGGCATTTGTTGTAGTTAAGATTAGGTATTGGGTAGGATTAATGGATGCAGAATATCGTCATGCAGAATAATATGTGCTTTATAAGTACTAATAAACAGCCAATATGCTAATATGCATGCTAATAAGCTAGTTAATAGTGAGAATTGGACCATAAACTAAAGTGTTACAGACAGAACTTACATTTTTGGGTGAAATATTTAATATTGTATAGACACAAACTCTCACAAGCCTATGACACTGAAGAGAAGCTGCACTGAATGAGGAATCTGGCATAGACACCATCACCAGACTGAGGTTATGCTGCATGAGAGGCAATACGAGTTTGTTGTCTGGAGATAAGAGTCTTCCGACAGCAGTTACAAGTATTTTCTTATTTTTTGATAGCAGATATTGGTTGTCCATATTACTGTGGTGGCAGGATGATATGGAGGACAGAATCTTGTTTGCAGTGTCTACTTTGCAAATGATCACGTTATACTGATTTAATTTCAACCCTACTTCTAAAATTGTCCCATATTTTAAAAACCTTCATATAGAAGCAACCTATAAATTCTCTATGAAAGCTCAACTTGTTTAAATATTATATTAAAATATAGATTTTCTGAAGAGCTTCTGAAAGTGTGTGGTGCTCGACTGTGTGAAATGAGGCTGTCTATGCTTAAGCGTGTTTTAGCACGGTTTTGTGGGACGGCATGTTGCTATGCGGTTGTTGGGCTTTTGGCATGATTAGCACATTGTTATACAGTTGTTTAGGTGTTCTGATAAGTTTTAGCATATTGTTATGCGGTTGTTTAGGTGTTTTGATGTTTAAAATGTTGTTATGTGGTTGTTGGGTTTTTAGCATGATTAGCATGCTATACAGGTGTTCTGATGGGCTTGTTTAGCATGTTGTTATGTAGTTGTAAGGGTGTTCAGGGGGGCTTTAGCATGTTTAGCATGTTATGTGTTTTTTAGGGGCTTTAGCAAGTTTAGCATGTTGTTATGTAGTTGTAAGGGTGTTCAGGGGGGCTTTAGCATGTTTAGCATGTTATGTGTTTTTTAGGGGCTTTAGCAAGTTTAGCGTGTTGTTATGTAGTTGTAAGGGTGTTCAGGGGGGCTTTAGCATGTTTAGCATGTTATGTGTTTTTTTAGGGGCTTTAGCAAGTTTAGCATGTTGTTATATGGTTGTAAGGGTGTTCTGATGAATTGTAGCATGTTGTTATGTGATTGTTAGGGGCTTTAGCATGCTTGGGGTTTTGTTATATGTTTGTAAGGGTCCTCTGAGGGATTTTAGCATGTTTAGCTCATTTGCTCAGTTGTTCTCCAAAGGTTTATTAAAACGTCTATTTTTAGCATGATTAACAGCTGTTGATTAATGATTAACAAAAGTTGTTCAAAATAGTTTTTAGCATTATTAGCTTGTTCTTATACTGTTGTTAGTGTGTTTTGAGGGGTTTTAGCATGATTAGCACTGGTATATTGTTATTAGTGTGCTCTGTTTTTGTTTTGTTTGTTTTTTTAGCATGATTAGCTTGTTGATACTGTTGTTAGTGGGGTTTTAGCATGATTAGCACATTGATATACTGTTGTTAGTGTGTTCTGGGGGGGAGGGGTAGCATGATTAGCTTGTTGCTATACTGTTATTGTAGCACATTGCTATACTGTTGTTAGTGTGTTCTAAGCTTTTTTAGCATGATTAACACATTGCTATAGTGTGTTCTGGGTTTTTTGGCATGATTAACACATTGCTATAGTGTGTTCTGGGTTTTTTGGCATGATTAACACATTGCTATAGTGTGTTCTGGGTTTTTTGGCATGATTAGCATATTGCTATACTGTTGTTAGTGTGTTCTGGGGGGGGGGGGGGGTAGCATGATTAGCTTGTTGCTATACTGTTATTGTGTGTTCTGATGGGTTTTAGCATGATTAACACATTGCTATACTATTATTATGTATTCTGAGTTTTTTTAACACCATTAGCTTGTTGTTATACTGAGTGTTCTGATGGGTTTTTAGCATGATTAGCACATTGCTATACTGTTGTTAGTGTGTTCTGAGTTTTTTTAATAGCATAATTAGCACATTGCTATACTGTTGTTAGTGTGATCTGGTGGGTTTTAAGTATGATTAACATGTTGTTAGTGTGTTCTGTTTTTTAGCATGATTAGCTTGTTGCTATACTGTTGTTAGTGTGTTCTGGGGTTTTAGCATGATTATCACATTTCTAGACTGTTTTTAGTGTGTTCTAAGAATTATTATTATTTTTATTTTTTTTGCATGATTAGCACATTGATATACTGTTGTTGTGTTCTGAGGGGATTTAGCATGATTGGCTTGTTGCTATGTGGTTACTTAATGGCCTAAGTCAAAGCAGCCCACCCTCAAATCTCAATTATATTCTGGACTCTAGATTGTTTTATTACCTTCATTAATGTCAGCATTTTCCACAAATAGTTTATGTGCCAAAGTTTAGTGCTTAGTGTAAGGGGTTTGTTCAAATTCATAAGCCTTAGCAAGCACCACTAAATAACCATAATTGACTTTGACTGTTTTTCGTTGAACTGCACGCCTCAAAACACAACCTCATTAAGACAGGACACAACGCAGCAATACATTCAAGTTCCTGCAATCATGAAGTCCCTTATGTGACATGTTGTGTGACCAAGCCAAATAAAAAAACAGAATAGTATACTTTGTACAGGACAGAATGAGACCAGACAAGTGCTAAAAAAAACATACATGCCTTAGTGAGAATGCGAGGACAGTCTGCAGGGAGCAATATTGTTGTATTTGTGAAAGCTATTACTGACAGGGCTCAACGGTGGGATTATCTTACAGCGCTAGCACAAGACCAAACCAACGAAACTCCCTCCTAGCCCACAGAAAACTCCAGCATATCGGCATTCACATGCGCGGCATTCGTCTAATCCGCTTGCTCGAGGGTTTTGGGAACCTTCACGAGTCACCTATCAAAGGAAGCGATTTAGCTGTGACGGGTACCTAACTCGCAAAGCACACAGTCATCTGTTTTTGTCATGCACTGAAGTGCCATTCCACAAAAATAGGTAAATAAAATAAAAATAATCCAATAGCTTCACCTCAAGGGCCTGGAACGAAACTGAAGCTACATGCATAAAGACTAAAAAAATCGATGATATCGTTTATATATATACACACATACACACACATACATACACATACTGTAATGTTATTCATGTCAATCTGAGGGGACAACAAATTTGCTGAATAATTTGAGTTATAATTCATGAGCGATAGTATCAGTGAAGTTTGCATTAGAAAGCACCACTAATTATTGCACATTACAGAACAAAATTTCACATTACTGTAACAATATGCAGATCATGATACACCAGAAATTGTTGTATTCAAAGACTGTTGTGAATGCAGGCTATTCAGCAAGAACACCGTTTAGTTACTCTTTTTTAAAATAAACTGCTGAAATGAATGGCTCTAATTAAGCTGAAGATACGGTAGCTATAATCTGAGCGAGCTCAAGTCTCTCTTTGTTTAAACTCCACATGTCCTCCAGTAATTACTCCCCATTATCAGCACCAAACAGCCAGAAGCTTTGCCCATGAAGGAAACCTGCGACTTGGGTGATATGTGCTCCACACACCGATTGCAAAAACGCACATACACAAAGATGCTCACACATTCAAACTTTCCAAGGAACACCAACAAAACGCACACACACGATAGTAACTAATCTAGCAAACTCAATGCGCACCCACAAACAAATTTACATAAATTGGCTTTTCTTGTACATGGTACAATTGATCACATGACTTCACCTTTGGTTGATCAATGAGGCAACTATACGGCGCAAAACTAGGGCCGGGTCATTGGTGAATAGAGGACGGTTGGTCTGTGTTTGGACGGATGGGTAAAAATGTACCCACATTTTTAACTCTTCTGCGGCCAAAAAAAATCCCCAAGCGCAACATTCAGCGTGACATAGATGCTCAGTGCTAATGCGGCTCCCATTGAAAACAATTGAAAACAAGTAATAAAAACTCAGTGAGTGTTTTAGCGCAATTTTCTCACCTCATGGGATCACAACACTAAGAGATAGTAAATCTTTTCCTGGATTTTTTTTTTGTGCGTTCCCGAGATTAGACCTTCCTTAACATAATGCCGAAAACCCGAAGTCTCTAGGTGGTCTGGTTGAGGAGTAGATAGAAGTGCAAGATTGGTGCGCACAGACGCACAGAACAGAAATCATGAGTTAACAATCGCAATTTGTCCGGTGGAAAATTGCGCTAAAAATGTGCTGGCCTTATAATAAACAAAACTTTTGCGCCTTGATGTAAACACTAATATGGTTATCATTACGGCCTTTCGCACTGGGGTGTGTTTCCCAAAAGCATCGTTAGCCAACTATGATCGCAAGTTCCATCGTTATCAGCATAATTCAACGAGTCTGTGTTTCCCGAAACCATCATTCCAACGAACATTCGCAAACAGCATCGCAAAGTTGTGTGGTTGGAACGACAACTCTCGACCTGTGGTTGGAAGCAGAGTTTCTTGTTTGCATGACATGTGGACTTAATAAATCCTTATCTTAAGTCAAATAAGCAAACTCACATTCTGTACAATCTATATATTTTATTTAGAATACATACAAATTTACGTCTTTTAGTTTGTCAAGAGATTTAAAGCACCGTTTTTGAAGAGTGCGCATGTGCGAATGTGCTCTAGAACGAAAGAATGAGCCTATGATTGAATCCGGAAATAAAGCAAAATAACTGAGAAAAATGAGAAATAGTCCTCAGATGTCATGTCCGTAATTTATATCAAAACATCTAGCATTAATTTGATCTCAAACAGATTCATTAAAAGGAGTTATTACTCCACCACCTGCGAGACATCATTAACCAGCGTGGTTGAACGACCACTTTGCGTCAATATGGTTTTGGGAAACAGTCGCGACTAGCTAGTTGGTTTCTTCAACGAAGCATCGTACTATGATAGTTAAGCAGCGAGTTACGTCGTTGTACGGACCCCCGGTTGTTGTTCGGGACTTTAATTTTTATTTTGACGGTGCTGAGAACGACTTTCTCTGTCTTCATTAGTTTCTGATCAGAGTAACTGTGCTATCTAATACGTTATTAGATAGAACTGTTAAACGCTATACGAAAAAGTATTATAGCGGTTGCCATGTGGTTGATGCCCAAGCTGAGCAGAAATACATAAACATGTTTCGCTTCGTCCTTTCAAAACTCGTGTTGGATTTCCTCTTTAGCGTAAAGTTTGAGAAGTGCCTGCAATTCGGTGTCGGTCCATCTATCGCTGTTTTCCATGTTCGTGGAGTAAATATAGGCTATAAACTGTGTGTTTACATGGCTTTTTAAAAATGGCGGGTGCCAGTGTTTTGCATGCATTCGGCCAATCAGCGCACACTTACATGACTGGTAGCACCTATTGTGCTGGGATAGACCCTACTAGTCCTCCTAAAAAGCGTTATCTATAATCGTTCCCTGTTCCTGCAGTGCGAACACGCAGAAAAGCAGGTACTTACGCCAATAGTTAAAAGAAAAAATAACTGACTGCTAACACCTGTTTAAGTCATGACTATGAAATAGCAGCACTGGGTATTTTAAACCTACTAGAAAAGGCTTTTAAAACACTGTCACGGCTAACCACCGTAATCATCCAGGGTCTTGTTCAGAAACACTCTCAGGGAGCTGAAACCATTGGCGGGGGCGTGTGTGTTCTGGAACACAACGGCAGCGAGGTTTCACCGCCCTTATGTCTAGGCCTCTGAAGTAAATGCTCTTTGTAACCATGTGGAGGTGAGTAGAAACCAGCATTTTAGATCAAAGCACGTCTGCACAAAGACCGCACTGGGAACCCTGCAGTTTGCCCTCTGAGCGGTGCCACACTGTCATATGCTCATCGACATATTTCATTTACCTGGGGATTATGGGAACAGAGCGATGTGGTGAAGGAATTTTGCAGGGTTTCTGGGCATGAACGAACTGGGACTGGAAGTTTATTCAGGCGATTTGGGTTTAGGGAGTTGGGTCATTTTAAGTTCAGCAATCGAGAGAGACATTCCCTGAATAAGTACACTTATAATACTTATAACATACTTACTCTGTCCCATCATTCTGTAGTTAATGATCCAAACATTGTCATTATCTAGTACATTCTTGAAGCTTTCTGTGGCCAAATCTTGATGGAGGGGTATTTGATAAAAGGGTTAATTGCGTTTGAAAGCTCTCAACCTGCCACTGTTTTGTTTTAAATATCCATTAGTTTAATGTAACGCAATATTGCTCAGCAATATTTACAGGTACATTAACCCAAACCAGTATTTTTAAAGTACACCATTAAGCCTCACAGCTGCCAATCACATCCTTTCATGTGTGCACAGCTGTTCCTTTTAAATATGCATTGGACGTGCCTTGGACTAAACAAATAAGATGGCTTTCAAATCAAACATGCTAATTAGCATTGCAGTGAGGAAAAGCAAAGATTTTGGATCCGCTACAAAACCTAGTGTGCTGTCTACCAAGACAACATTTGACAGCTACCTATTCCAAAATGTAAAGGTGACAACCTCATGGTTGTTTATAGCTAAATTAAGCAGCCAGCATTGCTTGTTTAATAATAGTCAATACCGGAATGGATTGTCAATATGGTGGACAATACAATACTGAAAAGTAGCAATACACATCATAAAATTTTGCCTGATATTTGTGTGTGCTATATATTTATGCTCTCTAGAATACTATGTTGTTAGCTTAGTGAAATGCGAACATCAAACCATAGTGAAATCATTTGAGAGTTGAGTCTGCTGTCTCAATATTTACCCAATATTTGTGTGTGCTACATTAACGAGGTTCAAGATGTAAGGGAGGAAGAGGACAGGGTCGGCTTACGGAGACTGTGTGTGTTTATTGAGGTTTTCAAAAGATCAAAACAAAGTCACACTCACTGCGCTAAGACATAAAAACTCAGCTCTCACACACACACACACACACACACTCACTCACTCACTCACACACACACACACACCCCGGTCTCTCCACCCTAATAACTGAAACACGACACAGGTGTTTGTCATACACACTAAACTCGCTCACCCACCGCATTTCTCCCGGCTCTCTCTCCTGTTGCCGACCTCGCTAAGCCACGCCTCCCCACCACATACATATTTAGCATAACCACGTTGTTAGCTTAGCAACATGTTAACGTCAATTTGCTCAATATTTGTGCATGTTTTGTATTTTGATGCTTAAGAGTACCACTTTGTTAGCTTCTTGTTAGCTTATGCTAACATCAAACCTTATTTGAATCAATTAGTTTAGGAACTCCAAATGCTTAGATATATTCATCTATAGTTAAAGTTAACATTTTTCCGATCATCTAACAAAGTGGAAATGATGCCAACTTCAAAACTAACAGCTGGTAAAATTGCGGGACATGTTTTCTCCCATATTTTAAGAACCAGTGAAACCCATTTCGTGTGACAGGATGTTGTTATAATGCTTAATCTCCACAGGAACCGTCTAAATTGCTCTGACAAAAAAGGTAAGATGCTATTAGATGCCCTTTCCAAGACTGTTATAAGGTGATGTAAGACAGCTTGAGATATTCGTCTGACAACAGGGGTGAAGGAAGTTTAACAGGCAACGAATTTCAGCACGTTAACCCCTGACCCCTCCTTCTGGCTGTCTCCCGCTAACCACGGGAGATGTAATGCATTACCACCCTCGGGACATGACCAGAATTCACAGCAAATTTAAACAGACAGACTAACAACCTGACATCAGGATATAGTAGATGGCCAGATAGGTACAAGCAAACCCCTGTCGTGTTTATATTGGCTGTCCAATTCAATGTTGTATTTTGTGGGATTGAAAACTAAGCTGAATATATGAATATATAGATTAGTTGACTGATTTAGCAAAAACAATTTAGAATACTAAATGCTATTAAAAGGTTGACAATTTTCAAAATAATAGAATAAAATTACTTGTAATACAATAACATAAATCTAATGATTTCCAACCAGTGTCTAGAATGCAGAATGAGACAAAAGGTATATTGAAACCCAAAAAGTCTAAGAATTACATAGAAAAACTGTGGGTGACAGATGTATTAACTCCTGAAAATTACAGAGCTTTTATGACACAAGCGCACTGTATCCTTGGCACAAAGCTTGTTTCATATTCACCAGGAGTTTCTTATTCTGAAGAAAGACTATTAATTGAGCAAAGAGTTGTGGATAATTCTCCCTGAGGTGCTGAGAAAGACAAAGCGTTCTAATTCAGGGCACGTTCGGCACTTGCTTCGTCTTTTCTCATCAAACTTGTCATTACTTGCCACAGTTGCGAAGCAATTCACAGCGCTACAAAATGCAATGATTACACCCATTATAATTTAAAGAGTTGTACTCTGAAAACATATAATTACACCTAGTCCACCTTCCATCGCCATAACTCACTTTCCTCTGAATAACTCAATGCAACAAGCAAAGCAGCATCTGGACAAACAAGGCACAATTAGTTTAATGAGCAGTTTCAAAATGTAAATGGGAGATTAGTCACAGGAAAGACAGAAAAGGAGAACGCTGTGCTCTTCAACATTATAAGTTGTGTCAAACCATTGTGTGGGCGGTGGAGAAAGGTGGCCGTTGGCGTAATCACTGTTTGTTCAAGTGGAGATGCTTAAAGATGGATTATTTGATTGCAATTATCATGGATGTTCACTGTTATTGGGTTCAATCAAATGTTGAGCTTTTAAAGTTTGAAAAATCTAGCTTGTGTTAGCATGCGTTGTTTCGTAAAATGGAAATGTTTGAATTTAAATCATATAACAGTAAAATACAAGTACTTAGAAACTGTGTAGCAGAGCAGATTATTGCTGAAGTGATAGCACACCAAAAGATTAAATTGAAGCAAGTTATAGAAGTTTGAATTATTTGGGCTATAAAATTGCTATAAAATCAAAGCCATATGTCTAGCCAAGTTGTGCTCCAAATTTGAAGTTGATATCAGAGAAATTGAGGTTTTTGTGAGATTTTGTTCAGTTGCTATACCAAAAACAGCCACCCGTTGATACCCACCCTGTTCTAAAACTTTTTAATGCATTCGCCTGTCAAAAATGAATACATTTCTGTCAATATAACTTCTTTCACAAAACAGTGCCCAAATATGGAATCTTGAGTTTCAGACCTTTCCAACAACATGGGTTTTGTCAAGATTAGAAAAAGATTTGATTATAAAATAGTGCTTGAAATTTTGTACAATTTGAAACATGCGACAGCCCACTATTTTACTTAGGTTCTTGATGTTGATTATTTTCAACCAATGGTGTGAGTTTGGGGCGGGACTATCAGTTTGACTGAAAATACAGAAATAAATACCTTTGTAAAATATTTATGAGCATACAGACTCACATGAGATAAAGTTTCTAGTTATATCAAAAAAGCAGAAAAAGCTAGAAAAAAGCTTTCGTTTTACACAAAGTGGGTCACCTCATGGTGGCGGCCATGTTGACCATGTTGAGATCACATGACAAGCCAAAAAAAAAAAAAAGATTAGCTTTATCTTGATAAGCCTTGCTGTTATGATCTCGGAATAAATTAAACATGGATGACTGTGAATCAAGTACAATGGCATCGATTATACTGAAAACTGTTAATTTTGCATGAAGTGGCATCCACACCACCAGGTGTCAGCATACGTCTGAGATGACAATTTTACTTCCGTTGAGAGATATTTTTGAGCGAAAGAAATGATTTGACAAGAAAAAAGTTCAAATGTTTTGTGTTCCACGGAATAATTGGTGTATTTAAGTCGTCCTGGGAAGTTTGTGCATTGTTTACGAATTTACGAAATGAGGAGTAGCAATTTGTGTATATTTACACAAAAATGATGTAATAAAAACGGAAAAGTTTTTCCTTCACGGTTTTTCGCGTACAGATGACAACGTTGTTGAAGCAATCCCTGTTCACACAGATCTGTGAAAAAATGCTGTATTATTCATGCCAGGCCACTAGTTGGCGATGTCACTTTGTAAAGAAACACTATGAACACTCTAAGAAACCCTATTCGCTCAAGTCTGAACACGTAACACACATGCACATGACATGACCGTTTTCACAAATTCACATTTTTGTAGTTTACCTAGAGACGATAACGGTATTGTTTTTAAAAAAAACGTGCACTTTGAAACCGTTTTCAAAAGCTTGTGTTTTCAGACCCCCAAAACGCTGTTGTCATGTAAATGAACAGCCAAAACGAATAAACAGTTTTGCGTTTAAGGTAATCAGGTGCATTCAATTCATTCAAAGGTTCTCAATTGAACCAATTCGATTCCAATAAAGAACCTTTATTAAGAGTGTAAATCAGCAGATTCTCATGCATACTGTATGTTTTACAGGATCGCAATTGTTCACAGGATTATGGGATTGAAAACACTTGTTCCAGCTCAGGTAACAGAAAAGCAATGCATGCTTATGGATGATAAGATCTCTCAATCTAAGCTAGTGTCTAAGCATCATTACTAACACACACACACACTTTGCGTCTGGCCCCCGCAGGGAGAACATTAGACTGAGCTCTGTTGCGTGACGGCTTCCTCTGCTCCTCTTCATTAGATCAGCGTCCCCTGACTCGCTCAACGGAGCCCATAAATATGGTTTCATCTCCAAACACTGTCATTCATAAGCAGCAAAAAACATACATGTTACTGTATGTCGATCTGAACGCATGAAACAGCAATTTCAATGGATGCACACGGAGTCAGACAGCTTCCTGCATTTAATTTTTAAGACCCTTTATTGCCATAGTAACGGCAGCTTTTGGGAAAGAATTCGTTTACATTACGCAACCCTTACACAAAGTACTGTGGGTAATGTGGTAAAATGATGGCATCATGGTAATTGTATACCATGGCACTGGATAATTACCCTATTCAAATGCCATTGAATTTACATGATACTCCAAGGTACTTTCACAAAAAAAAAAGGTGAGTAATTATCTACGTCGAGTAATTCTCTAAGCTCATGTCCAAGTCAAGAAAAAAAAAAGAAGAAATTATATTTTGCAAATAGAGAATAAGTCTGTTTTAGGGCATTTTGTGACATTTTTTTCACAAAAAATTAACTAGATTTTGCTCCGAATTTCCATGTTTTACTCCTTTCTATAATATTAATAATATTAATTAAGTGTATATATATATATATATATATATTCTTATGTCTAGTTCCTTTCTTTCAAATTTGGGGTGAAATATTAATTGTTTTAGACTGATTCATGAGGTTAACCATTGCACTATATCCGAGAAGTCGTGGTAATACTATGGTACTTTGTTGTAGTACACATTATTTAAAAGGCAAAATGCCATTTATACAATAACAGCAAATGGGGGAAAAAAAGATGGAAAAATTGTTTCTGCAAGAACACACTATACAAGACAACATATATTCAGTGTCAGCCTTACTATTCCTGAATGTCACTCATTAGGTGACATAGGATTAGGCACTACAACACCGACAATAAACTCTTCAGAGACTGACTTCTACAGATAAGATTTCCATTCAAAACTTCATGAAGAACCAACCCAGTCCAAATAACAAGATCAAACAGACTTTGACAAACTTCACCTCACCTTTGTCAGATTGCCCAGTGCTGAAAATACACGCATATCTCTTTTATAAAACTAAAGCATCCACTTTTAGTTTACAATCAATCAAGAATTCAGTAAAGAGCAATTCTCACCAAAACTGGTCTTCACTTCTCTCCGTAGCCCACAGAGCATGTTGGCGTGCTTGATTCAAACACACACACACACACACACCAACTGAGAGACAGAAATGCAGCTCTGCGAGCAACAGAAGCGCCCCCCTGTCTGGTCACACGGTTCAGCTCCGTGTGTGTGTGTGTATACACACACACTCATATTAGGGACATACACACTCTCTCTCTCTCTCCTCTAACTCTACGCAAGCTGTCTTTTTGTCGTGTGAGGCTATACGGTTCCTCCTCCCCTACATATTGTTGGTTTCTCCTTTGATTTGCTTTGCGCGGATGTAAATCTTTGCGCTGAATAAGAGGAATTCATTCTACTGGATGTAAAAGACAGCTAAAATAAATCTCAGGTCGAATAAAAAACGTTCTGTTCTGTTATCTTCAGGCTATCTTTTTTAGAAAAAAAGTGCGGATTTAAATGTCAGTTCTTTTCCTTTCACTTGAAAAGGTTACTGCTGAACTTTCAAAAAACTATTTTCCCGCCTCAGGCTCGGAGTAACAGGGACTGTTCCTCAATGGTTTCTCAGTCTGAAAAATGTAATGACAGTCTTATGACGTAAACTATAAAGTTTGAATATGTGCAGTTGTTACTTGGAGTAAGTAGTTCTATTTGATCTAATAATTGAAAGAAAAAAAATACTACTGTTGCTGTAAACTGATAACAGTTTAAATTTGTACCTAATTTGTAATTAATAAAGTCGACTACACTACATTATTTCAACCTCGTTAACATACATTCTGAATGTCCATACTTTAAATATGTAGCTAATAGATAATGGTTTAAATTCTGGTAGTATCATACTGTAATTGAAAGAAATACAAATAAATAAATATTACAGGGTTGAAAATTGGTGTAAAAACGTTTAACTAGAGATGCACAATTTATGATTTTTGTGGATATCCCATATGCTGATATTTTTAAACTCATGTTGGCCGATAGCAGATGCTATAGATGCAAAATAAAAAAACGTAATTGCAACTTTTTACCTTGCAATTCAGAATAATTTTTTTTTTTTTTTTTTACAATTGCGTGTTATAAAGTCAGAATTGCGAGATATAAAATTCCAATTCTGAGAGAAAAGTCAGTCTTCTTTTCCTCAGAATTTGACTGAGAATTTCTAGATTTGCAAGAAAATATTTGAAATTTATTTAAAGATTAGAGAGATTAGAGAACATTTTTTTTAGAATTGCAAGATATAAACTCACAATGGCAAGGGAAAAGTCAGAATAGAAGTGAAAAGTCAGAATAGAAAGAAAAAGTCAGAATCGCGAGATAAAAACTCGCAATTGCAAGAAAAAAAGTCAGAATTGCAAGATTTAGGCTAAATTCGCAATTGCATTTTTTGACAAATAATAGATTATTTTTTTACACCATTTCCAGAGAACAACCCTTCAGGATTTCATTAGACTATATCAAATTCAATAAAAATGATTCCACCTTCTGATTAAATGACCAAATCCAGCTTAATTTATAGAAGATATTTCATGTATTTTCAAACAAAAAGACATGTTAAATTGACCTATGGTTTCAGATGGGAACACTGAACTGTTCTGTGACTGAAAACAATTTTTTTTTAAAGAACAAGTAGCCTAGGCATTATTTCCCTCTCTGTCCTTATAGCAGTCTCCCCCAGGACCCCTTTCAGACAGATACCAACAATGACACCAAGCAGCTCCAGCTACAAACCGTTCCTCGGTGCAGAGCGACTCTGACCTGCGGTCCTGCCCCTTGAATCAGCGTTCTGCCTCTCCTTACACTTTGTCCCCAACGACCCAACATACCCCTCTGACAAAAATGACTAATAAACCCCCTTTCCCTCCATCTGCCTCTGTATATCAGTCTCTCGTAATCCAGGAATTACGAAAGAATCTGCAATGCGTACATTATTACCATACTGACAAAACATTTTGCGTATGAGTACAACCAAATTTAGACACGTACAAATCCTCTGACCAACTTCATATGCCACAACCATACATGTACTGTACAATAACTCAGGATGCGGCTCATATCTTATCAAAGCGCAAATAAATCTTCTGAAATGCTGGGCTTAAACCAAAATTGCATTGTGCTCGAACTCACTCCATGGAGAACATCAAGACCGGATCAGAATGTGAATTCGTTCCAGGTGGTCTCGGTTTATGTTCCGGCCTCGGGTTGGTGAACGTCTAAATATTTCAGGTTACTTCTGTGACAAACTCGTAATCACAATCCCATGATTCCTCAGAGTACACTAATAATGACTCGAAAACAGGATGCATGAATCTATTAAATAGCCCATGCAATAAAGATGTTTGATACAGGAAAAGCAAGAATGCTATGCTAGCAGTACGCTAAGCTAGTATGCAGAATGGTTTGCTTATTGACATTGGATCCAATTGACACTGGATATGATATAGGCTAGTCTGGTCAAATACTGAAGGGTTACTTGTTCACAGTTTGATACAGGCTAAGCTAAAATGCTATGCTAACAGATTACTAAGCTAGTATGATGAATGGTTTGCTTGAAATAGACATTGGCTTTGATTTGGATTTGATAGTCTGAACAAATACTGAAGGGTCATTCTCAGTTTGATAAAGGCTAAGCTAGAATGCTATACTAGCACTATGCTAATCTAGGAAGCTGAATGATTAACTTAATTTATAAAATAAAATGCTTAATTTCACAATCTATAGCTTATGTTATGCTAGTATATTTAACAGTTTAAAATACATTAATGGCCACAATAACAGTTCAGATGACATCATGCTATTTTACTTACCAAGATTTTTATTAGCATTTGTCAACACTTAGCTATAGTCAATACAACTAGCTTTATTCAATTCAATTAAATTCAATTCACATTTATTTACAAGTATATAGCGCTTTTCACAATACATACCGTTTCAGGTTTTAGTTAAACTGTGGCCACGTTGTACAAATGTTTTGTATTTGAATGAGGGAACAAATGAATAAATCATGAGTACAAAATCTTTTTGTTGTTTGTTTGTTTTTGCTTGGGTTATTGTGATGCCTAAAATCACTTGAATGTAGGTAGTTTCATTTCTTAGTTTTATTTTTTTATTAGTACTAAAAATAGTTAAAAAAATGTAAAAGGGCACAATTAATGGTTATTATTGGTTGAAAATAAAATGAAATGAACATTGGTTTATTTTAGTTTCACATTTAAAATATTATATAATAATATATTAATAAAATAATAATAATATTATTAGAATAATTCGATTTTTTAGGGTTTCATTTCAAATATATTTCAAAATAGTACCAAACTTATAAAAGGGCACACTAGTAACATGGCTGTAAGCCCATAAAACATTTCTTTACAATTTGCGCAAACTGCAACCAGAAAAACAAATATATATATATATATTCTTCAGAGTATCTTTAAATTCCTCTCACATCCAGGTCATCAATTATTAAGACTAAATTCTAGTCTAAAATAATATGGGTTCCTCAATCTCTTACACAACACTCCTGAAACGTTATCTGGGAAGTTGAGATTTTATTTTGATTTATTGGTGCACCGGATCCAGTTTTTAGACCTAATGCGATGAATATCTATCCCAGCACAATTCCCTTACCTCAGTGGAAACGTTTGATGTGTCTGAGGATTATTCATCAGATGGTCTGCCATCCATCAAAGAATAGAAGAAAAAACATACTGGATATAGAGAAGTGGGGCAGAATACAAGATAAACTAGAGGTGGGCGATTACAAAGTTTCTTTGTTTTGTTTTTGTTTTTTCCTCAAATAAAATGGCTGCCATAACTTAGAGACTATTAAATTAACATTACATCTTTGATAATGACTCCTGTTTGAGGTTCTTTGATGATGCAAAAGATAATTAAATGGCAATTAAAACAGACAAAATTGATTAACAGATTCACTTTCAAGTGGCAGATCAATTCTAGGCCCCACAGAGAAACTTGCAAACAACATCAACCTTTCCGGTTTAGCTTAGAATAAATTATCATGTGGCTGTGTTAATGATGCAATTACAAAGGACTTTGCAATTTGATATATTGACATATTAACAGTTTAAGGGACTCCTGTGTTTAGTCTAACTAGGAATAATTAAACATTAAAAAACAGTTATATGACTGAAAAAAACTGTTCCCTGCATCAGCTGACGCTAAGGGGAACGCCTCAGGCATGACAGGTGTCTGAAATCACTATCAAATCACAGTAATCCTATTGACCGGCAACAGCCCATGAATCATTAACGTGCAGCCTGGAAGTATATAAGGGTGCCTTGCAAACATGATAATTATCTTTTCGTCTTCAGGGACTGTTCTGTCTGTAAAGCGCTTGAGAATTACGGTAAGAATGGAATGCACTGAGAAGAAGCAAAGCTTCCAGAAGTGTGCAGACCCCTGCTATATCTGGTGCCGAGTGACACACACAAGCTATGCGTTTTTTGTTTGGGAGAAGAGCACGCAGAGGTGTGCAAACTGTGAGAGTTTTCCCTTGAGAACGCTCCGCTCTCGTCTGGCCCTCTTCTCAAGCGAAGAGGGTTCAGCATCTGGACCTCGTGGTTCGGGTCCCGCTCGTGCTGAGGCAGAGCAGCGACGCGCATCATGGGGTTCCCAGATGAAGCTCGCCGATCGCCTTGAGAGGGGGATAACCCTCTCAGACGGTTCTGCGGCTGACGAGGGTGAGCTGCAGGTGGAGGATTTCTCTCCTCCGCCTAGCCCAGTGAGTGCTCTTCAGGATGAGCAGGAGATGGCTGATGAGGGTGGTGATAGAACCCATATTCGCCCCGTATCCACCAACATCAGCGGGCTAGTTCAGGGAGAAAGAGAAGGGCTTTCTCGTCGATTCGCTGGTTTCACCCTCTGAACTTTTTTGCACCTTCGTGGAGGCGGTGGTTGGAAAGTTCAGAGAGGCGAAGGCACGCTCAGTGGCATATAGGTCCTGCATACCGCTGAGATCCACATCCACGCCCAGGCAAGCTGGAGGGCCTGGCCCCTCACGGTCCGAGAACCGTAGACAGGGCCAGAGAACCAGTGTTGCCTCTCATGCGCCCCCTCCGTGGAGGAGTAGGTCACAGAGAAGGTGAGACTCCCGCAAGAAAAGGGATTTGAGGAAGGTGATCCAGGACAAACGCACACAGCGTCGGTGATGGATCACCTTCTCTGAGGGCATGATTATATCGCAGATTATATCATGATTACCTCAGGTGGTTGGCCTTATTAGTTTGGGTAGTAGACTCACTGATGGGTAGTAGGCCTTAAAGGGGAGGTTTACTGCTTTTTTTCTTTGCATGATTATGTTTATGGGGTGCAATATAACATGTCTTCGGGTTTTTTTTTTTTTTAAAGCCTTATTTTTCATAAATTTCACCTTTATTGTAAGCCGTTTTCTCCTCTGTCATTTGAACGACCGGTTGACTTCCTGATTCTATGAAACCACTCCCTCAGAAACAGGCAATGGGCTCAGATTGGTTAGTTGGGCCGGTGTGTTGTAATTGGCTAAACTGCGTAGTGCACGTTGTCGGAAACTTCACGCCCATTACCTTTACGGGCGAAAGTTGCATGTGTCCGGTCAAATGTAAATAATGGTGTCAATACTGCCGTATCAGTTTGAGCCAGAATCAGACCCAGAAAGCAGCAATAAAGAGAGTCAAGCAGAACCTCCGCAAACACGGCTCTTACAAAACGTTTCTGAATGGTACATTTTTCTATTATTATTCTATTCTACTATTATTATATAAGAATTTCGATACTCTGTTACTTGAAAATGCTACTGCTGCTTGTTAGCTTTTGAGATACGATTTTCTCCTGATTAAACATTTAATATACTTGACTGAGTAATACCATTTTTTTAAAGTTATTGTTTTATCGATTACATATAATTTTTTGAACTTTATACACGTTTGTCTTATACACACAAAATAGCATCAAACTAACTGGCTACTATAAACAAACAGCGTTGGTTTACGTTCTTGATCAAATCGAAAAATTACGTCATAAAGTATACATGGAAAATACATTTACAAAATTAGTACATAATTACAAATTCAGGTCCAAAATGTTTGTACGCGTTTGCCATAGACACACGAACTAAGTGGCTACTAAAGCCAGCGCTGGCATTTGTTTACGTCCTTGATAAAACTAAAACATTACGTCTGAAATTAAATACATTTAAAATTATTAAGTCTTACTTACAGGTTGTGGCCCAACAACTGCTGCCTCTGGTTTTAAAGTTGGAACTGCTTCATGTTTTAGTAACAGTTTCTTGTTGAATCCGGCATTGAATTCGTGGAGATTCTGGAAGCTGTCTTCCGTAAAATGCGCAGCACAGAGAGCTAAATTACGATTGTAATTTTCAGGAACATAATCAAACATAAATTTTAGCCATTGTTGACGAACTACAGTGTCCGTAGGAAGCCCGAACACAGAAGACCTGACAGCTGGGTGAAAATAACACACTTTCGACGGCATAGCTACAGCTCTCCACTATAACTCTTCCTCTTCGACAAAGCCGCAGAAATATGACCATGCCCCCTTTTTTGCATATTCCGGAGGGAGGGTTGATGTGGGTTAGTTACGTATAAAACCCGGGAAGTATCTCGTTGTAGTCCCATTCGAGTCGTTTTTGTAGGCATTAAACTTCCTGATTTTTAAAAGAAGATATCTCTGCTTACGTTGAACTTTCAGCGCAGCAACTTTGCAGATACTGTTCATACACCAGCAGCAACAGTACACACTATTTAAAATGAAAAAAGTGAAATCGCAATCAACCACCCCTTTAAACAGGCCTCCTTGGAAGGGAGTCCTAACGTTCTGGGACATACATTATAGCTGTGACCAGGTAGCTAGCCTTATTAGGCCTCCTGTGGGTGGCCTCAATATTTTTGTTGGTGTAGTATGGTTCCCAACAATATATGTGTGTAGCAGAATAGACTAGCTATCAGCTAGTAGGCCCAACCAGGCGTCCCTGATGGCGAGTCCCCGGGGATAAGTATTTGGCTGACAGCACTGACTTGCTTCAGGCCTAGTAGGCCTCTCAAATCTTCTAAGTGAGTCTTGAGTGACAGGGTATACAAACAGTGGTGTTGATGGTCAGGCGTTGACCTTAGCAAGGCCTCCCTGATCCTGAGCCCCATCATGGGGTGCTCGACTGTTAATTTGCTGGCCAATCAGACAATTGGCTTCAGTGGGCCTCTCTGGAGGCTAGCCCCGATTATGATCAGCCGAATAGGATTGACCACTGTCAGGCGGTTGGCCTTATCAGGCCTCAATGTAGCTCGGTCCCCAACCTTACTGGCTATGGCAGTCAGTTTCTTACCTAAAGAAAACTTTCAGACGACTGGCTTAAACAGGCCGCTCCGAGACTGAGCCCCAAGACTGGCAGGCCTTAGCAGGCCGCCCTGGGACTGACACCCGGAATTAGGGTTCATAGTAATAACCAGTTTTTAGCTAGATACCAGGTAGTAGGCCTCTCCAGGCCTCCCTGAAGGCAGGTAGTAGGCCTCATCATGCCTCTCTGAAGGCAAAGTCCCAAGGATGGACAACTGCACAGCTAGCTTTACTGGCTGCCAGGTAGTAGGCCTCACTAGGCCTCCCTAAAGGCGAGTTCACAAAATACGGGCACTAGGTAGCCAGCCCTCTGGTTATCAGGTAGTAGACCTCACCAGGCCTTCTTGTAAGTGATCTCCCAGCGATGCAGGGTTCTGGCAGCTAGTGGCCACTTGCTATCAGTTCAGCTGGCCTTAGCAGGCAGCTTCTGAAGGCGAACTTGCACCCTAGCATGACTAATGGTCATTTTCTACCACTGGTTCCCTCCCGAAACCTCTTTTATCTAGCTTACAGCCTGGTTTGCCTACCAGGCAGACCATGTGCTCCCCTCACTGAGGGTCACTATGAGTATGACTCCTGAGTCTGATCAGACGGTCGCGAGCCTCTCTAGAGGCCTCCCAGTTAGATCAGCGCTTAAGCCTTTTCAGGCCTCCTCAGTGTTTTGAAACACAAATGCTGGGTAGATCCGTGGATCGAGCAGAGAAACCCCCCTCGCTAGCAAGGGTTGTAAGCACTATGCTAAGTTATGTTCTCTGGGATGCCCCGTCTCTGAGATCTGGGCCGAGTGGTTCACTGTCAGCTTCGCAGTCCCTCGGGTTGGATGCCTTACCTAAAGGCAAGTGTCCAGAGGCTCTGTCTTCAGACAGACAGGAAGTTGGCCAGACTGAAGTGTCCAATGTAAGTGACACCAGGTCAGGCCTTCCTGGTGGCATTTCGAATGAGTATGTTCCCCTGAATAGTGATTGGCTGGGGCTCCTTCGGGTTCCCTAGCCACATTCCCTAGAAGGGACCATTTGAAGCGTTTGTGGTTCCAGGCCCTTGAGCAGGCCCAGGTAGGCCTTTCATTAAACAATGTTTATGGAGGTTTTCCTGTGGAACGTATAGCTTGGGCTATGTCCGTAGGGAATGCTGTCACTGAAAGCCCAGTGTGACCTGAGGGTGAGTGGTTCTGGCATTTGGTTCTTTTTTGGTTCTTTCATGGTTCTAGAATTTGCTGGTTTTGACAGATGTCACTGTCAATGGGTATGCACTCTCCTTAGCATGGTGGCGTTGGTATATCGTTCCCCTTAGCGTCAATCGACGCAGTGCGAGTTCCCTTTCGAAAGGGAACGTCTCTAGGTTATGACTGTAACCTCTGTTACTGTTGCGTCTTTTCGCCATGCCTCGGGGCCTGCCTAGCAAACAGTCCCTTCAGACGAAAAGGTGATTATCATGTTTGCAAGGCACCCTTATATACTTCCAGGTCACACGTTAATGATTCATGGGCTGTCGCCGGTCAATAGGATTACCGTGATTTGATTGTGATTTCAGATACCTGTCACGCCTGAGGCGTTCCCCTTAGTGTCAGTTGACGCAGTGTCTCGTTCCCTGTTCTCAGGGAACAGAGGTTACAGTCGTAACCTAGACGATCTTCAATATCTTAAAATATCAGAATACATGTTACTTCCAGTAATGCTGGAATGATCATATTTACAACATGAATGAAAATGAACGCAATTGCTTCCCCTGCCAATATTTGCACTTGTCCCATCACAAAATAAAAAGATTAAAACAAATTATCAACCTACATTTTATGAAATGTTCAATTCCCTTTCAGTCAGTCACGTTCATTACATTGATACTGATGTTATGAGGTCTTTCTTGGGAGTCCAATCACCTTTGGGTTGTAAGAAAATGGGCCAATGACGATTAGAGAGCGAAATTTGCATGCCAAGCCAATCCCCCGGACATACGGGTATATACGCTGTCTTTAACCCAGAAAGAAGGGCAGCAAAGTATCATGGGAGACATATGTTTTCAGTAATTCAGTGGCTAATTCAGTTTTTGCTGTTCTCCTGCAGTTTAATAACCTAACACATTTGAGAACAAAGAATCGGCCATTAGACAAGCAGCATGTTACCTTTTCAAAGCTGCACTTGAAATGCAAATGGATCCCCAAAAGCTGCTTCTCTCCTTTTCCCACGTTTCCCTCTTTCTCCCTGAAATTAAAGCTGTTGTTGAATCTCTCGCCTCTCCACAGATAACATACAACAGCCTGACACAATGAGGGCAGGCACACACGTCTCCACAGCTTTAAACATTTTCGTTTTGTATGATGCGGCGAACTCTCGCCCTGAAGAAAAAACTTCTGGTAATCTGGATTGCTAGTGAGCATAGAGAAGCTCAAAGAAGAATTAGGCAACTACTAAACCTTGTTTCTTTGCAGTTTTAGCTAGAAGGCAGCTAAAGGGCCTTAGCGTCTTTGCTCTTTTGGGGAAATGAGCTTTACATTGCCAAACTACATGTAGGGCGTTGCTGTTCAGAGGGCTAACAGGAGGTAACAAAATGTTTTTCAGAAAACTTAGTGCCAGTGCTAAATTTCTGCCAATTCTAAACATATCCGCCCGCTAACCATTATTAAGGCATTAGCTTGAAATCTCTTCCAGATTTTAGGTTCCTCAAAGGCTGTAACAGCAGAAATGTGCCACAGTAAGAATTCAACCTGCCAACAACAAACAATTTTGGATTCTGAGTGTATTTAACAACATTTAGCTCCAACACCAGAATATTTTTTTTGTTGAGAAGTTGCTTTAATAGCTCAAGAAACTTACGCAAAGGTATGTTTAACTTATCTAAGATGTTACGGTAACAATTTACAATAAGGTTTCATTTGTTTTAGTTCACCCAAAAATGAAAATTATCTCATAATCTACTCACCCTCAAGCCATATGACTTTTTTCTTTCAAACGAACACAATCAGAGTTATATTAATAATATCCTGGCTCTTCCCAGCTTTGTAATGGCATTGAATAGTGCCTTTTTAGGGTTTATGAAGCCCAAAAACGTGCATCCATCCATCATAAAAGTAAGCCTTATTACTCCAGTGGTTAATAAACGCCTTCTGAAGCAAAGAAATGTGTTTTTGTAAGAAAAATATCCATATTAATATCTTAATCATTTACAATCACTGGCTTCCGGCAACGGCCGTACACGCGTTCATAAGAAAGTCGAGATCTGGATGTTTTGGGCAAACTATCCCTTTAAGAAAGTCCAACCTTCTTTACAGCAATTGATTATCACTGCATTATTCTGAAACTCACATTTGCTTCTGGAAACTCTTGGAGTTCATGAAAGTTTCTCACATCTATGCAGCTCTTCCAGCATGCAAGAATGATCACCAATAAAACTTTAATTAATCTCCTGTGGAATCGGGCAAAAATTAATTAGCACTGTAAGCAGTGCAGAGAAGAGCTACAACTGCTATCTATAACAGATGCTACTTACAGGAATTTAACAAAAGGAATGTGGCCAAAGGGAATAATTTAAATTATTATCAGTTAATGATGCATGAACTGTTTATAAATTATTTGAACAACTAACACATTTTTTTCTAAGTCTTGTGTTAGTGCCACACTATGAAAATTAAATGGCACTAATGTGCGCTAATTTGGTTTGACTCCTGACTGTGTGTCTTCAGGTGTGACACGACAGATCAACGTATCGACACTTGTCCATTGGTCCATTCCCAGATGTATTCAATAGGTCAAAAAGTGGGTGGCATCACACCTGAAGTACTTCAAGGACCTGGTGCGAACTCTGAGTACCATTAGAAGGAAATTCGATTCATCCCAGTCACTCCAATCTATAGGATTCTGTTTAGCAAAAAGACTCAGGAAAACGAATCAGTACTCGAAACTGAATTTGCTTTGTTAAATTGGTTCACAAATGATGTATTTAATGTCCTAATTTGTATTGTTTGCTCAGAAGTGGCATATCCTAATCCCAATCATATGGAAGTAATGGTCCTGTTTTCACCTTCAGTTAAAAGGAAGTGCACTGCTTCCAGACATTTGCTATTCCTTTTGGAGTGTTTGACCACGATCACATGGGGTGAGGGAAAGACTTCAGATGCAAGCTCATGAAATCTGCCTTTTTAAAGCTTCAAATCAGAGCAACTGAAGTTTGGAAGATGAAGCCTGCTGTGACTCCACATGAGGGATGAGGACCACACACACACACACACACACACTCACAGGGTATGATTAAACATTCACATACAAATACACAAAAATAAAGAAAACAAAACAAAACAACAAAATCATAAAATAACAGGGTGGGGCAATGTGCTTAAAGTACACACAAAAGACAAGACGAAACTAAATAATAGGGTGGGGCAATGTGCTTAGTCAAAGTAAAAAAATAAATAAAATAAAAAAGCAAAACTAAAAACTAAAGAAATCAACAGAAAAAGCAAAACAAACAAAAGACCAAACACAATAATAGAGTGAACAATGTGCTTAGTCAAAAAAAAAAAAAAAAAGGTAAAACTAAAGAAATCAACAGAAAAAGCAAACCAAACAAAAGACCAAACACAATAATAGAGTGAACAATGTGCTTAGTCAAAAAAAAAAAAAAAAAGGTAAAACTAAAGAAATCAACAGAAAAAGCAAACCAAACAAAAGACAAAACAAAATAATAGGGTGGGGCAATGTGCTTAGTCAAATAAAAAATAAAAAACAAAGCTAAAAATTAAAGAAAACAACAGGAAAAGCAAAACAAACAAAAGACCAAACAAAATAATAGGGTGGGGAAATGTGCTTAGTCAAAGTCAAAAACAAACAAAATAAATAAAAAAGCAAAACAAAAGAAATCAACAGAAAAAGCAAAACAAACTAAATACAAAACTAAATAATAGGGTGGGGCAATGTGCTTAGTCAAATAAAAAACAAACAAAAACATTTATAGTCATATCCATCAAATACTGAACACATTTTTTTCTAGCTTTTGGGCACAGAACAGTGTTAAAGTGAATAAACTGCATTAGTTCCCAGCAAACTCAACAATGAAAAATCAACTAATTAAAATCGAACATCCTGAGGGGCTGGTTTTAATGACAAAACAAGGGAAACAATTCAGTTTTCCAAGTATTATCCACACTATTTTCATTCTGAAAGCGGCGTCAAAGCGAGAAAGAGAGCAAAAGAGAGATGCCACCTCAGCATCTTGGACGAAAAGGAAAGATATGTGCATACAAAGTGTAGCACTGTATTCCCATATGAAATTCTCCATGACAGGAGATTTATACTCTGAGGCAGCAGTGTATCTACAGCGGTGCATCCCTATGCATATTCTAATTAATCACATCCATGTGTGTGAGACAGTTCTTGCACTTCCGAGACAACTGCATGCACACCTGACTCGCAAATGGGAGTTCATTAATGCTCTTAGGAAATGAGCGTGAACATCTATGGGGAACAACATGGAGCGCATACGCTGACCTCTCGCAGATACGTGACAATAGCAGGTGCCGTCACATATCTGTGCAAACTAATGCAGTCGCAGACGCTTCATAACACACAGCAAGTGTGTGTGGAGAATGTGAGACATCTGGAGTTTGTGAATGTGGAAGATAAAAGCAGAGCGTATCTTTCTCCCTTCCTATATTTTATAGTGAAACACAAACACAAACACACACACACACACACACACACACACACACACACACACAGACTGAGCCCAGATGCAATTTCTCTCTAAAACAGTGTCCACTGAATCTTCACAATGAATGCATAGCCTACATGTACTTGTGCAAACAAAATGCAGAAAATGGTTGCTCTGTATTGTGCTATTCAAGTGATACTAATTAGTAATAACGTTATTAGTAAAACAATGCTAATCATGACAGACACTGTCTACATAAACAGGTCAAAGTAATTTTAGGATTATGACACTGGTTGTCATCTTCAACTGCCTGAACACAGGTGATAATAATGAGGAGGCAATAACAGCAAAATATTTTACTGAAAGGCTTTGTATTATGTATTACACACACACACACACGCGCGCGCGCACACACACACACACACACACACACACACACACACACACACACACACACACACACACACACACGTACACACTCACACACATAAACACACACACACACACACACACACACACACACACACACACACACACACAAACACACACACAGACGCACCTACAAACCTATTTTTTACAGTCTATGCTACAAACTCACACACACACGTGCACACAAACACAGACACACCTACACACTCACACACACACACACACACAAACACTCACAAGTGCACACACAAACACGTACACACACAAACACATGTACACACTCACACGTGCACACACACACACGTACACACACACACAGACACAATCACACACAGACACAATCACACATACACACGTACACACGCTCACACACACTCACGCACACACACACACATATACACTCACAGACACGCACACGTGGACACACTCACTCACTCACACACATGCAAGTGCACACAGACACACACACACACATGTATACACTCACAGACACACACACTTATTCACAGACACACATACACATGCGTACACGCACGCACGCACACACACACACACACACACATATAAGTGCCAATAAAAATAAAATTAAATTAAATGAAATAAAACATTTTACAAAAATAAGTTTCTTTGTTTGGTTTTACAATTACAAAACAAAACACAAAATAATATGCAATAACACAAAACACACACACACAAAAAAAAGCAACAAAAATATTTCACTGAAAATGTGCCATATTTTAGCCTCCTGAATATTTTATGTAAAGAGTTTTCATTTAGGTGTCGTTACAATATAGGCTACATGTATACCAATCGTACTGTCTAACGAACGAATACAATATACGAAACCAAGTGCCATTAAAAAACAACAAAACAGCAGCCTTTTACAAAAACAAGTTTGTTTGGTTTTACAATTGCAAAAGAAAACAAATCAACAACCAAAACACAAAACAAATCAACATAAAATAAAACTCAAAACAGCACATAAAATAAACAACGCAAAGCAAAACACAAAAAAACAAAACAACATAAAATAAAACACAAAACAACACAAAGTAAAACCCAAAACAAAATAAAACAGAACAAAAGGAAAAACTTCTTCAAGCTCAAGAAAGTGTCCCTTTGATCGCGGCACCAACAGGTGTCAGATTCCTCCGCTCATGGACATTTCTGATCGCGACTCATAAACACCTGAGCATGTTTCACCCGTGAGACTAACACAAGCGCGAATGCGACAAAGAAGTGACTAAGAAGAAAGACAAACCTACCCAGAAAAGCAAATAATCAACTGAACGCACATTCTCGTCTAATATAATACAAACATTTGCACTTGCATACACGAGTAGGCTATACAAATAATATTTCAGGATCTGAACTGAGCTTGTTATGTAAACTCATCTCAACTGATCCTAATCCAAGGTGCAGCCAGTGTCCATCAGAAACCCCAGCCCTCCACAGCAGGGATAGGCCTTATTTGCCACTGCCAGATTAAATCATAAATTCATAATCACATTTACCCAGCAACAAACACGATGACCTGCGCGTACAAGTATTAAAATGACCGAAAACTTCGCGGCGTAAATCGCATTATTTTGAGAAGGCTACTCCAGTTTAGTCACAGTGCAATGCCTAAATTGAACATTAGATGGTGATGAAAGAAAGTCTTTGATCACAATGAACACTTTTGAGTACCTTTAAGGATCCTTTTCCTTAGGATAGCCTGTAGGAAGAGCATAGTCCTTCTCCTTTCCTTCGGCTGGGCAAATATTCCCTGATTCCTGCTTTGCTCCGTATCTAGTACGATCTTCCCTACGATTCCCAGCCACGTCTGATCCAGCGAGCTACTTTTTTTCTGTCAGTCAATGTCAAAATCAAAGATTTGGGATAAAAAACAACACTGTATCCATCACCAGGGCGCAATGATACCGAGAGAAGTTTCACCCTTTGTCTCTTTAGATGACTCATCTGAGCCGTTATCATTAGTCGTTATTAACCGTGATTATATGCGAAGTCACCATCTCTCTCTCTCTCTCTCTCTCTCTCTCTCTCTCTCTCTCTCTCTCTCTCTCTCTCCTCCACGCGCGCGCTGTGATTAATAAATGCAAAATGTATGCTCAAAGCCTTCGGGACTTTTGATGCCCTAGTTTTTTCTGCCTTTTTTCCTCTCTGCCCTCAAACGGCTGCCTTCCTGAATAAACTTGAAGATAAGGGTTTGTACACGAGTGTAAGTTCCCGCGTTTAAGCACCTACACTACACAATAACAGTCTGCAACTGTCTGATGGGTTGTTCGATCTCTGTTGAATCAGTGCTGATCTGTGTGTTAATCTTAACACAGCTAAACACACCATTAGCACAATCAAGCTGATTCGTGTAAGGTTGTGATACTGATGCTGGCTAATCTAAAAAAAAAAAAAAAAAAAACTAAAGTTTTTTAAATCCTTGAAAGATGCTAAATTGAATTGTGGTTAAGTTTTTAGGGTGTTTTAATGATTTTTGTGTGGATGTGTGTGAGTGTGTGTGTTTGGTTCAGGTATTATATCATATACAGTTTGTAGGCCTACAGTATAAAAATCATTTTGACAATAGTGTGTGTGTACGTGTGTGTGTGAGAGAGAGAGAGAGAGAGAGAGAGAGAGAGAGTATATTTGCGTGCATGTGTGTGTGTGTGTGGGGGGGGGGGGTGACTGTGTGAGTGAGTGTGTGTCTCTGTGTGTGAGTGTGTGTGTGTGTGAGAGAGTGAGTGAGAGTGAGAGTAAGTGTCTGAGTGAGTGAGTGAGTGAGTGTGTGTGTGTGTGTGTGTGTGTGTGTGTGTGAGTGTGTCTGTGAGTGTGTGTGTGTGTGTGTGTGTGTGTGTGTGTGTGTGAGTGTCTGTGAGTGTGTGTGTGTGTGTGTGTGTGTGTGTGTGTGTGTGTGTGTGTGTGTGTGTGCATGTGTGTGTGTGTGTGTGTGTGTGTGTGTGTGTGTGTGTGTGTGTGTGCATGTGCCTGTATGTGTAAGTGTATGTTTCTGTGTGTGTGTGTGTGTGTGTGTGTGTGTGTGTGTGTGTGTGTGTGTGTGTGTGTGTGCATGTGCCTGTATGTGTAAGTGTATGTTTCTCTGTGTGTGTGTGTGTGTGTGTGTGTGTGTGTGTGTGTGTATATATGTGTGTGTGTGTGTGTGTGTGTGTGTGTGTGTGTGTGTGTGTGTGTGTGCGTGTGCCTGTACGTGTAAGTGTATGTTTCTCTGTGTGTGTGTGTGTGTGTGTGTGTGTGTGTGTGTGTGTTTATACAGTATTTAATGAACCCACCAACTGACTCCTCTGGCCACTTGCCATCTTTTGAATTTGAAGATCAGTGGTTGATTTTGTTTGATCATATGCAATAGACCCCAAAAAAGTTTTTAGAAAAGTCAAAAAAATGGAATCAAAAGATTTTGATAGAGAGAAATGGGCATCTGTAGCACCTCATTACATTATCATAAAATCATGTAATAAATCCCAGTAATCCCCCTAGTATGAAGGACTGGAGGTGTCAATTTTTGTTTTATTGATTAATTATTTTACTGTTATTTTTTTTTAACAGTTTTACATATGTCTATTTTTTATTTTTTTACTTTTAAGGGTTTCTTATTTATTTAGATGTTTATATTTTTGTATACTTGATTGATATATTTTACATTTATTTAATTTACATTTATCACTTATTTTAATGTTTAATTAATAAATCAGTAATTGATTTTCATTCAATTTTAAGTGGCACACCTAGACTTCCATAATTCATATCACAATAAAAGGTCTAAATTAAATTATCGACAACAAAACGACATTTAAGTCATAAACTTGCTAGCTGTGACAGTAAATGTGCAAATTAAACCACAAGCATCTTAATGTCGATATCTTATACATATTTATAAAATAGGTGAATAAAATGTGTAGTACAAGACAGAAAAGCCAGAGAGCTCATGTCAATTATTATCAAAATATGATCTTAAGTTAGTCTTGTAACTTTTATAAAGCTCAGCCAGTAATCCAGCGAAAGACATATTTCAGATTCTAGCATGACTAACAGTCGTGGCCTGATGTGTGTGTGTGGATGTACAGGTGTTACTCTGATGTGTGTGTGTGGATGTACAGGTGTTACTCTGATGTGTGTGTGTGGATGTACAGGTGTTACTCTGATGCTGTGATCTCACTGCAGAAAGTGTGCTGAATTCAGGCCCTTGAGGGGATTTCTGCTCTTATGAAATGGTAAAACTGTCCCGTTCTGTGAACAATCCAATCCAAGCACAAGGACCCTAGAGAAACCACCTCAGCAGTTTAATGAATCACACACACAACCCTTAGAAGAAATAACAGCAGTGGATGCTGTGCACTATAAGGGATGCTTTTCAAATCCAAACTGTTTACTGTTATCCATTAATAAGAATATATATATATATAATTAGAATTCTTATAGAAATATTATATTAGTATATAATATATTAGCATATTTATTTTTTATTTATAGTTACAAATATATAATATAAAAAATAATATAATACAAATATAATATTATGTAATAGTAATTGTTGTTAAATAAAAATATTTAACTTAAAATAATAAATATATAAAAAATGTAATTAGTTATTTATTAATTATTATTATTATCATTACAGACATATTAACAAATATCATATAATTTCATTCTTATCTCATTATTATTTGAAAAATATTGACATATTTTGTAAAAATAATAATAATAGTTATTTGCTGTTATTAAAAAATAGACATTTTGCTAATTTACTTTTAATACATGTATTGAATTTATTAATAATTGTAATAAAAAATATTGTTATTATTACAAATTATATAAACAAATATAATATTATTAACATTATTTATTTATAAAATCTATATTTTATTATATTACATTATTATTGCATATACATATTACATATTATCATTATTATTAATATAATATTATTTTAATCATAATATGATTAATATGTCTATAATAATAACTATCATTGATGTTGTTGAAAATAAATATACAATTTATATTACTATTATTATCATCATCATCCTCAACAACATCATTGTTATTTAAAATATGTACATATTTTTTATTTTTTATTAATAATAGTTGTTGTTATAAAAATAGACACATTTTGCATATTTATATTAATTTTGAATTTATAATATTATTAACATAAGTTTTGAAAAATATGTGCATATATTTTAATTTTTTATTAATAATAATAATAATAATAATAGTTGTTGTTATTATCTTTTTTTTAATTTTTTTCCTTATCCATCTCCTCCTTTTTCTTCTTCTTATTCATGGATCAGTAACAAACAATTTAAGATTAGAATTATTACTATAATATAATGTTTTAAATACAATAGACTTGTAATTTTCCCTGAATCGGCTCCTGTAGTTCATCTCCAGTGCAGAGACAGTTATTCCCAGAGAAGCCAAGAATACGGTGTCAGCGTTTTAACATGCAGCGCTGCTCTCTTTATCACACCAGGAACCAGGAACAAGAGGATCATGGGTATACTGTGGCTTTTACGCCCAAAGCGATAGTCTCTGATGTAATGACTTCAATTCCATCAATAGTCCAAATGTGATTCCAGAAGTAAGTGGTTTGAGAAACAGCTTTAAGTTGAAGAAATGTTTCACTAGGAAGGAGAGCGAGTGCAACGTTATTTCATTTCTTTCAATATGCATTTGAGTTGAGCCGTACAAGGAATGAACGCATGTAAATGTTCATGTTTCCCAGTTATTAAAACATATATTAGCTGCAGATATTAAAACTCCCAGCTTCAGGTGTGACACAGTATGAGTGCATCTGCAAACCTCTGGAGAGAGCTAGGCAAACGCTGTCTGATTTGTTTAACACTGTTGTATTAACTGGGACACACACAGCAAATATTTAAAAAGCTGTGCATTTGAGTTTACAGTTAATATACTTAAGATGTAATGTGTACTGTAATGTGAAATATAACGATAATAATCACTTTTTATTCATGTCTTACGTTAAGCATTCCAATATTTCGCAGGCAATATCAGATGTGTGTTGTTATAAAAGAACATTTGTTCTATGTTATTCCACAATTCTCAAACAGATGGTGGTAAATAATTCGAAGACAAGAAATAAAAGCTGGTATTAAACGCAGAAAGTCCACATGCATCACATCCAGTGGGTAAGATGTAGTGAGAGATATTTAAAAGGCATCAAATTGTCAGTGTGATACAGAGACTTCATACACTGACTTTAAATGACCGTATACAGCACAGCGTCATTTGAAAGCCTCGGGACTCCTGAAGCATGTGGGGAGCAGCGTGTGTGTGTGATCGTCAGCGAGCTATTATGTGACGACAACTATTAATTCAGCTCTCAGCCGAAAGAGAGAAGCCACGGGGTGGAGATGTTTGAGAATTATAGCATTACTGCATCTGTTCATCACGCAACACACTGTCTCTCACTAGATCTGGCTCAACCTGCTCCCAAATCCAGTTTGGATCGTAATGACATTAGCAGTGTTGGGGAAAGTTACTTTTACTCCTTAAAAAAGTAACTAATTGCGTTACTTAGTTACTTTTTATGGGAAGTAATGCATTAAGTTACTTTTTCTGACCTGGGCTGGTCTTGCTTGTTTGTTTTTTAATAACAAAAAAAACTTTTTTTTCTATTCTATAGTAAAAATAGGTCTATTTTTTGGCAAATGTAAAGGCCTTTTACACCAAAAGTGAAATGAATAAGCCTCAGGCTGAAAGAAATGCAGAAGAAGAGGACACATGAGGAGAAAGATCAACACTCTTTCTTCAGCAATACAAAAAAATAAGAAAGACACACTTCATCTAAAGTCATTTTGCTTATTAGTATGGTTGAATTTGATCATCAAAGGTCAGCAAAGACATTAAATACACCGTAAAAAATTATCGTAATTTTAACGGTAAAAGACTGTAAAAATGCTGCAGTGAAAAACTGTTAATTGGTTAACAGAAAGTTTCCGTACTATATACGGTAAATAACTGTGATAGATCTAATGGTACATTTAATGTAATTTTACAGTTTTTGAAAGTGAAAAAGAACAACTCATTGTATAATTTACAGTGAAAAACCGTAAATTGACATTCCCACAATTCCCTGTGTGACACTTCACATTTGATGTATTTTTGTTGAAATAACAGTTTCTTCATAGTTTTCTTCGTTTTTTTCTAATCAGTTATGTACATTAGGGTTTTATGTTACATTTAATGTTGTTAAATTAATGTTTATTGCATTTTTTTAAATTTCATGTGTGTTACCGTGATGGTGTTTAATGTTTGTGTGAATGACACTGCAGCTGCTTAACTCCCTTGTGGAAGAGCTGCTTGTGATGAGCTTTGATTGATCATGTGACTATCATCACTGCTGTGATTGGTGGTTATCAGTGTATTATGGTACAAAACAGATATTAATACTTCAATAGGACGGTAAAATCACATTATATCAGATAATAAAATACGGTTTATTACTGTAAATTTTAAGTTAAGTCTGTAAAACCAATAACAGGTTGCTACCGTATTTTTGACGGTAAAGTTCTGGCAACCACAGCTGCCGGTTTTTTACCGTAAAAATCACGGTTAAATTTTTTACAGTGTACATTTTTGGGTAACACTTTGTTTTACAGTATTCTTGTTACATATGTTACATGTACTTACCATAGTAATAACAGTAAATTATGCATGCTAACCCTCAACCAAATCCTAATCCTACCCTAACCCTATAGTAAGTACATGTAGTTAATTAATATTACTCAGTACTTACATACATATAATTACACTGTAACAATGACACCTTAAAATAAAGTATAACCTATATTTGTTATTTAACATATTTCGCAGGTTTGCATAATATTCTGAGTTAAAAGTAACTTGGATATTTAGTTATAAATTTAAAAGAAATGTGTTACTTTACTAGTTACTTGAAAAAGTAATCTGATTACATAACTCACGTTACTTGTTTCCCCCAACTCGGTGGTCAAAACATCTTCAGAAAACTGGATATTTACATTTTCTGAGGGAAATATAAAGGGTTGCATCAGATCTGTCTTCCTTCATTGTAAATCTTTGGGATTTTTTCCCAGTTTTGGGGTTGTTTTTCAGCGTCAAGGCCCGGCCAACTTGAATTCCATCTGTTATGATGGTTGAGCCTTAAGTCAACCTTGAAATAAGATAATGACTCAAGAAATGGAGGGTTGTGGAAAAGCCGAGTTAAGTCCAGATCTTAACCCCTGTTGAATTGATGTGCAAAGAACTGAAGCAGGCAGGTCAAGTCTTTCAACGTCAAGAAATATCTTTTAATGAGGTCAGTGTATATGGCAATGAGAATTGGGTGAATGTGATTCAAAAAATGTAATTCATACATAAATTCCTCTCTTTTAAGATGAGCACGTAAAAAAATTGAATTAAAATACTTTGATAGTTTTTGGGGCATAATGTCAAAAATGTCAGAGTGATTCAACTCTGTACATAAACATAATTTCTTGGAAAAAAAAACTTATGTAGTATGGTATTTCATTGTATTATTAATTTGAGAGAAAAAAACTGCTTCATTGCTTATTAATACTCAAAAAAGTGCAATAAAGTCACATTGTGCGATTAACAAGCATATGTAATTAAAACAGGAAATGATATCGTAGCGAAGACACCTTGAAGATCAGAAAACTGTTATTAGAGCTAAAGTGAATATCACTGCAACTTCTGCTCATTCTTAGAGATATGAACGCATTTTGTACTTGCTTTTCAACAGCTCTGTCCATTCTACCCGACATCACCTCCTGTGGTTTATTGGTCTTCCTCTGGCCTGAGCCGAAAGCTTCCTCATGGGAACAGTAAGAGGGAATGCAATTTGTCTGATCCGCCCTGAGGATACTGATCACTAGAGGCAATAACTGCAGAGAAGAGGAGATTGCTGGGAGACTAATATTTGTGAGTGATGGAGGTCTATTGAAGGGCTATTGTCTTTCTACTATAAATGGATGCACTGTAAAAGTCTGAAAGGTAAAAATCCAAAACAACTCACGTCTCTGTAAGAGCAATTCAACATCGCCCCCTCTAGGTGGCGCACTCACTTTTTCAATCCCACAAAAACTAAGGAGGAAACATCGTGATTCGAAGATAGAAAGTGAGCCGCAACTGGATAGTTGACATCTTTTCTTCTGATAGAACTCTTATGCTCACTAATTCTTTGTTTTAATTGACGTGACGTTTTTCCAACATAACCTAAACCAATAGACAGGACACCTATTCAAATAAACAACATGAGTAGAAACACAAGTAATCACATAATTGATTATACAGTGCTATGCATAAGTTTAGACACCCATGCTAAAGTTGACTAAAAAGATGAATAAAAAATCATCTTTTGGAAATTGAACTTAATGCATTAATTAAAAAAATTAGGAAAAATCCAACCTTTAAGGACACCAATTTTCTTTGTGAATGAATAATGTATCGTAAATAAATAAATGTTCTTCCTTAAAATACAGGGTGCATAAGTTTGGACACCCCTATGTTAAATTCCCATAGAGGCTGGCAGATTTTTATTTTTAAAGGCCAGTTACTTCATGGATCCAGGATACTATGAATCCTGATAAAGTTCCCTTGGCCTTTGGAATTAAAATAGCCCCACATCATCACAAAGCCTTCACCATACCTAGAGATTGGCATGGTTTTATTTCAGTTAGCCTAATAGCTGGTTTGATTTGTATTGAGAGATGATCTTATGGAAAGTACTCCATGCCAATCTCTAGGTATGGTGAAGGCTATGTGATGATGTGGGGGAAATAATAAATAAGCTGTGGAAACTATTCTTAATTTCGAGGCCGTGATATCTAGTTTTTTTTTGTGTGTGTGGACAGCTCTGTATGATAAAATGTGATTGCTACACTGCAAAAAACAACAACAAAAAAACATTTTATTCTGCCTTTTTTTTTCAGCAATAAGGCCACAATCCGACTTTAATGTTTTACTAATGCACCATTGTTAGCACACAACATTGTGTCTCTAAAATAGAGCTATCTCCTTTTGAAAAGTCTGAAATTGGTGCAGATGGCATCAATAAACAAATAGGACATTTACGTATTCCCCTCGCATTCCCTCGACGTGTCCTTCTTTTAACAAAGAAAAAAAAGAATATGGTGGGCGCCAGACGTGAGCAGATATTTTCACATGCTGTTCCAAATTGTTGAGCTGCTGCTCTTTGGGTTTGCGCTAGTTGTGTCAAGTGCAACCCCGGATGGGATCAAATATTCATCAGTCTGTGCTTGTGTCATCGCAAGTCAACAAGACGGCGGCGGGGAAAGAGAAGCGGCTTTGATCAGCTCCTCTCTGGAGCGCTCCCTTGTTCCTGCAACATCCTGATTGCTCCCATCCACCGGGACTCAAGCATATCGCTTTCACAGAGAGAAAAACCTGGGCTGCGTTGAGCTCCACACATCACATGGCCACACGCTCAAGGTGGAATTATCTCTTGTTTTGTGTCACCTTCCCTGCAACAAGAAGGAATGGAACGAAAAGTTTCAAGTCTTGTTAGATCTATTGTAGTCGCTGCTTCAAACCCAGCTTGGCACGCCGCCCAAGGACCGTTGGCGGACCACCTGATGCATAGAGCACACAAAAGTGGCAAGGGCTTTCTTAAAGAGGATTGGTCTGAATTTTTGTAAGTCACTGTGCACAGTCATATATAATCTGTAGTCTGCTACAATAAGAATGTATTGCTGGATTTTCCAAATTTTGCAAGGTTTGTGATTCAACTTACTTCAAAGGCACCACAGGAGGTTTGCTAGAAAGAAACCTGGTTGGGATGCCAAAGCACAAACCCGTACTGGAGTCAAAGCTGGTCTATTTAACAAGGTTGGTCTGAATAAGCTGAGATGTGGACAGGCTGTGTTTTAAATTCAACTGAGCTGACTTGCTATCTACTGTCTGACTCTACATGCTAATTCCCATTAATAGGTCATTCCTATGTTCCCAGGGTCCTATGTTATCCTATGTTCTCCATATTTGGCACAATGAACACATGACAAAGGGTCCTATGTTATCCTATGTTTATATAACAAATAATGCACTGGCTCTCAATATAATAGGCCTAGACTGGAGGGAACTAAACAAATGGTTGGAGTAAGTGAGTCACAAAATGTCACAGCTTCCTATGGAAGCTTGTTTCCGCCACAAAATAAATAAATAAATACGTTATTGTGACTTTTTATCTCACAATTCTGACTTTTTATCTCAGAATTGAGTGGTAAAAAGTAACAATTGGGAGTTATAAAGTCAGAATTACGTGATATAAAGTTGCAATTACGTGTTATAAAGTCAGATTTGTGAGATATAAACTATAGAATTAATATTTCCTTAGAATTGGACTATATAACTCGCAATTGCAAGTGCAAACTGCACAGAAATAAATAAAGCAAACTGCACAGAAAACAGTTAGCATGATGCTAAGCTGACAATGCAAAACGCACAGACTAGATTAAAACAAGATTAATAACATTTAATGTTAGCATGTTGCTAATCCAACAACTAAAATTGACAAAATTGGATTCAGAAAAAAAAACAAAAGACTTAAGTAATTTAAGTAAAGTTTGATACTAGCATTTTGCTAACATGCTAACAACGCAAAGAACACAGAGGACTTGATCCAAAAGTGTTTAAAACAAGTCTGATTACATGTTATCAAGCCTATAACATGAGTTGCACAGAAGACAGCTCAAAGGTGATTTCAATAAAGTTTAATATTATAACTTTACATGCTAAAATTGGATGTTAACATTGTGCTAAGTGCACACTTAATTCAAAAGTGATTAAGGTTTGTTAGCATGTTGCTAACCTAACAAAGTGTGCCGTAGACACAATAGAAAAGAAATTTCAATAAAGTTGAATGCTGATATGCTATCCACATTCATTTTCTCAGGAAAAAAAATCTCAAAACATACAATCATACACATATTCAATGCAAAAATGTGCATCTATAAATGGCTGCATTATATAAGATTTGTTCGCAAGTGATTAAAAAAGTCAGCAGTTAACAAACAGAAAAAAACACTGAAGACTTAAAAAGTGATTTCAGTAAAGTTTGATGTTTACTAACAATGTAAAATGCAGAAAACTCAATTTAAAGGTGATTTTAATAGTTTAATGTTACCATGTTGCTAAGAATGCAAAGTGCGCAGAAGACTTAAAAAGTTTTGTTTAAAAAAATGCAATAAAGTTTAATAAAACTATTAGTATCAATGCATTTCAGTATTAAATTAAATCTAGTATATACACTCACCTAAAGGATTATTAGGAACACCTGTTCAATTTCTCATTAATGCAATTATCTAATCAACCAATCACATGGCAGTTGCTTCAATGCATTTAGGGGTGTGGTCCTGGTCAAGACAATCTCCTGAACTCCAAACTGAATGTCAGAATGGGAAAGAAAGGTGATTTAAGCAATTTTGAGCGTGGCATGGTTGTTGGTGCCAGACGGGCCGGTCTGAGTATTTCACAATCTGCTCAGTTACTGGGATTTTCACGCACAACCATTTCTAGGGTTTACAAAGAATGGTGTGAAAAGGGAAAAACATCCAGTATGCGGCAGTCCTGTGGGCGAAAATGCCTTGTTGATGCTAGAGGTCAGAGGAGAATGGGCCGACTGATTCAAGCTAATAGAAGAGCAACTTTGACTGAAATAACCACTCGTTACAACCGAGGTATGCAGCAAAGCATTTGTGAAGCCACAACACGCACAACCTTGAGGCGGATGGGCTACAACAGCAGAAGACCCCACCGGGTACCACTCATCTCCACTACAAATAGGAAAAAGAGGCTACAATTTGCACAAGCTCACCAAAATTGGACAGTTGAAGACTGGAAAAATGTTGCCTGGTCTGATGAGTCTCGATTTCTGTTGAGACATTCAGATGGTAGAGTCAGAATTTGGCGTAAACAGAATGAGAACATGGATCCATCATGCCTTGTTACCACTGTGCAGGCTGGTGGTGGTGGTGGTGTAATGGTGTGGGGGATGTTTTCTTGGCACACTTTAGGCCTCTTAGTGCCAATTGGGCATCGTTTAAATGCCACGGCCTACCTGAGCATTGTTTCTGACCATGTCCATCCCTTTATGACCACCATGTACCCATCCTCTGATGGCTACTTCCAGCAGGATAATGCACCATGTCACAAAGCTCGAATCATTTCAAATTGGTTTCTTGAACATGACAATGAGTTGACTGTACTAAAATGGCCCCCACAGTCACCAGATCTCAACCCAATAGAGCATCTTTGGGATGTGGTGGAACGGGAGCTTCGTGCCCTGGATGTGCATCCCACAAATCTCCATCAACTGCAAGATGCTATCCTATCAATATGGGCCAACATTTCTAAAGAATGCTTTCAGCACCTTGTTGAATCAATGCCACGTAGAATTAAGGCAGTTCTGAAGGCGAAAGGGGGTCAAACACAGTATTAGTATGGTGTTCCTAATAATCCTTTAGGTGAGTGTATTTACAGTCAATATCCTGGATGAATTTGTTTCACTGACCTAAGCACAAAGCATTCAGGGATTGCCTTCTCTATGAAAGACACTTATGATGCTTCTTTAGAAGAAAGATGCTGCCGGTGACCGGCTATATTGTACAAGCACCAAAGGAAGGGTAAAACCTGTGGTAATGACTCATAATGGCACTGCAAGAGAAAGCAGATTGAGGTCTAGCAGGCCCATCAACAGCCTCTTTGCGCATCTGGACCTGGAAGCCGCAGTATTGTTCTTATGTTTAGTAGCATCAGCCTTGTGTGATGCCATTGGTGCTTCAGTTAGAGGAGAGGACAGTCATAAACAATGATATATTTAGGATCTTTGACAGCACAGTGTTTTTATGAGCCATTTTAATTCACTCTCAGTTTGCCTTGAACTTCACCGCTATAAAATTGTTTGCTCACCGAACCAAGGCACACTTAACCTCTTGCGTCTGTCATTGACATGTTTGCGGTTCAAAAACCACTAAACAGAACTTTCATTTACCCTCTAAATAGCGCAGGAGGACCATCCCTATTTATGCTCTCTGAATAACTAAGCAGTTGCACCATCCTAACCCATAAAACACTGCACATGAGATATTCAACATCTCAATGTTAGACAACAATAAATTGGAGATTTCAGCTGACCAAATTTTCCTATGCTATCCACATTCAAATTATGTTAGAAAAACCTGTCAGAAAAGTCCCATCAACATCAAGACGATCCACAAATGTGTATTTATGAATGCTGCTTTGCACTTGTGAGTCATATTTTGTTAATATATTCATTTTGAGACCTAAATTAGATGCAGTCTTCCCAAGAAATAAGTGAATTGAGTCTTTGAGGATGGGACATAAATATTGTATGACAGGTATTAATCAGTAGAGGGCAGTAAGGGTGCACACATGTCAGAAGAAACCCAACTGCATTCGCTGGATTATGAATAATGATAATGAGACATTTGAGGTGAGTAGGGTGCCATCCCTAAAATGAGGGGTTGATTTTACTCCAGCCATATATTTAAAATGATAATCATGGCCATAATGAAAAGGCATAAACCTGTCTTTAAAATAAGATGGGCTAATTTGAATGCCAATCCATTCAGATGAAGGACTGCATGTGCACAGGGAGGGAAAAGTCACAGGGGGAAGTAAGGCCTATACCTTTTATCCAGAGCATACATTTCCACCACATTAAACATTAATAAACACATTCAACTGAGAGTTGAGAGTGACATGAAGTAGTCAATATTAGCTACATTACAAGCTACAAATAAAAAGTGTCCAACTACATTGAATCTATGTATGTACGTGTGCAATGTTTTTGTAAATATATTAATATCAGCAGTATTTATTAAGCACTAAAACAATGATTTCGATAGACCTATACAACCTGGAAGCTAATTAGCATTTTAGCTATGGGTTGCCTCTGGGATTTCTTGCGTTTTTCTAGAAAAGTGGTTTTGGATTTAAGAGTAAATGCAGAGCTAACATTACTTGAAGAAACTTTCTCATTTTGTTCTACAACATAAACTATACTGAATTTTGAAACTTCTATGCCTTTAAGCTGGAAACAAGTTCTTACATAAGGAGTTGCTAACTGTTGTCGAATTTGTCAAGCATGTAAACTCAAAGCCCTGTGGAAGCTTTTTTACTCATAAATAGCAAACTATTATTGTAAAAATCCATTAGCAATCATCAGTTAGACTTCTGGGGTGGCCTACAAAATGATCGCCTTGACTAATAGTGTGACAGTATTAAATGGGAACATATACATTTAGACTAAAAACAATTAGAAGGCATCCTAACTAAGTCAAAACTGTGATAATCTGCTGTTTTTAAAGGGGTGGTTGATTATGATTTCACTTGTTTAACTTTAGTAATGTTGCTATTTGACCATAAACAACATCTGCAAAGTTACAACGCTCGAAGTTCAAAGCAAAGGGAGATATTTGCTTTTAAAGAAATTGCTTTTTAAGGACTACAACAAATGGCTGGTAGAGACTACACGACATTCCTCCCGGGTCACCAACCCTAAAATTTACATAAACCCCTCCCCCGGGAACGTGATTTATAGATTATCAAGACTGAATACGCAAATCAATGACTAGAAGATAACTACACAACCTACATAAATTTATCAACTAACCATTCAGAAATGTCCTGTTGCTTCTACATGTTGTCAGTTCTTCTTGAGTCTCTCCATCATTGTCTGAATCCGGTTTGAACATAAAAGTCTAAAAGTTTTTGAAATTTTCAGTGCATGTCTGTGTGAGGTAAAAGGACACAAGCTGTTGAAGATCTGCCCCCTGTGCCGGGAGCAGCAGCTCATTTGCATTTAAAGGAACAGACAAAAACTGTGCGTTTTTGCTCACCCTCAAAAATTGACAATTTTAACATGCTATATAAAAATATCTGTGGGGTATTTTGAGCTAAAACTTCACATACACACTCTGGGGACATCAGTGACTTATTTTACATCTTGTGAAACGGGCATTATACCACCCCTTTAAAGCTAAATTGTTCAGAAAATGAAACAAAATAGAGCTTGCTTGGCCATAAAGTTGCCTTTGTAATACAAGAAGGCACAAAAATGGTGTTATCACTTGTGACCAAAGATAGCATGCAATAATTTTCTGACAGTGTCAGAAATTTAGCATGATCATCTCACAGAGTGTTTGCTGCTACATCTACTGACTAGCCAATAAAAATGCAACATGAAATGGCGTATTGTTCAACACGACATGGCGCTAAAACATAAACCTATACCTCAAGCTCCATTTGCACTTGGCATATCAAGTTGGCCTCTTTTCTCTAGCCATGACCGAGTCCATATTCTGCTCTTTCGCCTCCTCCTCCTCTTATTCAGCGCACATAAAAAACACAAATTTACCACTAGCACATGCAGATGACATTTTATTCCTCTATACTAACTTGCGTCGTAGCCTACGATTCAATAGGTGTCATCATCGTAGTCTACATACATGTCGTACCCAAGTTTATTAGATCCATGTCTCGCAAAGACTTCTACCAAATCCAGTGATGCTGCAAAACCATGAGCACCGAACAAAGAAAGATCCCAATTAAAATAGTGATGTACCAAGAATTTTTTATAACAAAACAAAGATATTGGGCCCTATTTTGCACCCAGCGCAATTGACTTTGTACACCGACGCATGTATCATTCCTATTTTGCACCTGCGCAAAGCGCGCTTTTCCCTCCACAGACGCACGTCGCTAAACTAGGGAATGAACTTGCGGAGGCTCCCTGGGCGGTTCAGCGCAAAAAAGGAGGCGTGTTCCGGCGCAAACAATCCCTGTTGCTATTTTGCTGTTCCATAAAACAATTGCGCCACTGACCAGAAAAAAACCTAGTCTAAAGTCAGTGGCGCTGATCATTATGCTATTTTAAGGGCGCATGCTTGGCCATAAACAATGTAGAGTGTGCACAACGTGCATACACTTTGATTCTCTCATCTACACAGAAGCAGCTGTTTTCATTTTTGCAAATCATACATTATTACGATAGATAGATAGATAGATAGATAGATAGATAGACAGATAGACAGATAGATAGATAGATAGATAGATAGATAGATAGATAGATAGATTGATAGATAAACAGTTTATTATAAAAGCATACATCTAGCTTACACATTTACCCAAATTATCATACGCCTGTTTAACCAAAGTTAATTTGGGTGTGTTTCTCCATCCCCAACGTCCCTGACGAGAACGTCGGTCTCCTCGGCTGTGAACCGCTCCTGGCAAATCCGCCGTTATAATAGGACTCCGCTATAGAACAAGCGCGTCTGCTCTTAAAGGGAATGTGAGATGTCGCTCTGATTGGTTTATTTCACGTTACGCCCAAACCACACCTATGCATAATGAAGCTACTTCAGACCACTTTTTTTTTTTTTTTCAGCTACTTTTTTTTTTTTTTACAAAGACCACATTTAATGTTTTGAGAGCATTTTCTTTCTTGAGAGCACTTTATTCAGTATGAGTATTTAATTATTTGTTCCTATGTATTGTGGAGTGTTCTATGTTGTGTGTTCTTGTATTGGATGCCATAGTCATTGCACTGTAAAACAAATTTACCTACGGGTACAATAAAAGTAACCTAACCTAACCTAACCTAACCTAACCAACCCATTTTAGATTTGCGTCGGGCGCAAGAGTCATTTATCCCGCTGGTATAATAGCAACAGCGCCCAAGACCCGCCCACATCCGCTTTGCGCATGACACTTGCGTTTCAGATCGTTAAAATAGGGCCCATTAAGTCAAAATGTGTCATTGGAAAAGTGGCAATGTATCTATTTCAGCCATAATTTCTTCTGCCGAAATTTCGGTGCATCACTAAACAAAAATCCAACAAAGACCGACCAAGTTCTTACCAAAAGGTAAGTATTAAATTAGATTATTTGCTGATTACAAATATAATTAACTACAAGTATTTGTGCATATTAATTTCTAAGGCAAGTAAAGAATTTAAAAGCCATTAAAATGGCTTCAGGAGTCAAGATATTGTTTATTTCCATGTCATTGAACATAAGCTGATATAGCCTACAGTCCACAACAATCCATTTTGTAATCAAGTTTCTCAATCTGTCGGAGGTAGAATCGAGACCCCAAGGCACGTTGCTTTTAGTAACAGCTGGGTCTAGGCTGACTGAAGAGTTTCCAAATGCGAAAGAACGTCTGCGAAACACCCTAAAACATGGTAAGGGTTTGCAACCCTGCCCCTAGTTCCTGCAATTTGCAAACCTCACCAGTTTCCTCACAGTCTATCAGATCGGCAGACTCGGCTACTCTGCCAAACCTCATTCGCTTTCCTGCCTCTCAAATGGAGCCAAACAAAGCTAGATCAATACAGATACGCCTCAGGATGCCAATCGTGGACTCCGCAGAGCTTCGAACAAACCCCTGCAGTGAGGAGGAGGTCTGATAGCCATCACAGCACACTGAGATATGGCTCTCGAACGCTGGAGCTCATATCAGCACACGGGACACATGCCACCATCCTCTCAGTATTCAGCGCCAGCGAGCAGCCCAGACACAGTGCCTGATTAACTCAATGCACCATCACAGCCTCTTGAGAACGGACAAGTGGGCCGCACCAGAACAGGGGATGGATGTAGAAAATAAGCATGAAGGAATTGATTGCATGAAGGGGTCTTTTTCAAATAGAGGAAGTGAAATGGGTTGAGAGGAGACTTGTCTGGAAGGCTGCCAAGTAGCGGCATAATTTAAAAGGCGAGGGGGGCAACGTTAGCTCAGGTTGTTAGTAATGTGGGCCACCGTGGAATAAATTATGATGATATAAGGAAGGCGATTTCATTATCTCCATTAAAAAGCAATTAATATTCCTAATTAAAAAGTCTTGATTCTTTAATGACTGCCAACCTTGTCCTCTCAGGTCAAAAATCAAAGACTTAAGATTAGGACTAAGGCAGGAATGTAAATTCTGCCATCATTTGCTCGCCCTTGTGTCGTTGCAGACCTGTATGAACAATGTAAAACACAAACACAAACACAAAAACAAAAGAAGATATTCGGATGACAGTGCTGTAAACAAATAACCGGGTCAGGGATTGGATCTTGAGAATCTGCTCAGGTTGTGAACCGGATCAACTGAGGCCACATAGCCGGGTATTTAGAGAAACTAAAATATAATGTGACGCATAATGTGACGTTTGAGAACCTAAAACCCCATTTCTCCCAGCTGACACGGCAACACATAACCGGCGTTATCAGAAATCTCCACTTTGGCCGGAGTTTTTAGAAGTAATCGTTTTCTGTGATAAAAACAGGGTTTTCGTGTAAATGAGAGGCTAAACCACAGGGAAATATCTGCGTCTTCCCTTCGTGTAAACGGGGCCTGATTCTCTGAAAAGATCTGTCATCAGAATTTCTCCTCGAAAGTCATACAGATTTGGAACAACATGAAGGTAAGTGAATTATTAGATTTTTTTTGGTGAACTATCCCTTTAACCTGTGTGAAAAAGTACAGTACAATTAAGCATACTTTTCATAAGACTATTTTTATTATTTGTTATTATTTATTAAAAGTCCATGAATATCAAATAGCAGAATATCCCTGACAAATATACAAAAAGTTTGCAATGCAAATATACAAAGTTTGCAGTGAAAATTCATGTTCATTCTTGACATTCTTTCTTATTTGCAATATAACAAAAGTTATTTAGAGAAATGTCTCAGTTATAGATTTTTTTTCACACAAAGAAAGTTAATGGAAACCAAAACAACTGGGTCATCAATATTCTTCAAAATATCTTCTTTTGTGTTCCACAGAAGAAAGTCTTACATGTTTGGAACGACGTGAGGGTGAACGAATGATCACAGAAGTCCTTTAAGTGGAAACTGAATGTACAGAAATGTCTTCAGACACTTAATTCAATGTAAAATGTAATTAGAATTTGTAATTAGAACTCAAGAAGGACATGTGTATGTTACTTCATATAAATAATTTTATATGTAAATAAACTTTAATATAATTTCTGTTGAAACATGTTTGTGATGTATTTAAATATACTATAATTATACATTTATAATGATAAAGTAGCAATTTAAAAGTAATATTGCAAAACACTACAGTTAAAATCATAATCAAGTATTATATAATCAATATGATCACGTTAACGTATGACTCATGAACTAAATCATTTATTAATAATTACTGCATCAACTATTAAAGTTCTATATGATTAATAGATTAAGTAATGTATGAATTGTTATTAATTAAATGTGTCATAATATATTAATTCCTTAATAACTTAACTAATAGTGTGAATTAATGTGTTAATTAACACAATGGGTCGAAGCTATGTATTTCAACTTCCAGTTGTCTACTTTAATTAATCATTAGCTAATGATTTGCATCGGTATTATTTACACATTGAATTAATAGCAATGCATATGACTTAATCTATTAATCATAGACTCTTTATTAGTTGCTGATGCAGTTATCATTAATTAATGGTTTAGTTCTTCATGAGTCATACATTAACATGTGGTTACAAGTGCATTAGTTAAGCATGAATCGAAGCATATTATTGAAGCATATACAATACAGGTGCATACTTTAATGATTAATTAAAGTATGCACCTGTATTGTAAAATGTCACGCTTCTTTTTCACAAGGGAATATACACTCACCTAAAGGATTATTAGGAACACCATACTAATACTGTGTTTGACCCCCTTTCGCCTTCAGAACTGCCTTAATTCTACGTGGCATTGATTCAACAAGGTGCTGAAAGCATTCTTTAGAAATGTTGGCCCATATTGATAGGATAGCATCTTTCAGTTGATGGAGATTTGTGGGATGCACATCCAGGACACGAAGCTCCCGTTCCACCACATCCCAAAGATGCTCTATTGGGTTGAGATCTGGTGACTGTGGGGGCCATTTTAGTACAGTGAACTCATTGTCATGTTCAAGAAACCAATTTGAAATGATTCGAGCTTTGTGACATGGTGCATTATCCTGCTGGAAGTAGCCATCAGAGGATGGGTACATGGTGGTCATAAAGGGATGGACATGGTCAGAAACAATGCTCAGGTAGGCCGTGGCATTTAAACGATGCCCAATTGGCACTAAGGGGCCTAAAGTGTGCCAAGAAAACATCCCCCACACCATTACACCACCACCACCAGCCTGCACAGTTTCACAAGGCATGATGGATCCATGTTCTTATTCTGTTTACGCCAAATTCTGACTCTACCATCTGAATGTCTCAACAGAAATCGAGACTCATCAGACCAGGCAACATTTTTCCAGTCTTCAACTGTCCAATTTTGGTGAGCTTGTGCAAATTGTAGCCTCTTTTTCCTATTTGTAGTGGAGATGAGTGGTACCCGGTGGGGTCTTCTGCTGTTGTAGCCCATCCGCCTCAAGGTTGTGCATGTTGTGGCTTCACAAATCCTTTGCTGCATACCTCGGTTGTAACGAGTGGTTATTTCAGTCTAAGTTGCTCTTCTATCAGCTTGAATCAGTCGGCCCATTCTCCTCTGACCTCTAGCATCAACAAGGCATTTTCGCCCACAGGACTGCCGCATACTGGATGTTTTTCCCTTTTCACACCATTCTTTGTAAACCCTAGAAATGGTTGTGCGTGAAAATCCCAGTAACTGAGCAGATTGTGAAATACTCAGACCGGCCCGTCTGGCACCAACAACCATGCCACGCTCAAAATTGCTTAAATCACCTTTCTTTCCCATTCTGACATTCAGTTTGGAGTTCAGGAGATTGTCTTGACCAGGACCACACCCCTAAATGCATTGAAGCAACTGCCATGTGATTGGTTGATTAGATAATTGCATTAATGAGAAATTGAACAGGTGTTCCTAATAATCCTTTAGGTGAGTGTACAGTAAATGTTAAAGGGATGTTGATGTCCTCAGCACTATTCAAATCACTTTATTGGTCATTTATTTATTCCCAATAAAGTGATCTACAAGATATTTCACATCACACATTTTATCTCGTTACCATTTTATGTGCTTAAAAAATACAAAAAAGCCAAAGAATTACTCTGTAAAAGCCTTCAAATATGTGAGACTTTTATACTGTATAAAAATGATCAAAACATGCTGTGTGTGCAGTGAAACATATGCAACCAAAAATAGCGGTTTCCTTTCTCTTGTTAAGCCTTGCCTCGGGCCAACACCATCGCCACACTGACAACAATATCATTAAAAAATAATTGTTACAGCAAACAGTTTTTCTCTGTGCTAAATACCTTTTCATTTACTTTGATAAACACATAAAAGAGCACAGTTGTTGGCTTCTAGCCATTAGGAAAACATATTTTGCAATTTAATGAAAACACCATCTCACTCTTGACTGATCATGGTTTAATTTACTGAAATGTTTTCAGATTAACTTAGACTTGAAAACTACAAAAGGTCCTTTGAATATTGACTCTTTGTGACTACAAACAATTAACCTTTGAGTCAAAGGATTTGTTACGCTTACGACTTACACCAGAGACAAAACAACAAGCGCACATCTTTTGAACTCTCTTTCCCAGTGCCAGACTTTGTCTCAAACTTTCCCATCCACGAACTTTAGCTAGACACAATAAACCAATTTCAAAGGCAAATGCACCTTGAGGTGAACGTAAACAACAATATCTTCATATAATGCTATGCAATCTTTTTGCCTTGCATACATTCCCTAAGCAGAAAAACTTGCACAACGGCGAGTAAATGAAAGTGTGCAGAGCGAGGCCCCTAAAGCATTCCCAGGTAGTCAAATAATACATGTGCGAGAAAGCAATAAATCACCCCCATCTGGCAACATCCTCTATGCTAGCAACTTGTGACATGGATCAAAAGGAAGAGCTTTTGTTTGTACTCATTAGCAAGGACCTTGTAGCTTTCATTTTCTCGAAAAAGCGCAGCACCATGCAAACACCCTCAACACGTATGTCCTTTTGTTGAAAAAACAAGAAATAGATGTACTGTGCAAGGTCTCCTACGAGCCACTTGGAAATGAAGATCTAGACAAAGTCACTTCCATCTTTCATCTCCTCGCTTTAATCTGCCTCTTATTCCATCTTCTTCAATCAGTTGCTGTTCAGAATTCTGGCGTTAACAACGTTTTCAATCCCTAAACGTACTTTCATCATCCATACTCATATTATTGGGATAAGAGGTCAGTCAGTCGGGATGGAGACTATCTTCATCTTTCTCACAATCATACTTTTCTTTGATCTGTTCTTTGCTTCACAGAAGCAAATCTTCGTACATAAATTTGCTTCTGAAGTCATTTATTTTTTATTTTTAAGGGGACATGCACAATACATTTTTGCGGTTTAAAAACGAAAGGCGCAGGTCAGTGGGGCGGAAAAATGCAAGGTCTAAAGGCGCAAATGAGTTGAACTTATTTTAACTTTAGTGCTGCATTTTTAAAACACCGCGTTATGCACGAGACGCAAGATGTGAGCGCAACGATCAAACACAGCCAACTATTGCGTGGTTACATTGAAAAACAATGGAAAATCGTGCAGTGGAATGGAAAAACGCATTCTGTGTGATTGGCCCCTAAGACGATTACAATTTTTTTATGGAAAATACAAAAAATAAAGAAAATTAGCAGTTTGCCCAGTAGTCCAAGCTGATTTACTAAAAGGCAAGGTACAGTAGGTTTGTGCTGTCAAAGTGGTAGGATTTACACAACTGTCTACAATCATTCAACAATGGTTTCTATATCCCTGGAGAAAAATGTTGCCATAATTCAATCAATGTGATGTGTATCTTCTCAAAGAATGTGAATAGGATATCAAGTTACACAAAGCAAAAATAAAAGCCACTCTAATATAATTGCAATTTTACGGCCTGCTGCTTTCAGTTAGTATCTTGGCTGCATAGTTAAATTGAGTGAGAAGTTGATTTTCAGCTTGAGATCTCAAGTGTAGTCAGTCTAGTCTCAGCATTTTTATCAAGCTTGTCCCGACCCCACCTCTCCATATATATATATTCAATGAAACTGCTGTGGCTGATCAAGCCTCTCAGATTAAATTTCGAGTCTTCGCTAGATTGAGTCTTCATGAAGCTAGCACATATTCATTGATATAAAAACATTCAACTGCAGATTTTTAAGATTTCCTAGAGCTTGGATAAAGCATGTAGACTAGGAATGAAATGTTATTGCAAAAAAAAAAAAAAAAAAAGTCACATGAGGACCACAGGCCCAATCCATGAAATTCCCTTCATCAATCATTCGTTCACTTGGACATTGGAAACAGACTGGTTTTATTGGTTCAATCTAAAGACTTTCCCCGCCCAATCTGTGGCCATTACATCATTAATCACTTTATGATTGTGTATTCAATGTGTTCTTAGCATTGTTCCCAGCTGCCCAAATCTATTTTCCTCAATATGGCCAACTGGGATTCATTGTGTGTGGCCAACAGCTTCTTTTGTCTGTAAATATGATGTGTCAGTTTGAGGAACGACCATAAAAAAAATAGAAAACTTGGGAATAAAATGTCTCTAAGATACATGTTTTCGAAGAAAAAATGGATTATGCAAACCAGAAAATGGAAAAGGCACAAGGAAAGAGTAAGAACCCCAGAGTGCATCACCCACCATTGATACATGAACATGTAAACTTGAACTTCCGCCAAGGACCAGAACACTGAAACTATCTGCACCCCCACACACAAGCTTCAACAGCTGGTGTTGCTTCTACAGTCTTGAACTTTTGTAGGCATTGCTTTATTGATTTCTTGCATAGTAGCTTAAGGCTAGAGATCCCGAGATGCATAAAAACGAGCTCTTCTAAACGGATGGATCAGAAGAAGTGTCAAACTTATCAGCTTGATATCTGCACAGGCCTGTTACATTTAAGATCACAGCCAAGAGCGGTTTATGCATTTAAGAGTACTATAAGTGATCTGTACACAGTTAGATAGATAACTGCAAATGAATAATCTGTATTTGTTGCCATGCTGGCAAAATAAAGTGGCTAATGAGTACAACAAAACAAAAAAAGAGAGAAGATTTCAGCACAACACTGAGATGCTTTTAAGTTTTGTAGTCAAAAACATGCAGCTAATCACACCCTGCAAAACTGTGCTTCAAACGTCACTATAAAGTGTGAAGGCCTTTTAATTCTAGACTAAAAATACCACTCGCTGTAATGAAACGTTAATGAAAAGAAATTATAAACATTGAAGGACTCTTGATGCTAAGAATAAATTATAAATAAGCCACTCATTTAAAAAAGAAGAGGTTTATGAATACGGCAAACACAACTTAAGCACTCACAAGCACACCATAAGTATCACCGTCCTTGGATTTTAAAAGGATGTTCACAATAGACTCACAAAAAGCTTTTTGATTGGCTTTCCTGGTACTTGAAAAAAAAAAAACCCTGACTTTTCTTATATCAAGTTTCAAAAATCAGTAGACAAGGCAAGATTGCATACATCCAAAACAGAGTTAATCACACTCCCTAATAACCCAATAATCCTGAAACTCAACACTTAGAAAGGTTTCGGACCCCCATCCCAAAAGCTTGTGTTAAAGTGGTGCATTGCACAATACCCTTGATCCTGCGTCTGATGACCCCCATCCGGCACTTGAGCGAAACGGAAAACATATCCTCCTCTTACCGCCTCCTCTCCTCTTCAGCGACTCATCGTTGGAAGAAAAAAAAAAGAGAGGGAGAGGGGAGAATAGCTCCAAAGCACTGTGGTAGGAGTCACATGGCACTCTCAGGAGCAGTCCGCCACTCCACAAAGGCAGGGAGACAAAACAAGAAAAGGCAATTTCTCATTCTCTACCTCTCTACACGTTACATACCCATCCTAGCTGAGGAAAGTTGTGGCGCTCTCAGGCAAGGCAGCATCTGTCAGAATGACAGAGCGAGTGAGGGAGTAAAAAAAAAAAAAAAAAAGCCTGGGAACAAACGAGTTGTTCGAGCTCCTGCCAAAGAACACCTCGGCATCTGAGTGCTTCCTTGTCATGTCTTTGGATCGGTACAAGAACGGTAATCAATATTTATAACTCCTTATCTTTTCTGACATCGCTCCCTCCTTTTGCAGTATTCTTCCTTTTTTTCTTCTCAAATCCTCCAGTGCGCCACTTGCCCTCTGTCTTTTTTTGCACTCTTGATCACTTTTTTTCTGTCTCTATCATTTTCCCTTTCTAGATCACACGCACAACCGGTGACACTGAAAAGCCTTTGGGAATTGAATAGAATTACTCCTCTCTTTTCCCACATTGGAATTCTGCTACAATTAATCACAGCAGCGCCGAGTTGATCGCTCCATGTAATACAGCGGTGGTTAAGGCATGATAGCAATACTCCACACAATGCATCAACTTACATAACAATAACACTCCTAATAAGTGAAGCAGGGGTAGGGATGAATGCAACTGCACTTTGCGGATGCAAAAGTGTACTTGCTTGCATTGTACTAACTTACAATTGTCGTAAATCAAAATAGCTTAGGAATCTCCCTTCATTAGTAGTGTGATACTTTTGCATAATAATGGTTTCTTAAATAAAAAGCTACCTAGAGAGGCATGGCTTTTAATCATGATTCAAGGAGTTCCCCTGGGCTCTGTACTTGGCCCAATTAAACTCTGAAGCATTGATTGTATGCTTTGGGATTTACATAGATTTCACATAGGATGAACTTCAAATTTATTAAAGGCAATAAACATCGAGATAAATCGACAAGATAAAGTAATAAAACATGACTTCGTGTAGCATATTGTATTCGTAGTCACGTTAACACAAACTAAAGGCATTAAATACATTACGTGATACTGACGCATAAACTAAAGTTTCCAACCTTTAATTTTTCATCATTCTAAGACACCTACACATAAAACACATCACATAGTTCTTCATAATTAATGAAGATATGTAAATGACTGGAGCTTTTTACTAAAACATTAATGAGCTGCCTATGGTGCCCCATATTCACATTGCCTTTTGATGAGCGGCGCTTACCTGAAAGTCCAGAGACATCTTTTCATGCAATATATCATATCCATTTCAAATTCATTCACATGCATAATGAAAAACAATAAAGTCACGAAACATTAAATATAATGATTAACTGATTTTCTATTGCTTTAAGCTCATTCATTCATTTTAAATGTTACATTATAACAATTGCCCTGTAATATAATATTGGTTTAAATCTACATCATGCATTAAACTGAGAAATGAGAAGAGAAATGTCAGTACATATTTTCTTTCATCTTAAGAAGAGAGCACACTCAGCCAGTTCCGTTATGCTCATCAAAAGGCTAACACAGTTCCCCAGAGATGAACTTTCTCAACTATTACATTTCATTGACTAAAAAAGACATATAAGGCCAGATTTCCTAAACAGGGCAAATTAGCGTGAGAGCGCAATCCCATAAAAGTGCCAATGGGACTGGAAAGTTCTGCTCGTGATCAACTGATCACGCACAAATTAAAGAACGCAGACACAGCCGGATCATACAATGATCAACACAATCTACCAAGAGCAGCATCAATAAGCATCTGGTTTAAGACATGCTTTTTTTGGGGCAGTAAATAATGGCGCAAATACCAGTATATTGACTAGCGCAAACTTTAGCAAATCTCCTCCCATACATTTAGCGTCTGAAAGGGAAACTCAAATGCATTGCCACAAAAATAACCAACGCTATCTCACGACCAATTCGTACGAGTGATAAAAAAGTGGCTAATTCGTACGAATTCGTACGACCTCACTTGTACGAATTTGTACGATTTGTCTAAACCCACGTGATGGGTAGGTTTAGGGGCGGGGTCAGGGGTAGGTCATTCGTATGAATTCATACGAATTGGGCAATTCGTAAAATATGTACGATTTAGCAAAAATTTTACGAATTCGTACGAGTGAGGTCGTATGAATTCGTACGAATTAGCCACCTCGTAGAATTCGTACGAATTGCCGTGAGATCAGGCTGAAATAACTGTCCACACCTTTTCAGCGCTAATTTTTGACTGCTTGCGTTTAGTAAATCCTGACAGTAGTTTTTAAGAGGGTTTGCGCCGGCACAAGCTGTTAGTAAATCTGGCCCTTAGTTCACAAAATAGCTCAAGTTTACAGACTTCCACAATACACAGTTACGTTATTGGCTGATCGATTCATTATTTGCAATGTGAATCTACGAAGTTCTTAACAAACCACAGTCATTATCATTTGAGACATTAAGGCTTCTGTCATGCCTCATTATCAAAGCACACCAGATCTGCTTCATCTAGATGCTGCAAAGAGTTAAAAACATTGTCTTTGATGCATCTTCAGTTGATCGAAACCCTTAGGCCATACATAATCAGTGCTTCACAAAAGTACGTAAATGTATACGCAGAGCATATTCCAGGCAATATCATTCCCTCAGAGCTGGACCCAAATGAGATCTCAAATGACCAAACAAAATAATATATATAATAAAACCTTGTAGAGCAACAATTCACAATAGCAAACCCCCACTGTGAACTTAAGGCAGGTTACAGCATACGAATCCTGAAACGGATAAACGAACTGAATGAAGAAAACAGTGTTATACGTCAGTTATGAAAGCAAAATGTCTTTGATAGATTCTGCTGTCAGTACGCCTACTTCTCTCATTCTTTTATAAAAGTGATGGCCCTGTTTCATCTTCAGCACATAATGAATTATACCTCTTCCCCTGAGTGCAACACTCGACAAACAATAGAAATGAAACAAAAGTAAATGAATCATTTGTATGAAATTCTTTTCATAATTACTCCAAAAAGATGTACTTTACAGAAGCTGATACATTAATAATTGTGTTTTTGTTTTCACTATACGGTAATGAATCACATTTCCATCCGCTATAGCTCATGTGCTGCTAATAAGGTGATGAAAGGCTTTGTTTTTGTTTTTTTCTTCTAAAAAGCATCTCAACTTTTCCATGCTACAGATTTTTTTCCCCCATCTACATAAAACTTGTAAGGTTTTGGTTCCACTAGAAAGATTCATGAACATTTCACAATATAAGTTGCTTCACAGATTTTCAGGTAACCGTATTGCCTCTAAAATGGAAAGATTTGTCTTTTTCCCTCCTTCTTTTTACTCAAAGAAACGTGAAGGAAATATAGCTGCATTTTGATCTCTGGGCTTGCTGTGCAATTTACTCATGAATTCTGATTAAAATGCATGTTTGCCGCCCACCCCGAGAAAAAACAGACCAAAAACTAGGCCATTTCCAGAATAGCAGCAATCAGGCCTATTCTGTGCTACATAATAAAGTTGCCAAATAGAAAATTATTCAGCCATTAATAAAGCATGCGTGTGCTTTCCTGTTATATGAATTAGTGCTAAAAGACATAGATACAGTCACTTAAAGTATATTAAAAATTCTGTACATGCAAAAAATAAAATATATATAAAAAAATCTAAATAAGAACTAAATTTATAACCATGTTAATTAAACATATCCAAACATTTAATGTGGCATGTGCAGTAAACAATTCGGGGTGATGATGCAAATGAATCATTGAGGTTCTGTTAAATAGACATTCTGAACAGATTCACAGAAATCATTTAAAATGACCAACTTTCATAGAGCATTTGTGTTACTTAAGTGTAAATGGTGCTATTAAAATATCTTCGTCCTAATGCTCTTATACTTGTGCACTGTCAGACAAGAAAAGATCAAGTCATTTAATGGCCAAAAGCAATATTCACACTTTCTGTTTCCTTTCCTCTTGCTTGATCTCTTCCTCTCTTCTCATGAGACATTGTGTTGTATACTAAGATGAAACTGTCACGTTGTACACAGTTAGCAGTAAGAACACAAAAAAGCAAAAGTTTACTCCAGGTCCTGAAAGAGATGCTGCATCATTTCTCTAATGAGGACGGCGGTTCGGCCCACGTCTCCGCAGTGAGGACACAGTGGTAGGAGGACATGTCCTGCTTCAACGCTGAGACTATCCGCTATCAGACTTAATGGAGAAAGTCTGTTCGGTAATGATATGGAGGAGCCAAGGTGAATGTCTCTGGCGGCTCCCTGATATCGATCTATGATTGGCCAGAGCTGATTTTGGGGCGAGATGTGTGTAGAAGTTTAGTGGGGAAAAAGCTTATTTTAAGTCTAGTCATAAATGACCAGTTAATGGAGTTAATTATGTATAAAATAGGCTATACATATTAGATAAAAAAAAGCTATGTATTTTAATTAATTGGTTAAATATTGTGTGAAATAATAATTAAATTACAATTAAAAATCAAATCTTAAGGTGACACCCCTGGTGAATAGGGTATAAATATCACCATACTTTCCCAGTTGATCGATTGCATTGTGATTTTTTTATATTACAAGTTTTTTGCAATGCTATATTTAAATATGCAAATGAGGCATAAACTAATTAAATAAGCTTAAATTTGTATAAATCTCCAGAAGAAAAATCTGAACATAAATACAGGTTAAAAAAAAAAATCATTTTGTCGCCATATAGTCAAAGGTTTTTACAGAGGGGATCTGGGACATATCTTTAGAAATCAGAAAATCATGGAAGCTTATTTCCGTCACTAAAGATTTAATTTTTCATCATCAATCTTTCCGTCAAAAGTAATTGCGACTTTTCATCTCGCAATTTCCATTGAATTGTTTTTCTTGCAATTCAAACTTTTTTCTCAGAATTGTGAGTTTACGTCTCACAATTCTGACTGTTTTCTCAGAATTACGTGATATAATCTCTCAAATGCGAGTAATAAAGTCAGAATTGTGAGATATAAACTCGCAATTCTGAGAAAAAAGTCAGAATTGTGAGACAAAAAGTCGCAATTATCTTTTAAATTGTTTTATTCCATCTTTCTTTCTTTCTTTCTTTCTTTCTTTCTTTCTTTCTTTCTTTCTTTCTTTATAAAGCACAATTTAATACAACAACAAAGTGCTGTACAAAGAACTTAAATAAAATACTAATCATACAAAGAACAAATAGTACAACAATAACACACATACAAATAAATAGATACAAATGAAAAGTAAAACATGCCTCAGCACCTAATCGAGATTAAAAGCCCGGGATAGCAATTGAGATTTTAACCAAGTTTTAAAAATGGATATTGTTGGAGCCTTTCTGATATGCAATGGTAATATGTTCCACAGTTTAGGTGCAGCGACAGAAAAAGCCCCTAAGTTTCAGTCTGGATCTGGGAATAGATTGATCAGAGGACCTAAGAGATCTAGCAGATGTGTGCTGTTTTAGTAGGCCAGCGAGGTATGGTGGCGCCAAGCCATTTAATGATTTAAAAGCAAATAATAAAAGTATATTTGATTCTGAAACGCACCGGCAACCACTTAAGTGAAGATAAAAATTGGTGTACTATGCTCATATTTGCAAGAACTTGTCAACAGTCTAGCGCCCGCATTCTGGACGGCCTTCAACCGCAGTGCTGTCTGGCCAACTCCTATATAAAGAGAGTTACAATACAGCCGAGAAGAATGAAGGCATGAATGACTGTCTCAAAATCGTCAATGGAAAGCTTTACTTTAGCCAGAAGTCTCAGATTTATAAAGCAGGATTTGACAACAGAGTTTATTTGCTTATCAGATTTAAAAGCTTTGTCAAATAAAACACCCAGATTCCTCACAACTGCTTTACTATACGGGACCAAAATTGAGATTAGGAGGCACATAATTATCAGATGGCAAAAATATAATCATTAAGTTTTAAAATATTTAAGGACATCCAGCTTTTTATGTCATTTAGACAAGCTAAAAGAGGAGTTAGGGCATTGTTATTATGTAAATATGCGTATCGTTAGCAATGACAAGAAACTCCATACTTCTTAAAAATAGATCCCAAAGGAAGCACATACCTGTATAATGAAAACAAAACAGGAGCAAGAATGAACCCTTGTGGAACCCCAAAAGTTAGTGGAGCTGGAGCTGATAAAAATTCGCCCAGATTAGCTGCAAAACTTCTGTTAGATAAATAGGACTTAATCCACTGAAGGGAAACTCCTCGAAGACCAGCAGAGTGCTCCAGACGAGAAACCTAGATACTATTATCTATGGTCTCAAATGCTGCGCTAAAATCTAATAATACCAAGATTGCAGAAGCTCCTGAATCAACGCTTAATAAAATATCATTATACACTTTTAAAAGTGCTGATTCAGTTCTATGTTGTGCTCTAAAACCTGACTGACGGTCCATGGCGGAAACAAGCTTCCCTAGAAAATACTGTCAACAGCCAGAGAAATAAAAATCACAATCTTTTTAAGAAAAAAATAAATAAATCAAGCAAATTATATATAAACAAATTCCTCATTACATACTTTCAGAATATACAGTAGATAGATTTAAATAAAACGTTAAAGTTTGGTATATGAAAAAAAAAAAAAAAAAACGTTTTGAGAAAATGGCATTTAAAGATGGAAATAGTGCAAAAATAAAATAAACTCTTAAAAAGTGTATTTTGGTTGTTTCCTTTTCACTAGTCTGAAATAACATGTTATGAAATGCCAAATCTCAAAATTTACCAGTTGTTTAAAAAAAAAAAAAAAAGTATCCTTTAGTGCAGGGTTCACCAATCTCGGTCCTGGAGGGCCGCTGTCCCTGCAGAGTTTAGCTCCAACCAGCTCCAACACACCTGTTTGAAAGTTTCTAGTATGCCTAGTGAGACCTTGATTAGCTGGTTCAGGTGTGTTTAATTGGGGTTGGAGCTAAACTCTGCAGGACAGCGGCCCTCCAGGACCGAGATTGGTGAACCCTGCTTTAGTGTCTTAGTTTAAAATTAAATTCAAGCAAATAAAAATACATTGAAATCTGAAATTGTGTAACTTTTCCATTCAATTTGTTGTCAAATTTGTATTTTGTTCTATGTTCCCTATCCAGTCCTGTAGATTTATATTGTATGTGTGTGCAAATAAAGTGCATCATTCAGGAAACTTCATTCTTCTCTTCACTTAATTCACATTCAGGTTCTCCTCTCATTCCTTCATATTCCAATCTCAATTTATCCCTGAGCTAAAGACCTCATTCTCTGACGCAACTGCGTGAAACAGCAGTTAGACACCAATCTGTTGCTTCTATCCAACACATTCTGGAAATCGAGAATTATTGATATGCTCATTAACAACTCTGGATGTGAGGAATCCTACGGAAAAGCAAGACCTCGACAACCTTCCCCATCCTGACATTACGTCGCTGCCCATTCAGACTGTTTGTTCATGCTGTCAGCTGGTTTATTGAATTCCCTTGACAAAGGTTGAACATCAGAGTGGAGATCAGTCATGTACAAGAGCTGGATTGCTCTCACGGTGGGTGAATCGCAGCTCTTTGATCCGAGCTTCAGGCTACTCGCTCCCTGCCGCCACGACAAAAGAGACTTGTGGGAATCTGTACTTCATACCACAGAAAGACAAACTGAGACCTGGAGCCTCGAGGAAGATCCCAGTGTTTTGTACAGGCGCTTCTTTGAAAGAAATCCTTTTGCTAGGGAGACAGAAGAGAATACAAAAGATCGAGAAGAAAATGATAAAAGAAAGAATGGGGAATGAAGTCAAATGTCTGCCCGTCCAACAGAGTGCCAATATGCTACAATATTTATGGCAGGAATGATTATGAGAAACTGTTGGATAAAAAAAAAAACTGTGCAACAAAGCTATGGTGATGAATACTTTGAAGCTTTGAAAGTGTCAGAACGTATTTTATAAAAACAACACTTTGAGTCTTGAATCACTATGAAGTCGACAACTAGATGCTCAAGTTGCAGCTTCATCTTCTTAGGTGCATTTTAGAGGCTGACGGGTGTATTGTGTCACTGCTAATAACAAATTGAGAGAAAATTCATTCATGTAGGTATAGATAAAGGTGTCAGGTAAACTATACTCAGGCTAAAAGTGTCATGGTTATGTTTCATTGTGTTTTTTCTCCCTCATTCTCTGTCCATCTTAACTATCCAAACAAACCAACTGGCAAACTTTCCAGCATAGGAGAAAGCCATTTAGGACGAACTGATTCACTAGAATAAATCAGACTTTCAAACACTATCAACAATGTGACCTTAAATAGCATTGCATTAGCCTGGGAAAACCCAGACAACTTCCGGCAAATTCAGATTTGCTCGAGAAGTAGTCTGGCAAAGAGCTCATTCAAACCCATTTCCATGGCCTAGAAATCGCGGCACCAATCAAAAACGTTGAGGCGGGCTTTACACAATGATGATCGCTCTGATTGGTTTTAGGTCTATCCAATTGCGCCCAGAGGCATTTGAGCGACGTCCGTTCAACTTTTAAATGCATTAATATATTCAAATTGCAAACACATGAGGACAGTCTCCATGAAAGACCCACTGGCAGATGAACGTGCTACTACATTTCTCTCCGAAACGGTAGGAAATTAAATTAGATTTAATAGAGGATTTTAACTGTGACAAGATGATTGACAGGGCAGTTTAAGTGACAGGATGTACGTGACAGATCCGTCTGATAAAGATGACAAAGTAGTATGTCCCAAAGCTTGCCTACTTTTTTGCTACACATTCAAAAGTAAATACCTTTTCTTCACAAAAAGAGTACATACTTTTATGGCGTAGTGTAACTTAGGCGAATTGGGACGCAGCATATGGCTTTACCCGATGACGATCGCTCTGATTGGTTTTAGGTCTATCCAATTGCGCCCAGAGGCATTTGAGCGACGTCCGTTGGTGACGCCCCTTTGGAAATGATTTGTCTATGGAGCTTTGCCAGACCATAACTCAGTTACTACTGAGAATGGTCTGGTTTTAACCAGGCTAGCATTGCATCATTTGGTTTCTCTAAACCATTAGTTTTTTAAAAAAGTAGGTTTTTATCGGGAAAACTGGGGGGAACGAAGAGAAACCGAGAAATGTGGTAAAGTTAGTAGAGTCTCCACTTTTAGTGCAAATGTGCAATTATTAGGAAATGGAAGTTACATTAAACCAAGAAATGGACGTATTAAGGTCATCAAATTGTCATTTGTGGGAATATGGAAACTTGTGAAAGAAACCTCAGAAAGGGGAATGATCACTTGAAGGATTTTTGAGGTTCAGATGAGAACAGAATAAATCTGCTTTAGTCAAGCTTATCAACAGCTCTTCTCTTACATGGAATGATACAAAAAGCAATTATGAGAACATATACGGTTAAGCTTCTTAGTCAAAATTCAAATCAATAAGCATGGCACAAACTTGCCCAAAACAAAACTTAACACACAACAAATATTGATAAATTTCAAGATTGAAAAAGAGACTAAATAAAAAATTGACACACAAATACATTGCAGTTGAAAAAAATTAATTATGAACGCATACTAAGAACTTTCCAAATTTTAATACAATCTTCATATAATAATAATCATTTGAAATTTTGTTGTTTTAATAATCAATTCTTAGAACATAAAAGTTGAATCAGTCAAAACCAACTTGTGATTCAAAATGAAGCATCTTCAAGCCACTGTTGATGGCACTATAAAAAATGCACTATAATCAAAATGACATTAAATTCAAAAAGAGAAATTCAAAAAAAGGTAATCTGATATTAAAGTCACAACACTCAAGTCTGCTGGAAATGAGCCATGAGACACGAAGAGCGTTCATTTCAGATATGATAACTATCGCTTCAGAAGTTTTATCTCTGGATATAAAGGCGGTGACCTCAAGATTTTAAGTGCTGATCTTTTTGTATTGGAGTGCATGAGACAAATAAGGTCACATAGTTGCCAAATGCACATTGAAAAAGGTCTCAAAACCAACAAAAAAATATCAAAAGTGATTAAAAAGAACTTCTACGCAACATGCCAAATGAAAAAGGACATTCGATTTCCAAGCTTCTCAAGCTGCCTTTTCATCGAGTCCTTGCAGCTTTGTGCCATTTCATACAGGAATGAAAGAAGAGATGACAGGAGGTTTCTTTTACTAGCAGGATCCTGTAATCCTGTCAACAGTATGTCATCTCGCGCTTCCCACGGCTCACACTTATCGCTCAGGGAACAAGCTGTGAGTGGAGGAACCAAGCCACCGTGTCCCTCCAGCACACTTTAAAAAGTAGCAACTGTGCAGATTTTCAGATTAGTTAAAAAGGTTGTCAAAAAAGCTAGTTTTTATCACTTAATTCTGTCAAAAATTTGCCAACTAATGAACAAAAGCGTTTTAATGTTGACAACTTGTAGATACAGTAGGTCTAAATATCCAATAATTTCATGTATTTCAATATTATTTCTTAAATGGTCATCATTTTATAGAGAGAAACATTAGGGTTCCTTATGTAAACATACGGACCATTGTAAAGCAACTTCAGACCACATATGATTTCATAAGCATCACAATATATAATACTGAGTAAATTGTTACTTTTGCTGCACAAATGTTACTATTTCTGAACAAAGTCATGGTCAAGTAATGGCATCCCTAAATAAATCTGTGTTGAATGAATTATTCAATAAATCAAACATAAAGACAGTCACATACTGTATGTTTCATTCCTTAATAAATCAATGTTTTGAATTAATTAGAGTTTCAATAAATCACTCGTAAATGCAGTCACTTGTATAATTCCTGAATGAAACAGTGATTTGAACGAATCGGTTGAGTGGATGGTTCAATTAAAGGGTTAGTTAGTTTGTAATGTTGCTGTTTGAGCATAAACAACATCTGCAAAGTTACAACGCTCAAAGTTCAGAGCAAAGGGAGATATTTGCTTTTAAAGAAATTGCTTTTTAAGGACTACAACATTCCTCCCGGGTTAGTGACATCACCAACCCTAGAATTTACATAAACCCCGGAACAAGATTTATAGATTATCAAGACAGAATATGCTAATCAGTGACTAGAAGATAACTACACACAAGCTACATAAATTCATCAACTAACCATTCAGAGTCCTGTTGCATTCTAGTTGTAGCTCCGCCCTCTGTGCCGGGAGCAGCAGCTCATTTGCATTTAAAGGAACAGACAAAACGGTGCGTTTTTGCTCACCCTCAAAAAATGACAACTTTAACATGCTATATAAAAATATCTGTGGGGTATTTTGTGCTAAAACTTCACATTCACACTCTAGGGACATCAAAGACACATTTTACATCTTGTGAAAAGGGCATTATACCTCCCCTTTAATCACTCATTAACGTAGTCACTTGTGTAATTCATGAATTAATCAGTTGCTGAATTCAGAACCACATACTAGTGTACTACTCTTACTTGCCTTTGGCTTTTGGCTTGCTTAGTTAGGGACACTTAATATTCAACAATATTATTGACCTGCCTGCATTGACACCGTCATATGAGAATTGATATATATATATATATATATCTTTTTTACAACAAAAATGAGCCATCACTGAACTTACTTAAGCTCGACAATGACTCTCTTCTAAAGCTGCTGTACAGCCAATACAATCTTTGTTGCATTAATTTCCTATTATCACTGTAAAGCTGCTTTGAAACAATCTGTATTGTAAAGTGATATATAAATAAAGGTGACTTGACTTGACTTTGCGAGTGCTAAAAAAAAGTTTGTTCTATACAGTATGAATGTGTGTAGTATGAATGTAATTCAGATGTACTACATTCTCCATGTTGTCATAAACAAGTGATGTGACCAACTAGCATCAGTTTTCTCATTTCACTGCCATTCATAAATCCTCTCCCGTGGCCTCATGGGATAGTAAAGTGTCCATTGTGTGCACACTCCAGAATCTCGCCTGAAGAAGTAAGTCATCTTTAAGTCTCAAGTACTGTGAATTCAGACATACATCTTTTCTGACTTAGTTTTTTGTCAACTTTATAGTAGTGAAGTAGGCAATTTCCAACGCAGCCACAGTCACTTGTTTAATTCCTGAATCCATCAGTGTTTTGAATGAATCAGTTGATTGAATGATTCAATGAATCACTCATAAATGCAGTCACCTCTTTAACTCCTGAACGAATTTGTTTTTGAACAAATTGGTTGAGAGAATGATTCACTAATAAAGACAGTTGCTTGGCGCCACCTGTTGGTGTAAATATGTACATTGCAGAAAGAGTCAATAAAATCCCTGTCACTAAAGCACAGACTGTCTAGAACACGCAAACACAGACGAGTGCCTATCAACTAGAAATACTGTATAAGTGGCTAAATATTTTGTTTATTTATATTTATGTTAAGTTACATTTTTTGATTGTATAGACGAGTTTGGATTTGAACTTGGGTTGTCTGAGGCGCTGCTGCGCTGTGTGTCGGAGCGCTGCCCACAATAAGGTCATGACTCTGACAAATATATATATTTTTATATAAATAATCAATTACTTTCAAGCAATAATTTTCCAATAGAGGCATATACTGAAGATGACTTAAAAACTAAAATCTAAAAAGACTAAATGTCCACTGGTTTCTAAGTTTCATAATTCCATGGACAAGCAACATGAAAACTGCAGGGAAAAGAATAATTCTGCAAGCTATGAATATTCAAAAGTAACTCAATCAAATAAGATGAAAATGCCATTAAATTATCGCACTTCCGTGGATTTAATCTACCAGCTGATGCGTTCGCTCCATAAAACGAGGAACTCAAGGCCACGGATATACAAAATAGTTGTTCAAATGAGTGAATCAAAGCTAGAGAGAAAAGAACAGTGGAAAAAAAAAAACATGTACTCTGACCTAATTTCACTCGACACAAGCTGGATATGACTGGTTAGGATTGAATTAAGTCAAGTACTTGCAAATGAAGCTGTATTCACGGTTGGTAAGAGATGACACATTCTTTTCATATTTATCTACCTTTTTTTGGCTCCATTTTGGACACAAATTCCTGTGGCTTCTCAACAAGAGATCTCAATAATGTCTCAAACTTTACTCACCCTCCAAAGTCTACAATTAAACACCAGAGATTAAAAACATTTGGTATTTTTATGTCCAGTTTTAACTTCTCCTAGACAGGAATTTTAGCTGAAAGTTCTGAGTTAAAGTGATATTTCAATAACCGAGAAGTCAAAGTCTCCTGAGGTATGAAAGAGCAATAAAGAAACTTCTTGCCTCATCTTAAACCTGATCAAAGGCTCCTTACCTGTGAGATAGATCAAATATAATATAATATTATAATATAGCACAGCTATATAAAACAGGATCACTTATTTCCTGCAGCTCCAAATTGCAGCTAGCATTCATCATTCTATATTTGCTTTGAAATCAAATTTGTTCTGATTTCTTCCCACAAATCTTTCAGACGCCTTCGCCATTCCCATGATGCATCAGAATGCATGCATCATTTTTTATTTATTTTTTTCAGAATGTGGATGTTCTGTGAGATGGATCCGATGACATATCCGAAAAGCAGACGACAGAAGGATTGTTGTCGTTTCTCGATGTGTAGTGCTCATAAAATATTCAGGATACAGTGTGAGGTGCATTATATGCATTACCAAGGAACGAGACCACACAGACACACACACACACTCGAAAACATCAAAGGTCAAAGGCAACACTGGATTCGTGTCATATCGGCCTCTGGCATCCCAAGAGATTCTGGTCTCATATTGTTTTCTTTGCTGCCTGAATTCACAGGATCACTGACCTGAAGAACTAAAATGTACAGCTGAGACTGTGAACAAAAAAGAACACAAATCCTGCGCAGTGCAAGAAAACACATGGTTTATCTTTAGAACACATAGGAAATATTTTGAAATAATCTTATAATATATATATATATTGTTGGATTGTTTTCCATACATACTGTATATAAAATACTGGATGCCAAGATGGCTAGAATAAAACGTGACATTGCAAAGCATTTTTATCTGCCATTTTCCTTATAGGAATAATTAAATTACACAGTAATAAGATTAAAAAATGTGGAGACTGCAGATTAGAATAAAGGCGAAAGCTCCTCAAAGTCAACTGAACAGAGAAAAGCCTCATTACGACTGATAAAATTACTGTAAGATAACAGAACCGTTCCTAACACATTCATTATGGCACTGTGACATTTTCAGTTACAATCAACACTGCAAAGACCTAAATGAATGTACAACAATATGCACAGGAAATTCTTAAGAGATCTTTGTGAGGTTTCAATAGGCGTGGAAGATTTGGGGGAAACTTTTAATAACACTTAAATTCGTCCCCCATACTATTTCTGTCCACAGAGGTTTTCATGGGCCAATTAATGTAAATAAATCTAGATTTAAATTTAAAGAGACGAGATAGTCTCTGCATGACCTGATGTTTTATTCTTATTCAAAATGAGGCGATGTAAACATTGTGGAGCGCTATAAACTCATGTAATGTATTGCTGGATTCAGAACTGCATACTGAAGTAGTCCATATAGTAGTCCAGAGATACTACTCTTACTATATTGCAAATAAAATTATACGATCAATAAGTTATGACAACATATGTTTACATTGCTTTAACGCATCAAAATAAGTTAAGCAATTTTCAACTGTTTTTCAAGATTCACTTATTCAACTTTCAAGATTCACTTATTTACTGATTTTAAGTCATTTTAATGTAATTTAAGTTGAAATTTGGAGGATGGCAGTGTTCCTTACCATACTGCCAGTGTTCCTGCTGGGGCTGGAAATGAGGATCTCCATGTGGCCTTTCCTTTCATCTTGTCACGTTTCCCCTCCATCCCCTAGACTAACTTTGAAACGGGGAGCGAAACAATTGGGGGCTCGTCCGGGATTTGAACCTGGGACCATTCACAAGTTGACTGTACTTAATTTAAGGCAAAAACTTTTTTTTTTACAGTGTACTTTCACCATATCTTTCTAGGATTGCATAAGTTGTGTGCTGATGGATAATTCACACTTCATTAAAAACAGCAGTTTTTAAATTTGTAAAGCGATTTTCAATTCTGCTGTTTAAATTCAAATTCCAATTTTGCATCCTGTTTGCTACATCAATTCAAAACTAATTCAAAATGTTAATTAAATGGTGAAATGCAACAGTTGCTAAGGTATGATTGGTCAATTACGTTTTAAGGTGGGGTTTAAGGATTAAACAGATTTTTTTTCATCAATTATGTAAACCCAAAAAGCTTGGAAGCAGAATTGAGGCTTTCTTTGTGAGTTACCAGTATCTCTACCTCTTACAGCTTTCCTTTTGTAAGGTTAGGGAACAGTTCCCAGGTGCACTTGGTGTGTGTTCAAAGATATGGGGTATATTTAGCACCCAGCAACTGAGCTGGAGCCGATCGCTCTTTCTTTCTTGCCACACTGACTTCATCCAAGTTACAAGAAATCGAGTCACTTCAGCTGCCATATTTAGACCTTACTTTGCTGTAATACAATCTATTTTAACATAGTCTGAGCTGATCGGCTGTGACTGGCACATTGGAAGCTTTCAAAACACTCACAGCAACCTTTAAAACTGTAGTGCAGAACGGCAACAATGTAATAGCCATTGAATCAAAGCGGGCCTGACTGGAAACCTGTGAACAAGACATTGAAATGCGTTCCAGTTTGATGCGCAACTCCCATCAGAATAATTCAATGCTATTTGTGGACATTGTGTCTCTGACACACTGTCGCATTCAACAACCATCTAATAGGGATACCTAATAATACAGTTTTGCTGTTAATTACAGAGTGTCGCAGGGTGCAAGACAGCCTCCCCTGTGTGTAAACGTGAGATGCCTCATTAAAGACAGAGGGCCTCTCGCGAATACATCAGAGAGTATATGCCGCCAGGTTTTAAATAATATATCACATGTAAAGCAATATAATCATCCTGGAGTGAATAGAAGATGAAATATTTAAAAACCGCTCGAGATGTAACGTATCTCATGTTGCGCATCTAGTCCAGAGAAACACAAGAGAGATTGCATCATCTGGAACATTTGTAATTCATGGGATTGGCTTTACACAAAAGATAAAGAACAAACAAAAAGATGTGCAAACGATTTCTTTCTAATTGAGTTAGACCTATGATAGATTGCACCATACACAAATCTCAGCACAAATCTGGTGCTATGTAAATGGAATTTCATTTAACAGATCATTTTATTTATATTTCTTTATTGATAATGGCAGCAGTTATTCATCAAATGATGGTCAAATGAAGGAGAAAAGCATGTTAGCTGTTATATATCCAACTATGTAAACTTTTGTCAGTTGTTAGCAAAAGTGCAAATCATTTCCGCAACACCTTTCTTAAATAAAAAGTTGCATTAACGGAATGCTAATGTTCGCGTTGATCTATACAGCCGTTCATTGAAATGAACAAAATGTTTATCGCACCAAATATAGTTTTTTTTTTTTTTTTTTTACAGTCCCTTGTTACATGTTACTTGTAGTTACAATAGTAATAACTATAAATTATGCATAATTACATGCAACTGACCCTAAACCAAATCCTAATCCTAGCCCTATAGTAAGAACATGCAGTTAAATATTATTAACTATTATTATTAATTATATTTACCCTTGCATTTTATTTGCAAACCTTCGGCAGTCCAACTTAAAGGTATTATTCACCCAAGAATTAAAATTCTGTCATTATTCACTCATTTACTAATATGTTTTTTTTTAACCTCCTGTGGAATACAAAAGATAGTATTTTGAAGAATTTTTTTTTTTATCTGTTTTTCTAAATATCTTCTTTTGCATTTCACAGAAGAAAGAAACTCCTACAAACCTGGAATGATATGAGATGAGGCTTGGTAAAAAATGAGAGAATTTTCATTTTTGGAAATTTCTTCAACCAAATTCTAAAAACTTCTAAAGAACTAAAGAGTTGGTACAATGATGTTTAGGAAATGATTTAAGAAACCCTCCAGATAAAAAGATGTCGAAGGACAGATTCACCTCTTCCAATCGATTTGGACACAAACCAAATCACACAAACTTAAGTGTCTTCAAACTTCCTGGAGATAATAATGCAGCGTTCAGTTCTCTTGTTAAAACAACCATTTCTCATGCTAGTCATAACTCAATGAAGAGTTATGATCTTTACTCAATTAATATCGTTGATGCTTCACTGATCTCTGAAGACCCCTACCAAATCAAAAGCCGGAGAATAAACGTCAACGAGTTGAGATGATAAATAAAGTCGAGAATTATGATTGCACCTCACGGAAACATCAATTTCATCAAATATTTAAAACCCTAATAGAAAATCAATTCGCCAGGAACAGCATTAGGAACGAGAAACCCCGTCGTCCACATTAAGTTCAAGAGTTTCACCATTAATTCAATCCCTCTTCCCCTCAGAAGAAACATGATGATACTAACTGAAGCAAGACTGACGAAAAAGAGAGAGAGAGAGAGCGTTTTCTCTCCTCAGTGTTTGTGGCGGAACACCACAGGTCAAAGTTAATATCAAACCAACAAAGCAGTAATGAAAAAAGGATTAGAGTGGGAGGAGGGGGAGACGGAGAGAGAGCCAAAAAGCGAGAGAGAAAGTTTGCCAGGGGTGGTCTTACCGCTGATGCAAAGGCTGAGAGAGCACAGACTCTCCTCGCAGGTCTCCGGGCTCTCCGCCTCCCAGTGAGACCCTCTTTCCCTTTTCCTGGGAGACATCTGTCTTACGATGTTTAAAACCCGGTTCACTCTATCCATCCTTCCCTTAGCTTTGCGTGACCGAATGTCCCACGATTCCACCCCAACGTGTCACATTAGACACGGAGAGTCTTCTGAACGAGCACGTTGAGGAGACGCTTTGGCTGTTAGGATGCTAAATTTGCGCCTTTTTCATTTGATTTGCAACAAGCCAAGAAACGGGAGCAGAGGGGGAAATAAACAGAAATATATCCCAGTTTGCCTCTCTCTCACTGTGAAGCTTTATCCCACTGCTTCCACAGCACAACTAGCAGTGAGTTGATCTTTTTTTACCTCCCTCCCTCTATCCAGCTTGCTCTCTCCGACTCGCTCACTCTAGCTTTCATCTTTTTCACGAGGGTCCTCTCTAATCAGCTAATAATACCTCATTAGAATTGGGAGAAAGAGTGGAGGGGGGGGTTAACCTTAGGATGGAGGACGGACCGACAGCTGTGAAGTGGCCACACAGAAAAGTAAATCCACCTCCATGATGTAAAGACATCTAATTGGAGTTTTGTAGCTTTTAGTCTATGTTTGTTAGCCTGCCTATATATGCTAATGTGCAGCTAATTGGGAAAATGGCCTTTTATCAGATATACACCTTTACAGCCTTTCTCTCTTGGGAAAACAGACTAACAGTATTGATGAGATCATCTTGCACTTGGGGGCGTAACCAAATATTTGACTGATCAAATGGTGTCTTCTTTCTAATACCAAGCAAGTAAATAGCAAGTAGCATAGTATAATTTTATTGGTCTGCTGGCTATTTTAAAAAGAGACAGACCCTGGTCCGAATATGAATACTAACCTACTATATAGTAGGAGAAAAGCGAGTAGTATGTCCAAATTCATAGTAGGTGAGTAGGTGACAAACAATATGGGAAATGAGTAGTATGTCCAATTTCGTATTGTATTCTTGAAAAAGAAGGTGAGAAACAGTGTGTGAAAGAGTCGTATGTCCGAATTTGTAGTATTCATGAACATCAGGCGAAAGGTGAACTTGAGTTCACCAAGTACATCATGAGGCTGGATCAACATCTTTTCTGATCCTGGAACTACATTACAATCAACCAATCAGATATGAGGGATAAGTTTACAGTTTATGTCAAGTTTAGTCTTACAACCAGGGTTGGGAGCTTCTACATCAGTGTTTTCCCCCAAACATTTCCCTCTGATTTTAGGGATACGTTATGAGTAGGTTAGGTTTAGAGTTGGGATAGCGTTAGGACATAATTTTTCGCCCAGGAATTTTGTTCCAGGATCAAGAAAATATGTTGATCCAGGAACATGTCGTAATTGGGAAAATCACGGTGACCGTAGGCGAAAAGTTTCTGGATGACCCTTTGAATTCGTTGAATTCATAAAACAGTTGGAGAAAAACAGTAGGGTGAAATGAGTGGCATGTCCGAATTCGTAGACAAGTAGGTAAAAATAAACATGGATGACCTACTCCTTGGCATTGATCCAACTGACGCCGTGGGTCACATGACAATGACAACATGACGAATGTACAACATCCCAATTTCATTCATACTATACAAATTCATCCTATGTTGAACATACGTTTGTAACATTGCGAAGTTCGTTTCTCATATTGCTTTGACAATATGCAATTTCAGACACACCTAAGCTCTTCGATGTGAACTCATCCCAAACTTCCTGTTTTTTCAGGAAGTAGGTCAACACAGGTAAGAAACTGTTCGTCAAGCCTTTTCATATGGTTTTTAAAACTGTTTTGTAAGATCAAAAACTCTGGGTTAATGACATCCCTGTCATCAAACACAAAGTCCCGCCCCCAAACTCATGCCATCGGGTTGTGTAACTACCCACGAAATGATGTTGCTAATCAACAAATGCAACAATGTTGGCAGCTGCCTTAACAAACAATTGTTTGTTGGAGTGGCCCGAGAAGGCGTTAATCTCTTTGTAATTCCCTTTAAGACATTTTGGGAAAATCATCTCTCAAGGAAATGCCACATCACGAGTCTCTACACAGTTGTTCACTCTGCATCCCTCCCACACAGAAGAACAAGGGAAGGGGAGAGCCAAAGAGAGTGGCAAGAGAGAAGAAAGCTCTTTAAATTAAGTATTAACATCATTATGTTCTCCAGAGGCCGTGGAAACACCCACAGGACACTGCACTAATCCGACAAAGTGGCTGCACGTGTACAGGAAGAGTTCATTACCTACTTTCCTTCAAAAATAAAACCTAGCGGGGTACTGAAATCAAATCAGTCAGGAAATTTACTTCCTGTTGAGGAGCTGAAAAGCATTATAGATGCTTTCAAAAACAGATTAACTGGAGGCTGATTTGTCGTTGTCTACTTGATTCAGAATTATAATTATCAAAAGTAATCAAATTTTTTTTTTTCAGAGATCCCTTTGAGCTACAGCAGTTCTCCAAATGTGGAAGGAACGTTTTGTGCATTGAACTTTTTGAAGGTAAAGTACTCTCGAGTAATGAAGATTATTACGTCCATCAGATCATTACAACTTAAGTATATTCAACGTGTTCTTTTTTTTTCATTTCTGTAGGTGTCATATAGGATTTCCTGAAAGATAAACGCAATAAATGATATATTGTAAAGGTTTCTATCAGACATTTTGTTACTGTCTGTTTTCCAAACATCTTCTAAATGTCTTTTACTCTTGCTTGGCGAACTCTGCCTTACATACAGCAGTTAAAACTTTGTCAGGACTGTTAGTTGGGTTTCAAGTTTTTGATAAATTATTCACAAAGAAAAATTTTTGTTGAGAATTTAGCTTCATAGAGAATAACATTTCCCACTGCACTTAATGAAGAGATGTTACAGCTAGCAAACAGCATCTCAAACAGCTAGCATGAGGCGAAAAGCTCAGTATGCCTGATTATGAAGCCTCACACACACACACACACACACACACACACAAATGCATTGATAGAAGTGTTGGGAAGTAACCAACTGAAGGCAGCAATGCTAAATACATTTGTCAGTAGCGTGACAGTAGCTTGGCTGTTTTCGAAACAGTCTACTAACTCTAGCTTGTGCCTAGCAGTGCAGCGCTAAATGCTAAATCAGTACTACATTGTGTTGCACATGCACCCTTACAAAACACAGTACACTGTAAAAAGTGAACAGTTGGATCAACTTAAAAAAATTACTTCAATTGGTAACACCAAAAGAAATTAAGTTTTCTCAACTTAAATTATCACGTTTTTCATGATAAAACATGATAATTTAAGTTGAGAAAACTTAATTTCTTTAGGTGTTACCAATTGAAGTAATTTTTTTAAGTTGATCCAACTATTCACTTTTTACAGTGTACAATAATCAAGTGTGCCTTCTTAAAATGTTCCATCTCACATGTATAACTGGAAAGCCTGATTCATTTGGTTGAAATTAGAAAATTATTAATCAATTTAAGCTTCTGCCGCCATTTTGAGACTTTTTATTGCCCCATGAAATAGCTTAACTTTTTTTTTTTCAAATAACACCATGACTTGAGTTAAGCTACTTTAAACGAGCAGCTTGTCAAGCTTAAAGTTTCTTCCTCGGCACTGCTATACAACACTATTGCAAGGGATAGTGTGCATGAGTCATATGGACAACTTTTCTGGTACTTTTATGTTCCTGTTGAATCTTGACAGCCAGAATTCCCATCCAATTTTAAATTTCTTTCAAAAAGAGCAGCCTGAATACGCAGCCTAGCTTCTCCCTTTGTGTTCCACAGAGGAGGGAACGAAATATATATTTCAGAAAGTGACATGAGGGTGAGAAGATGATGACATTATCATTATTTTTGAGTGAACTATCCCTTTAAATCTATTTCTTCTGTGTCCTTAGGCTAATTACTGCAGTGCTAACCCAGACTTTGGTTCAGACGCAGGAAAACTGTGAACGTTTTAATACGACTGCAAAGCATGGCAGCTGGAATCGGTTTGAAAAGTAGAACACTGATTAAATGCTTAAAAATCACTTTTTGAAACTCCATTCTGCTGAGCAGCTGTTTCCTTTTAGTTCACCTGTCTCGCGAAGTTCTTCCTCGGCAAAACGGACTGATCTGAAAATCTAGGACAAAAAGCAGCGGTGTTTATCAGATTAAACAGATTTCTCGCATGGAAATTTGTGGAATTAATAGTTCATTGACATTGGAAAGAAAAATGTGCATAAATGTATAGATAAATACAAGCACCCGAGTGAAGAAGAAAGTAATAACAAAAAATGCCTGGGTCATAAAACAAAAGAGTCATGATCTCATAATGATAAAAAAGCCTCATTAAAAGAATGACATTTCTGAAAAGATCATCTAATTACATACTGTAATTTGTCATAAACTTCTAGTAGTATTATTTCAAACAAACACACACACACACACGCACACACAGTGTTGGGTGTAATGCATTACTAAGCAATTAATTACTGTAAGTAATTACATTTCCCTTGAAAAAGCAAAAATAAAGGATTACTCTTAATTTTTCTGTAATTTAATCACAGTTTCTTCTAATGTCATTGCATTAAATACTACATAGACTACAGAACAATTATAACACAATAGTGCATTTAACTTGAAGACTTGGGGGCCATTTACATGACACCGTTTTCAACTAAAAATGGAAAACCTTTAATGCTGTTTGTTCATTTACACGACAATGGCGTTTTTGGGGGCCTGGAAACTTTTGAAATCGGGTTTCAAAGTACAGGCTTTTAAAAAAAAAAACATTATTGTCTTTGTGTAAACTACAAAAAATAATTAAATTATTTTAAAAATTTGGTGAAAACGGTGACGTCATGCGCATGTGTATTATGTGTTCAGTCTATAGGCGCGTAGTGTTTCTTTACAAAGTGACATTGCCACCTACTGGCCTGGCATGAATAATACAGCGTTTTTAGTCGTTTTTAAGGATCCGTGTGGACGGAAAATAAACTCTTTTGACAACCTTGTCATCTGTACGCGAAAAACACGAAAGAAAACTTTTCTGTTTTTAGCAAATCGTTGTCATGTAGATGTACCCTTAATGTTTATTTCTAAATAAAAAAAAAATCTTTAAGGAGTTGTGCAATGCACACGGTACACAGACACGACACAGTCAAACCAGTCCTTGAAAATATCTTTTGATACGTGTCATTTCAGTCACAGACCACCTTTAAATAGTTGCCATGTTCCTGTGGAGTTCCCATATGCTCGCTAAAGTGAGGGGAGAAATGGAGTTTGCCAGTTTTCTTAAATTGTCATACTTTCAAAGTTTTAACTGGGTCAACTGTGTGCTGAGGAAAGATAATGCGGTTCCTTTTCATCCCTGACAGAGAGAGATGGAGAAGAAGTGGGAGAGAGAAAGAGAGAGAGAGCATCTGTATGGCTACATCTGAGCTGGGTAAAAATGGGATCAGTCAGTCAGCTCGCACACACACACACACACACACACACACACACACATAACTAGCACCAAACTAAAGAAGACCAGTCAAAGTGATTCCCTGTGGCATATTAGAGGAGTATGATATATAGTTGTGGAAGGGTGTGTGTGTGTGTGTGTGTGTGTGTGCATGTGTGTGTGTGTGTTCATCAGATTCTCCCAAGACTATCTCTGATTATGGTCCATGCAACCCGCCCCCATAGCTCAGAGAAGTAAAATCTTTGCTAAAAGGTAAAAAACACACAACATGTCTGGTCCATCCAAACCCCAGTAAACTGCACTGTTGTCTACTGTCTACAAAGGAAGTTTCTAATTGATAAACATTTGAAAAGCTCTTTATTGGAAACAATTTTAACATCTATTCTCTTGCACACATAAATCTTCTCGCAACCACATGATCAACTAACATTCACAGTTGATTCCAATCTCACATTAGCATGTTGCTAAGCTAACCGCTCAATACTCAAGCTAATAAATGTTCTAAGAACATTCCTATTAAGTGGTGAAAACATTATTTATGAGAGGTCTCTGAACATTCAAAACATCCAGTTTTTTTAGATTGTTCCTTGTTAGTTGGGAAGCAATATCATTTTCATTTGCATAATAGTGGTGCTCTTTATACAACCACATAAACAACACGCATTCACAACAGAATCTAATGTTAAGATGTTGCTATGCTAACAGCTGATACACACAACAAAAACATTAATATTGTGTGAAATAAGTCACTTTAAATCAAATCAGTTGTATTCATATTCTTCAATCTGTCCATCATCTTTGAATGTTCAATAAGCTTGCTGCAATGCATTCTGGGATGGCCTTATGCACAAAAGATACATGCAATTACACAAATAAGGCACTTTAGTTAGGCTCTTTGTTGTTTGGAACAGCCTTTGTAATGGGAGACCATTAAACCTGTGGTGCCTACAAATGTTGTCAATTCACTAGAGTTTAAAAAGAGAGAACTTTCCATCAAGATCTCCTTCCATCGTGATTCAGATAACATCTTGTAACTTGTAATAAAAAGTAGAGCATGTGGTATATTTGTCTTTCTCAGAGTTTCTTAATCTTTGTGACACACCATCCTTGTGTAAACCTAACATTGATTTTGGCACAGAACCTACACTGATATGTAGGCTCTGTTCCAATCCAATTTCAAGGCATCCTCCAGGCTCAAAGGCTTTTCCAAAGGAAAGGCAGTGTTTTTGTTCAAATCAGGATTTCGGTTTGAATACCAGTTTGATGTAGACAGATCTATATTTATCTTTAAACATGCATGTTAGCCGTTCTTCCTAAGAGAAGCTACTCCCAGGTAAACCAGTCTCTTCCTATAAATTTAAACTTTTAATTATTGAGGGCACGATTTACTAACAGCTTGTGCCAGCGCAAACCCTCTTTTGGTGTTAAAAAACTACTGTTAGGTTTTACTAAAGACACGCAGTGAAAAATATGCGCTGAAAAGTTATTTTTGTGGTAGAAATTATTGCATATGCATTTGTAGGAGTTTCCCTTTCAGACGCAAAATTTATGGGAGGAGAGAATTTAAATAAATCAAGGTGATTTACTAGTAGATCACGTCCAGAATTTTTCACTCCCATCTGCACTTTTATGGGATTGTGCCCTCACGCTAATTTGGCCCAATGTATGCTAATGTTGGCTGTATCACGTTTGTGAGCTTAACAACATGCTAACGACAAACGCTATTCGAATCAAGTCTGGAATAGAGCTGTAGACTCCAAGATCATTTTAATTTCTAAAATTACACTGAATTCAAATAACAAGCAATTACCTATAATACAAATTTATTTTCAGGATAATTTAAAGGATAACTGTCGCCAAAATGCAACCTAGGGTCTTTCTGTTAATCTACTCGAGGCAAACTTTCATTTAAAAGCATAATTAGAATGGAAACGCCACTTTTAAGTTTGACCGTATTTTCGTTTTCGGTCAAATTGCCTTGTGAATGGGAGTGCTAGGGGCACTACTATTATGGCATCAAAAATCGCTATTTTTAAAACACTAAGAAGGTTCGACACAACATGAAACTTTGCTGGAAGTATCACCAGGGGCTCTACACATGAACCCGAGCATTGAGAACATGTTTGTGTACACAGAGTTTACTAAAAAGAAAGATTTTGAACAACTCACTGTAGCTGTTGTTGTTTCTGTCCACCGAATGTGAATGAACTGACTCTGAATTTTAGTATTGCTTCTTATATGAGGATCCTTTTTCAAATACTAGGTCAATATTGATTTTCACTAACGACAAAATTTATATGGAACTAATCTTTAGGAGCTTTTCCATCTTTTCTCTCCTCCCTGTTACGTTGCATTCGGAGATCGACTATTTTTGACTGTTAAAATGCCAGCGGACACAGCCACAGTGAGTTGTTCAAAATCTTTCTTTTTAGTAAACTCTGTGTACACAAACAATGTTCTCAGTGCTCGAGTTTATGTGAAGAACCCCTGGTGATACTTCCAGCAAAGTTTCATGTTGTGTCGAGCCTTCTTAGTGTTTTAAAAATTGCGATTTTTGATGCCATAATAGTAGTGCCCCATTCACTCCCATTCAAAAGGCAATTTGACCGAAAACGAAAATACGGTCAAATTTAAAAGTGGCGTTTCCATCCTAATTACGCTTTTAAACAAAAGTTTGCCTTGGGTAGATTAAAGGGATAATTCAGGATTTAGCATTAAGCTTTGTATCAGTAGAAAACCCGTAGTGTTTTCAAATTACCGTGCTTTCCACCCTCATATCCCCCTGAGACGAGAGATTTATGTATTTTTTGTCTGGAAAAAATCCTCCGATGGCACAAAAATCGACATTTTGTGTCATCGGAGGATTTTTTGGCCAGAGGTTAAAGACTACAGCCAGTAGGAGGGGCTGTCCCGCCTGTTTTCAACCCGCCCATAGAGGGTGGGATCTCACTCACAGAATTTACACATAGTGTCAGACATCTTTCTTTGGAAGCTAAGCTAGCAGGCTCTTGTTCTGTGGAGAAAGCTGAATAGTAGGGGTTATCATCCTCTTTTTCCCGGACATGTCCGGCCGTCGAGATCGTCCAAAATGTCCGGGATTCAGCTTTTGCTTCCTGCAGTCACCATTCATTGTTTACATGCACACCTTTTGTTTCAATCTAACTGAATTCATTCCGATTGGTGAATCTGAATGTAGTGTTTACATGAACGCTAAACAAGTGATCGGTTGATGTGCATTTTAAAATGGCTAAGAAAATTCCCGCTCCTCCGTGAGAGATATGAGACCGGTGCGTCTCACAGGTGTCGCTCATCAGTAATCACGCCACCAGCCTCGCGCCGTTCTCCCACTGCCCTCAGTCTCGTCCTGCTCGCCACAGTAAACATAATGAATGGCGACTGTAGAACGCAAAAGCCGAATCCCGGACATTTTGGGCGATCTCGAAATCCCGGGCATACTCGTCACGGAGACTCACTAGTAGCCTAGTCTTGTTGTTTAACTGCGCGCTCTTACCGGTAGGCGTGGCTTGGGAGTGGCCTCCTAGGGCAGCGAAGCAAGTGCATTCTGGGAGTTGTTGTCTTTCATCCACATAAGCCAAAAATACATTTTCTGGATTTTCTCAGTCTAGAAGTCTCCAAATTCAAAAATAATTTCACATTTCTACTACATAAATGACCCATTTTAAATACACATTCATCTTTAGGTGAAGTATCCCTTTAACAAAAAGACCCTAGGTTGCATTTTGGCGATAGTTATCCTTTAACTGCGTTTTGAAATCTGGAGTCATTGTTCCAGTGTCTGCCTTTTTGATGAAGACGACATCATTAATAGGACAATAATGCTCATAGGGGTTCAGCTGTGGAGATAAATTCATGGAAATAAAATGCTACATAAAATCGCCACAGTGCTTCTATGCAATTCAAATTTAATTTAATTTTTAATATCAAATGTGTTTCTAGTTGCCACCAGGTCTTTAAACTTGCTGACTTGTTATTCAGTGCTGAAGTCGCAGTAATCCACGAGAAGACATACACCATGGCAAAGAACATTTTCCCCATATGCTTCATTTCTTTGCTTCCTGCACTGCACAGCACGAATTAGGGTGAAGTTCCCATGAGGATCTCATGCAGTCTTGTTCCTTTATAACCTGAAGTTAAAGGCCATTCAGGGCTAGTGTACTAAATCAAAATTAATCATCAGGGCTTCAGTGAATCCCTTTTAACTCAGCCGTCATGTCCCGCTTTGACCTTTCTATGATAAGTGTTGCATATAACGTCAAAGAACGGAGGTTGCTAGGAAGCGAGAAACCAGATAAAGGCGTAAATAATAAACAGTAAAACATGCAATAAAAATAAATAGGGATAAATGTTCAACCAGTAGTGCCACCCAGACTCCGTTTACTGACCATTTGATGCATATTGCACATAAAAATGGCGAGTCAAAATATGAAATTGTTCGCATTGCGTCAAGGTGCGATTCCTGGCGGGAATTTTCAGACTGTGTGGATTCCAGTTGTAATGATCGGGAGCTTGCCTGCAAAAATGAGCTAAACTGCAGAATCTGACTGCACCCATTCCAGCCAGAAACATACTCTACACAAGTACGCAAAGTACTTACATGTGGTCCTGTTGTACATACTTATCAAGTTGTAGCGGTAAAACAAAAAGGGGGGCAGAAGAGTTCAAATGTTAGTGGCATAGCTAGCATTTTAACCAACTTACTTAGCAAAGTTTGTCTTCAGAATGTTGCTCCCGCATGACAGCAGTTGACCTGAAAGCTAAAAATGACTCTAAAAGAAAAGTTTACTTAAACATTAATGCTAAGAATGCAGCTCATACTTACATTGCGTAATGAATTGTGGACTGAAACACTTTCGAACACAACATCACATGAAATCCAGCTTGCGTAGCTGGAAAACTTTGGAATAGAGCAAGTTTTGGGACTTTGGGACAATGTTTTATTAAGCACAACAACTTCAACAGTGCATAGTACGGTAGCTTGAGCGAAAAGGCTTAAAACTCGCAGAGACGCTCCACAGAGCAAATAAACTTACTTTAGTAGTTGATGTAGCGATATTACTAGTCACAGACACATTTAATTCAGTCTATGAGATAAAGATAGGATGAAACACTGTGCTTTATACTCAATTTCTGCATTTTATTAGCATGTCATTTGGATACTAAATATTTGAAGCAGTGTAGTATCCTTGTTTGTATGTTGTTTGGTGTGGTTCATTTATGTTTCTGTTTTGAAAGGTTCATAAAAGGAGGAACAAAATAGGTTTTGCATGGACAAATAGTCTTTAATCTGCAGTCCTGAAGCACTCCAGTGCTTGAGGCCTGTGTTTCGTCCGTTCATTGTGCGAGTTGTTTATTATGCTATTAAATCTGTGCCTCTGCATAATGTCAAGCCACATTTACTTTTGCATATTCCATTTATATGTAAATACTGACCTCTGATTAAGCCAGGCAAGTTACATTTCCATACAGATCTTTAGTGTCACAGTGCTGATTAAAAATACTTCACAGGTACTCTTGCCCTGGTACATCACAATATGACTTTTGAGTGACCAAGAAAGAGCTCCAATTACAATAAATATAATTGTAAAGTTGTTTATGCATGTAAGATCACCTGTTGGATTGATGGTTGTGACCTTAATGTGGCGCCCACCGCGGGGCAAATATCACTGTACTTACAGGGAAAGGAACTGAACAAACACCAAACATTAAACTTTTTGATCTCATGGAGCCTCAAATATGACGATATCCTTGTGAAGGGCCTAAAAAATAAGTCAGCTATATATATTCTTGTATAAAGACGCATTTATACTGTGGAAAAATAAAAATATAAAAATTATTATCTGGAATTAAATCCTACAATATAATGATTTATCATTAAAAAAAAATTTACGTTTTTATACCCTCAGCTATATAGAGTGTGGCAGGGATGACGTCAAAACCCGGAAGACTAATTCGCCATTATCTCCTTCGAGATTTTCCTAAGAGGCTTTATAATGTTTTTTTTTTAATTTATGAGTAAAATTAAGCCTGTGGTAAACATAACTTGAAGATACTTTGATGTTTTGTTCAATGTAAACTGCACGCACCCATACCGAAAACACAAATTTTGAAGCATTTATGTTTATTTTTGAAAACATGTTTCTAAGGCCCTGTTTACACCTGGTATTAAGATGCGTTTTGGTCGATCGGATCACAAGTAGACGAAGGAGACACTTGTTTACACTTGGTGTTTAAATTCGTCTCTTTTGTCCAATTTCAACCACTTCTGTCCGGATTTCTTCGAGGGGAGGGTCTATGTAAATGTACAGGGTTTTTTTTTTCAGATCTTTCGATCTAATGGACAAAATAAGCTCAGGCAATTTACATATGAACGCAAAAAAACCCTGATGGAAAACATAAGGAGAGCTGCAGCTTTCGTTTCTGCTCTGACAGTCACAAGATCACGCCGAAAGCTGTGAGTGTGTGTGAGAACATTGTGCTTGGTACATTTTTCTTCAAACCAAACTTGGGTTTAAATCCCATCTGGCTAAAGTGCGCCTCCTATAATGTTCATGCATTAGGTCAGTAGACGGAGAGTTGGCTGTTCAAATGCATTTGACAACATGAGCGTTTACACTACGAAACCAATCCAGTCTAATGTGTTTTCGACTGTCTCTGGAAGTGGTCGAAAGTGGACAAGCTTAAAACATTTTTGACCCTGTTTATACCTGTATTTAGCGTCGTCAACTTGTGATCCGATCAACCAAAACGCATCTTAATACCAGGTGTAAACAGGGCCTAAGTAACTAGATAAGGCCGTTTGGGGTGCGAGTGTGTGCAGTTCACGACAGAACAAAACTTCAAAGTATCATCAAGTTTTGTTTTTACCACAGGCTTTATTTTACTCAGAAATTGAAAAACCCCATTATACAACCGCATAGGAAAGTCTCTAGGGAACCATGGGCATATTAGTCTTCCGGGTTTTGACATCATCCCTGCACCACTCTATTACTTTTCAATGCATATACTTGTCAAACTCATGAAATACTGTATGAACCACAAACAACCAACCAGAACACCCTAGAAAAAGGGAATCTAGTGAATTACTCTTTATTTCTCTAAATATAAAACTTTATAGACAACTGCTTAGCACACATTCAAGGTCCCATGTATCACCATTGTGTTTTTCTAATTGATTTTCTGTTGTGTAAGGTGAAACATTGTCTTCAGTACATCAGTATCAGTCAAGAACAGGCTAATGCTAATGTACTTAGCTAATGGAGAAACCCACACTAAAAGGAACAAGGGAAAACCACAAGTACACAGACATTAACATTAGTCTGAACAAACTCATAAGAACTACAGGAGTCACACTTCTATGAATGTGGCACAACATGGAACATTTTAGTAATGCTTCTTCTCCACGTTTTAAACCAAAATAGATATATAAGGTACCACTGGATGGTGAAATCAAAATCATGCTTTTTAGCAGCAGAAGAAATTTCAGCTTGGTCCGTCAACTTACATTTGAAAGTTTGTTGAATTTTCGTGTGGGAGATGATGTTGTTTGAAGTCTGTTGTGAATGATTCATATGGTTTAGCACGCTTAGTACGTATAAACTCTCTCTTCCCATGTCAGAGCTCTCGAAAAAGAAAACAACACTTTTCTTTTTAAAGTCAGAAAAAAAGCCAAGCCAACTTTTCTACATGCACACATTACTTGCTAAAAATCACTCCCAGTATTCTTCTTGAACAGCAACAAGTTATAATGCCAGTGTATTAATAATTAATCCACGTAGACGAGGAAGCTATAATTTGCTGTGTCTCCTGGGTATGATGTCAAAGAATTATAAGACCGTGTCCCATTTTGTGAATGGATTATTGATGACTCCTGTGTCGACACTGCATTTTGAATGCTATACACCGAAATGTGACTCGAGCACCTCACTTACATACAGAAGTCCTTGTGTTTCCAAAGGACTCCAAATACAAATGAAGGTGTAAAGGAGATAATGAGGTAATTACTGCTAACATTAGATTATGAAAATGATTTAAGGTCAGTAATTCCTCTGAAATGAAGGCACTGACATAATTACAAATGCTACAATTAAAGACTAGGTTGATAATAATCCCAACTGGCCAAGTAAGGTCTCCAAACGCTGGCAGTAAATATCAGTTTAATATGTACAGCATTGATGAAACTGAACGTTGGCATGAAATGGGAGTTGTGATAGTCGTTTCTTCCCTATTGTGACGTATATTTGAGTGAAACTGCTTCTCGAACAAGAACAAATGTAGGGCGGGGCTTGGTTTTGTCAATGAGGAATTGATTGGATGGTTGGGGTTTGCTATTGGTGGATCTAATGTGAGTGACAGGTTGCCCCGCCCTCACGCCAGTAAACACATCATCATCAAATTCACACCCTTATTTGAGCCAGAAGTCAACAAGTTAGCCCGCTAAAAAGAAGAGCAATGTTTTTAAAAAGCACCGCGGCACAACAGTGATTACTGTCTTCATAAGTAAATGAATGAATGTCTTATTTATAGTTGTCTCTGTACATTAAGCTAGCCTAGGAGAAAGTATTTTAACATCTAAAAAAATTACACACATCAGCACCAACAAGAGGAACGGTAAATTAGCATAATGATACCGCTATGGCAAGTTTAGCTAAGCCAGAGGCTACAATGACTCCACTGACATTGAGACTAAAATATTCCAATTTAAACCATCACAGCCTCACAGAACTCACTTTCCCGTCCTCTCGAATCTCTCATATCCTACAGTGAGCGAACGAGTACTCACTTTGATTTAGTGCACTTGGGAGGGGGGGACTGGATATTTGAGGCCGTGAGAACTTGCTCTATCCGTATTAGCTCAGTGTGAAGGCTGCCGAGAGCCTCGGTACCTCAACGCGGCTTGGTTTCTCTGATCCACTGCTCTTTGATGTTCCTCCAGCTGGCTCCTGTTAGCCTCCTTTGGTAATTGCAGAAAGGGGCGCTCATCTTTGCCCGTGTCCTTGCTGTGGAGCTGGGCGTCACTTTAAACAGCTTCACTACAGAGACACAGGCGACTCGCGGTGGCACGCTTCAGCTGGGGATATGGGTAGAGTTAAAAGTGAACCCGTAATCAGTGAAGCCTGAAGTTCCTGTGATCGAAGGTAGATGACTGGTATTGTCAGAGGAAATCACTCTGAATGAAATAATGTTGCTGATAGTCTTTAAAGAAATGTCTAGGTTTAGTATGAGTTCAATTGACAGCATTTGTGGTGTGATGTTGATTACTACACAAAAAAATCACGTTAAGTCAAATACTTTATAGTCGATATGAATAAAGTTAGTCTTTAGAAATTTTGTCTATAGTCTTTTCTTCGCTTTTGTGACAAATATTTTTTGAAGTGAAACGGCTTCTGGAACAAGTAAAAATGTAGGGCGGGACTTGATTTTGTCCATGGGGAATTGATTGGATGGTTGGATGGTTGAGGAGGTTTGCTATTGGTGGATCTCATGTGAGTGACAGGTTGCCCCGCCCTCACGCTGTAAATAATTTATAATAAATACTGCAATATTCCACACACACAAAAAAAGAATTGTCAATTTCGATTTTATGGCGACTTTAAAAACAAAAACACAGTGAAGGTGATAAACAGTAAGCTGCTTATAATAGAAGTAAACGAGGCCAATTTTTGGAGGATTTGAAAGCAGAAATGTGAACATTTTGTATAAAAGCACTTACATAATTGTTTTGTTAAAACTTTATTTCAACAACAGTACAGCTCAAATAATGCAAATTTTGCATTAATTTATGTTTTACAGTGTCGTGTTGTCAAGCAACAAAGTTGTAAAATTGGACATAACTTTACACAGAAATAATGTTTCACAGTAATTCCATCTTAATGTATATATTTTTCAAGTCTCTTGCTATACTAATTTAACAACAATGTAACAATCTTGCAACTAATTAAACTACAAAATGGGCCCCATTCATTTCCATTATAAGTTTACATTTTTTTAAGAAAAATAGGAAATATTTTTTTGTGGTAATCAACTTCATTTTTCAATTGAATTTAACTTTAACTAAACCTGGACTTTTCCTAAAAAACAAACAAACAAACAAACAAAAAAAACAGTTCTTTATTTTCAGTGAACATTTTGTCATCATTTACTTTTGTATGGAAGCCCATTGCCTTGTCTGGAAAAAAATATATAATGATGTAATATAATAAATAAAAATATAATAAAAAGTTACAAAATTATGAGATACTAAGTCATAATTATGAGTTAAAAATATTCAGTAAAAAAAATATGATATTAAAGTTGAAATTATGAGATGTCAATTATGAGACAATTATGAGATAAAAAGTTGATGTCATACTCAAAAAATTCGACATAATTACAACTTTTTATGTCATCATCAATTTTTATCTCATAATTTTGACTTTTTATGTCATAATTATAAGCAAGATTTAGTTTTTCTTAAGTGGCGGAAATGGGCTTCCATACCCTTGTGTCTTTCCAAACCTATATGACTTTCTTTCTTCTGTGGAACACAAAAGGAGAAATTTTGGTTACTATTGTTAATCATTCCTGAGAGTAAAATGAGGAGAAATATCCAATAAATTTACCTCCATCATGGATGCGTTTTTGTTCTTTTTGGAGCTTGACAACCATTGTATGCTTTTATTGTATGGAAAAGAGCAGCTTTGACATTCTGCTAAATATCTATTTTTGTGTTCAACGGAATAAAATAAAATTGTACAGATTTGTATCAACATAAAGGGGAGTAAATTTTAATAAAGAATTAATTTCTGGGTCATCTAGATTCCATTCACAACATTCACCTCCCAAATACTCTGAAAGAAACGCTGTTTCCAAGATAAGGCTGAGAGAACCAGAAAATGCTACATGCATCAAGAGGCAGCATTATTACACCTTCATGAAGAATCTAACGCGTCAAAGGTTTACATAAGTTTTGTCTAAAAATATATCAGCCAGGAAGCAGATTTAATTAACACTAATTTCTGATACAGCTTAAGCCTAGACTTAGACTGAACTAACGGCAATCCTCCAGTGGAAACATTTTAATCTGTTCTGGGAAACAGGCCCAGTGTTTCTATGCTTGAAAATGTCTCGCTGCTTAGCACCATATTAAAAAATTACATCTATCACTCTAGACTACTGCAAATGCAGCAGTTTTAATCCATATTTTCTTTCTACACTCTTACAAAACCTGCAAACAAACAAATCAAATCTTAAAGAAAAGGTTCAGAACATCTAACATTTCATAAATGGGTGACAAAATCGATATTGCATCATGTTAATTTAAATCATTTGGATTTTTGTGATTTACGTTCCATGCGAGGAGCTATCATGTCACATCCTGAACCCTGCGGAGAGCTAAATCGACCTGACAAAAAACGCTGTCAAACACCATATGAATGATATCGTTTAACAGATTACCCACTTGGGCGCAAACACATCGATTTGAGCCAGTGAGGAGAGTTAATCTTCTGTAAGCCACACACACAGCTCAACAATCTGTCATGAACTGTTCTCCCTGCAGCAGTGAGATCAGGATCTCAGCTATTTAGCTTTAACCAAGGCCTAAGATGTATAATAATGTGAATAATAAGGAAATATAAATATTGCATTCAAAATCTAGTTTTAAATACTAAGTTCTGTTGTGAAACTCTAGATGGTGCTGGCTGATAGGTCCATAACTCAATCACATTGGTTCTCCACAGGGCAAGGCTGATTGGTTCCTGCTGTATCAGCAGCCAATGATCTTGCTGCTCAACTTTTAAATACTTGATCAGTGTCTGCATAGTAGTTTGCAGTGCGCTTTCAGAAACCCCCCATCTCCATCTCTATAGAGCTACTACAGGTAACATCATGCATGCTATATTTGTGCTGCAGCAGCATGTCTTAGTTGCTCACAGCATTGTTTCTGTGAATATACAGTACTGGCACACTGAAAACAATTTGGAGTAGGATTTACTTGAAAAAAGCTAGGCAACTTTTTCCACTCAGAAAATGCTAGTAAATTTACAAAGATTTGCCAAGTAAAAACCTAAACATATTTATCAGTAGCTTTAATTAGAAATCTTTAAGTTAAATTTACTTGGAATATGGAATTAAGTAAACTTTACTTAACCTAGTTAAGTGAAAGTAACAAATAAAATGAGTAATTTTAACTTGGCTAGTAAATGGTTGATTAATATCGATTTAGTTGAAAATTCCTTTGCATAACATTTCACTCAAACAATAATATTGAATTATACCAGTCATTTATAGTATGTGCTTTACTTAGATTATCTAAGTAATTTATACTACATCATGTCAGATGTTAAGCATCATGTGAATGCAAAGACCTCAATACTTGGTAGACAATACACAATGACGGTAACATTTGATGGATCATTTTTGTGTTTGAATGTGTCATTTTGAGCAGAAAATTTACTCGAAATGTCACAAAATGGCAAGTTACTAATCCTGACAACAAAAGCAATGATAAAACAGTGTAAATACAGCTGGAAACCAGTGAAAAATGAACCTCATTAATTATTCAAGGTCCAGTGCATGATGGGAACCCCAGTATCAGAAAAGTTGAGTAATTTTTACTTAATTTTATTGAGTTGATATTTACGCTTTCATTTCTACTCGCTTGAATTAAGTACTGATATGGAATTTACTTAGTTTTTTTAATTCTTGCCTGAACTAACTTTTTCATGTAAATTACATTGTTTGTTTTTTCAGTAGTATTTACTTCACCAAAAAATCATTTTTTACAGTGCAGTAACAGGTCCTGTACTTGCTCTGCAACAGCAATAAAAGCAGCAGCAGCAATAATCTACAGCAGCAATAATCTACAGCAGCAGCAGCAGCAATAACCTACAGCAGCAGCAACAATAACCTACAGCAGCAGCAACAACAATAACCTACAGCAGCAACAATAACCTACAGCAGCAGCAACAACAATAACCTACAGCAGCAGCAACAAAAATAACCTGCAGCAGCAGCAGCAGCAGCAGAAGCAACAACAACCTATAGCAGCAGCAGCAACAATAATCTACAGCAGCAGCAACAAAAATAGCCTGCAGCAGCAGCAGAAGCAACAATAACCAACAGCAGCAGCAACAATAACTTACAGCAGCAACAACAACAACAATAACCTACAGCAGCAGCAATAACCCACAGCAGCAGCAGCAATAACCTACAACAACAGCAGCAGCAACAATAACCTACAGCAGCAGCAATAATAACCAACAGCAACAGTAACAATAACTTACAGCAGCAGTAGCAACAACAACAAAAACCTACAGCAGCAGCAGCAATAACCTACAGAAGCAGCAGCAGCAACAATAACCAATAGCAGCAGCAACAATAACTTACAGCAGCAGCAGCAGCAGCAGCAACAACAACAACCTACAGCAGCAGCAGCAGCAGAAATAACCTACAACAGCAGCAGCAACAATAACCTACAGCAGCAATAACCTAAAGCAGCAGCAGCAACAACAACAACAATAATCTACAGCAGCAGCAACAACAATAACTTGCAGCAGCAGCAGCAATAACCTACAACAGGAGCAGCAACAATAACCTACAGCAGCAGCAGCAATAACCTACAGCAGCAGCAGCAGCAGCAGCAGAAGCAACAGCAGCAATAACCTACAACAACAGCAGCAGCAACAATAACCTACAGCAGCAGCAGCAATAAAAGCAACAGCAGCAGTAATAACCTACAACAGCAGCAGCAGCAGCAATAACCTACAGCAGCAGCAGCAGCAATAAAAGCAACAGCAGCAGTAATAACCTACAACAGCAGCAGCAGCAGCAATAACCTACAGCAGCAGCAGCAGCAATAAAAGCAACAGCAGCAGTAATAACCTACAACAGCAGCAGCAGCAGCAATAACCTACAGCAGCAGCAGCAGCAGCAGCAATAACCTACAACAACAGCAGCAGCAACAATAACCTACAGCAGCAGCAGCAGCAATAAAAGCAACAGCAGCAGTAATAACCTACAACAGCAGCAGCAGCAATAAAAGCAACAGCAGCAGTAATAACCTACAACAGCAGCAGCAGCAATAACCTACAGCAGCAGCAGCAATAAAAGCAGCAGCAGCAGTAATAACCTACAACAGCAGCAGCAGCAATAACCTACAGCAGCAGCAATACAAGCAGCAACAATAACCTACAGTAGCAGCAATACAAGCACCAGCAATAACCTACAGTAGCAGCAATACAAGCACCAGCAATAACCTACAGTAGCAGCAATACAAGCAGCAGCAGCAGGAGCAATAATCAACAGCAGCAACAGCAATAATCAACAGTAGCAGCAGCAATACAAGCAGTAGCAGCAATAATCAACAGCAGCAGCAGCAATAACCTAAAGTAGCAGCAATAACCTACAATAGCAATACAAGCAGCAGCAGCAGCAGCAATAATCAACAACTACAGCAGCAATAACCAGCAGCAGTAGCAGCAATAACCTAAAGTAGCAGCAATAACCTACAGCAGCAATACAAGCAGCAGCAGCAGCAATAATCAGCAACAACAGCAGCAGCGTAGCAGATCTATTCCGCCAAGACTAAACATAATAACATTTTCATATCCATTACCAAACCAAACACTCCAAGAGTTGTCATGACAAAAGCATTTGCCAAGATCTTGGAAATGTAATATTTGCTTTTAATTTGTAATGTTTGCTTATAGAAATGTAATATTTACTTTGCTTTCATACATTTTTTTGAATAACCATTATACCATTTTAAAAAATATATTTGAAATATTTCAATATTTTCCATTTTTTATTGGGAACTGACATAACATTCAATGTAAAATTGTTTTTTTAATTAACTTAATTTGGAATGTTGAGACAAAAACTTGAGATTCTAAGGTCAACAAAACTTTTGTTGCTTTTATTGCATTATCATATTTCATGTATTGTTTAGAGTATTATTTCACTCAAGATAATAAACTCACTCATCCAACAAAATAATCTTTGTTCAAGCTATTTTTTATTTTTGTTTGAAGAACATTTTGTTGATAGCTAATGTATTAAATCCAACTTAATTTTTTTGCAAAGTTACAAGTTTATTTTCCATTTTTAATTAATCTGATTTAATTATTAAATGAGAATAGATTTATTATGGTGGACATAATACGTAATGAAATATATTGATTCTTGAAATAAATATACCTCATATGCTTTTTCATTTTTTTCACTTTCCACTTAATTTTTAACAATGTTTTCCATAAATGAAACATTAAGCAAGCTTAAGTTGCTTAAATCAATTAAATATTCATTTTGACATTTCAATAACAATATAAAAGGTATGTGTATGGTCGAATTATTAAAATCAGTAAAGAATTCAAGCAAAAATATGTGCATTGTGACATGGAGACAGACATTTTAGAAATTATAAATTTATCTTGATTACCAGAAGACAAACTTGTTTTGTTTTGTTTTTAGAAATAATAATGGTAGACTACTACTGGTTTCTTGTCTTTTAAGCACTTTTTAAGACTTTTTTCTCTCAAGATGTTTTTTTTTTACTTTATATCCCACAAAAAAATGTACAAAATAAATTTACATCGGAAACTAAAAACATGTTCGTCATTCAAAGGGGAGCATTCAAGTTCATCTCTGTATGAATTATATTTTTGCGAATAATATGAATACATATGAATAATGTATTAATAAATTAATTAATAGATTTAGACACAAAACAATTAGCCACACTTCATAGACCCATAAATAAAATGAAATAAAGTTATCAGAAATTTTAAGTCGAGTTACTGATCGCAATTTCTCCAGCAGCAATTACGGAGTGTATGACAGGGTTTTTAAACGCGAACTAAAAATACAGCTTTTTAATGGGAAGCCACGAAACCCCATCAAACCTCTCATGTGTTCGTTCTGTTTTGATGGTGCTCATAATTATTGAGAAGAGTCTTGTTTTTGTGCTAAAGAGTAAAACCCTGGAGATGAAACTGCAGGCTGAGGAAATTCTAATTAACCTCTCAGACAACACACACATAAACAGACACATGAAAAGAGCTGTTTATGAACTGCACAAGTGTTTCACTGTCATTAAATCAAAGAGACTTCAATGACACACTTTTCCCTACAGAGTTACTGTGATGAGGAGAAAGGACATCTTTGATATCATCGCTCGGGCTATAGTGAATAAATGCTGACAAAGAACACTGAGAAGTCATCATGCCCTTACAAAGTCTGACCTGGTTAACATGATAAAATGGAGTCCAGATTTTTTTTTTTTTGAGAACATTTTTTTTTTTTTTAAATGGGGTCATGTGAAAATCTTTATCATTGCATAATGTGTTCTGTTTTATATATTCCCAGTAAACATAAATACAATATTTAGTAGCAAGACAAACAAGAGAGGAAAGGTGCAACATCTCGAATGCATATGGTCTGTAAGTGGGAACAAATGCACTATCGGACTGGTTGAGGGTTTTTTAAATGCCATGTGTATTCCAGTCAACTCTCCTTTGTATGGATCAGTGTTGGTTTAAGAGCTTTTCCGTGACCTCTACTATGAACTCCATCATCGCAAAGATGGAACTGGCTTTACTAGAGGTTCATGAATAAATCATTGCATTTACATAGTGATATACCAGGGAAGTAAAGTGCTGAAGAGGTGAAGACGGCTATATTGCAGCCCAGACTTGTGATTATCTACATAAAGTCAGGTGCATTTACTAAAATATTCAATACAAGTGCTCACAGATGTGTAATAATAGACCAGCATGTAATAAAGTGGCAGATTATTCGAGTAATGGCAAAGAAGCCCACAAAAAAATAAAGAAAGATAAAAGAATCCAGACTGATTTCAATGATGTACAGAAGCACCTGGATGGAGTCCTGGCAGGCTTTCGGCAAATATCAGCTGTTTGGAGAAGAGATTTGGCCAGTTATAAACAGGAGATGAATATGGAGCTATTTTAAATAAGCCAATATTGGACCAGGATATTAAAGGTTATTGAGGTTCCCTCTATGTGACGGAAGTCAGGACTTCTGAAATCCTTAAAGCCAGTGATCAGACTGATATATTATTATGGAAATGTCAAGTCTAAAAGGGTTAATTTCACACAAATTAAGTAAGAAAGCAATTATTAAGAAGATGCTTCTATCCAAAGCAAGCTTTTGAGACTTGTCTTGCATCATTTGGCGTCAGGTTGTTTAATTATAACTTATGATCACCTTTTGAACATATTCAATTTGATCATATACCTCATATTTCAGTGGCCCAGATGCTTTCTTAAATCAGCTGACTGTAGAAATCACGAAATAGGCCTATAGCTATATAGACTTTAAAGGCCCCCTGAAATCAAAATGTAAATTTTTTAGCTTTTAGTATGAATATGTTAGCCTTAAGGTTATGAATAAGGTGGTGTGTTCCAAAGCAATGACAAAATTCACATTTAGGAAAAATAAGCATTCAAAACTTGCAGACTCCAACTTCCGCTAAAATGGATCACGGATATTTATGACGTCACCGCGGACTTCAGCTTCTCATCACGTCTTCTGTCCAATCAAACGCTCTCTAGTGTCTAACGTATCGTTAGCGCTGAGATTCGCTTCCATGGTGCTGTCAAGTATGCAGTCTGTGAGGTAAACTAAACCCTATTGGCTATTTTAAAAGGGGGAGGAGCCATTCAATACGTCCCGCCTTAGCTTCCTGTTTCAGAAATTACGTCAACGCATCAAAGCTGCGCATTCCAAGGCACTTCAGTGGGCCTTTAACTTTTGTTAATGTAGCGTTTACTGCAAACATTTTAAATTAACATCGTCCAAACATTTTGTATTTATATTATTGTCTATTGCAGTTATATTATGTTTGTATTTTAAAAAAGACATTTTAATGCCAGTGCATATTTATCAGTAAACTAATGTATAGGCCTACAACTTATTTAATTACACTATGGAAATCCGACATTTGCCAGCAAATATTCGTCCCAAGTTCATTTTTAGACATAATACATTACATCTAGTACATTATTTAAAAAAAAATTCTCCCGCACACAGAAGTCACTAAAAAAAAAGTTGCTGGCTTAAATTTTTAAGTACAATCAACTTGGATGTTTAAGTCATTTCAAATTAAATTACATCAAACTGACTTAAAGCTACACTATGTAGGATTTTCTCCCATCTAGCGGTGAAATTGTTTATGACTACAAACTGAATATTACTTTCTAGCCCCTCCCATTCCGAGGGCGTTTTAACTCCTACGGTGGCTGTATTATTTCAAATCTGCCGGCAGTCGCGAGTAATCTCCCTCTCGCATTCGTCACGGTGCCACTGAGTGTAAAACGTGAAGGGTGAAGCTTGAATTTCCAGGTATGTTCCTCTTTGGCACATGTATTTTCAAGATGGAGGCGCAACATGGCTGCATGTATTCTAAATGGCAGATTCTACGCTTACGAGAATACTTGATTAGTTGGTAGAAGTAATTACACATTAATGAGCACACATCATTTTGAAAGAACAAAGTGTTTTTTGCTAAGAATCAACAAAAATTACACAGTGCAGCTTTAAAATGGGTTGAATCTTATATTAAAAAGTATAAAATTGCTATGTTGAAATAGCTATGTTGTCATAACTTACTGATCATATCATTTTTTACAGAGCAAGCAGCTTTCTGTTGGTTGACCCGTTAAATTCGCTTAACTAACTTGAAACCAATTTGCGTGAGGAAACCTTTCGTGAATTCCAACTAAAATGACTGGATTTCTTCATTAAAAATTCGACGTACAAATGTAAATGTAACCGCACCCAGGCCCGGGGTGGGTAATCGGGAGAATCGGGAGAATTCCCGGTGGGCCGCTTCACTTTTGGGCCGGTCGAGGATTTATTTAATTTTTTTTCACATTTGTCACGTTAGTTACATTACACGTTCCGCATTCTGACAGCGCAGCGCCTCTGCATGGGTTGTACCATGTGAGGGAGTTCTCCCCTCCCCTCCTATAGAGTTGGTTGGGTCCATAGCCCGTCTTTTCCAAAACGTTTTCTCAGGTAGGCTACCACGGCAAAGCTAGCGCCTACCAATAGCTGGGCCGGCCCTACAGTAACGGTATGCGTCAGGGAGGATGGATGGGAGGAAGAGGCCAGGAGGTATGGAAGCTTTGTTTCCGCCACAGAATAAAACATTTTAAAAGATAATTGCGACTTTTTATCTCACAATTGCGAGTTTATTTCTCAGAATTGCGAGATATAAAGTCAGAATTGTGTGAAATAATGTCGCAATTGCGTGTTATAAAGTCAGAATTGCGGGATATAAAGTCAGAATTGTGTGAAATAATGTCGAAATTGCGTGTTATAAAGTCAGAATTGCGGGATATAAAGTCAGAATTGTGTGAAATAATGTCGCAATTGCGTGTTATAAAGTCAGAATTGCGGGATATAAAGTCAGAATTGTGTGAAATAATGTCGCAATTGCGTGTTATAAAGTCAGAATTGCAGGATATAAAGTCAGAATTGTGTGAAATAATGTCGCAATTGCGTGTTATAAAGTCAGAATTGCGAGATATAAAGTCAGAATTGCGTGAAATAAAGTCGCAAAAAATAAAGTCGCAATTGCGTGTTATAAAGTCAGAATTGCGTGAAATAAAGTCGCAAAAAATAAAGTCGCAATTGCGTGTTATAAAGTCAGAATTGCGGGATATAAAGTCAGAATTGTGTGAAATAATGTCGCAATTGCGTGTTATAAAGTCAGAATTGCGTGTTATAAAGTCAGAATTGCGTGAAATAAAGTTGCAATTGCTTCTTATAAAGTCTAAGTGAATTATTATTTAACCTTTACATTATTTGTTGAACCATATACAAACTACACAATAGAAAGAGCTGAACTGTTGCTTAATTTATCCAATTTGGAAAAAGTGCTAATTTGGAATTCCACCATGGAAAAAGTGAAAAATGAAAAAGACACCATGAAAAAGTCTTGGGCCTGAAACTCCCGGGCTGAAAAGTGGCCCCACTCCGACCCTGACCGCACCTCAATAAAACAATGTAAGCAAGACGTTGGGAATGGTGCGAAATTACTGAGCTTGTAAAAGGACATGGTGTTGGGGAGAAAAATTGAGATGGGAGGAAAAATAAGAAGTCGATGCTTTCGCGTTCTCTCGCAAGTGTTTTGCTTTCCCACGAGAAACTCTGCGTTCGCTCATAAAATCATATCATATTTACTCTCCCTGTGTTCCTTTAGGGCAGAGGTCTTCAACCCTGCTCCTGGAGGCCCACTGCCCTGCAAAGTTTATTGTCAACCTGCTTCAGCTTGTGATTTTCAAGCAACCCTGAAGACCTTGATTAGCTGGTTGAGCCTGGTTCAGGTGTTTGATTAGGGTTGGAGCGAAACTCTACAGGACAGTGGGCCTCCAGGAGCAGGGTTGAAGACCTATGCTTTAGGGGCTTTGTACAAAATTTCGCTGCCATATGAAAAACGTAAAACTGAAGTAAAAGTTTTCCTCACATCCTGTTCGAACACAACTCTAAGGAAATACTCTTTGATCAGGATGCAATTCAGCTCTCTGTATGGTTTATCCCATCAAAAATACCCAAATACCAAATGTATAAACCTGACGTTGTCATTATCTGTTTTACCATTTAAGATGAGAAAAGTTACGCATCTTCTCGAGGCCGCGCGGGACGTGAGAGGGATTTAGACCGACTCCAGTTTTCAATGATGCCTGCTGGCAAACTTCTGACAAAACCACAAAAATAAATAAATAAATAAATAATATCAATGATAAGCAGACAAAAAACTCCAGTTGAAGGGTGAACCACAGTCAGTTGAAGGGTTAACCACAAAAAAAAGGGTGAACCACTAAAGGCAAAGTGCCTCCCTCTGTCAGATGGTAAAAACATTAATGTGACAACATAATCACTTATGAAGACAAATAATATAAAGGATTTTAAAATGAAATGGGCCACAGCAAACCCTGTTTTACCAAACAAATCACACAAATTCCTCAGAGGCCCTTTGTAGTCGACAGACTCTTTCAGCTTTCCAGTAATCTGTCAAAGATAGGCCTATTTGACAGACACTCAATGGAAACAGACACGGAGACCAATGAAGCATTAAATGAGAGCGCACACATAAAGAAAATCAGAAGAGAATGCCATAAAACTCAATCAAAAACGCTAGTTCTTATATGTGCACAGCGCCACCTTGTGTTCATTAACTTTTAATGCACCGAGAACACACACTGTGTCCAGCTGAGGAGAAAAACAGATGTTACCCACAATGTAAATGCTGAAATGTGTACACAAACACACACATCTGCACATTCTGGTAAGATTATATGGCCGTGTACACAAATACAAGGTTTTCAGAGTGACAACTGATTTAAAATGCACATTAATTATAATTTTCATTTTGAACTGAAAGCACTTGCACTGACAGATCTTAAAATATGTCTCAAGATGCACACCAGTAATGTTTTTTCTAAGGCACGTTTATAAAAGCTACTTAAATGTCCTAATTGAACTAAGGCCTAATCCTGTCTTACAGTAATCTATAGGCAAAGTGTGGAGTGATACCAGTCAACTATGAGAAAATATTGGTATAATTGTCTCTTTTAAATGTTTTGCATTGTATGTAATTTTGTGGGGGTTTTTTTTTCTAATGGACCTTGAGTCTGTAAATAAAGTTAAATTAATTGAATCTGAACCCTGTCTGTGAAACCAGGCCTAAATGTATAGAATTTAATCTGAATTCTATTTGTATAATATGTATTTTTTCAAGAATAATGTAGTTTTCATTCTTTCAATAAAATTCTGAACTGTGTGTATGTGTGAACAGTTTTCAATGTACTTTTTTTTTTTTCAATATAATCTGGAAAAATGTTGATCCCACACTCCCACACACTACTCAAGTTTGCATAAACACAAAAATATTTTAATAAGAAACATTTCTGTCAGTCGGGCTTCTTCAGGCTTACAAAACATAGAAAAGTCAGTTGTATGTCTTTTGTATGTTTTGAAATTTATGTTGTAATTTCATCCAACAGATTTCATATATTCCAGATTTTTTGTTTTTCATCTATTCAACTTTTAACCTTAGATTAATTATTTATTTTCAGTGCTGTAAAATCTAAAATAAAAGTTTGTAAATAAATATAATTATTTATTTACAAACTTTTATGTTAGATGCGATTAATTGCGATTAATCGATTTGTGTGTCCATATATATAAATACTCACAAACACATATATTACATATCTACAAACTTTTATTATAAATGCGATTAATCGTGATTAATCGATTGGTGTGTGGCCATACACACACACACACACACATTAATTGATTTGACAGCACTGTTTATGTATTGTATAATTATTTCAAATAGTTTTAGACATTTAAAAGAATTTAATTTATTATAAAATAAAGTAATGCTTCCTTGTTTGATATAGTTTTAACAAATTTACAGTTATTCAAAAATATATAGATGAATAATAATACTGTACCCTAGTGAGTCACAATTGACTTTGGGAAGCCTAATGTACAGCAGAATATATGTGTAAACATGTAAAGGTGAGAAACAGGCCCAAAAGGCCATGGAATCCATCAGTTGCTTGGGTTCCCCTCTAAGAGCTTGTTTTCTGATCGTATCCGCCGAAAGTAATGCAGATGATGGCTGGGGTTTGTAATCGAGATGAACGCATGTGTCCTGCACGCAGATGTGTTCACTGATACATTATACTGCCGAGGACACTGTGCAAACTAATTGGAAAGAGATTTGATGTAACGCAGAAGCTCATTGGCACCTTATTGTGTTCTTTCCTATAATGCAACAGCACAAAATGGAGATCAAACTCAAATGGAAGCAATAAAAGTCCACTCATCTAAAGCTATAACCAAGCTAACAGGGAACGCTCTGGCAAGATTCTCTCAAAGTTATAAACAAACTTTAGTAACATTACACCATTTGTTCAAAGTTATCTGGTCTTCAGAAATTCTCAAAAACGTTATCTATACTTTTTAAAAATGTTTTAGGGGCCGTTTACACAACACCGTTTTCAGCTAAAAAACCTAAAACGTTTTATTAGTTTTGGCTGTTCATTTACACGACAACGGCTTTTTGGGGCCTGAAAACACAACATTTTGAAAACAGGTTTTAAAGTGCAAGTTTTTATTAACGATACTCTGTGTAAACTACAAAAACATGAATTTGTGAAAACGGTGACGTCACGCGCATGTGTAGCACATGTTCAGTCTATAGATGCATATTGTTTCTTTACAAAGTGACATCGCCATCTACTGGCCTGGCATGAATAATACAGCGTTTTTAGTTGATTTCACGGATCCGTGTGGACAGGGATCGTTTTGACAATGTTGTCGCCTGTACACGAAAAACACACATTTTTATTACATAGTTGTTGTGTAAACGTACCCTTAAAGGATTAGTTCACCCCAAAATTAAAATTTCCTAATAATTTACTCATCCCAATGCCATCCAAGATATCCATGTCTTTCTTTCCTCAGTGGGAGAGAAATTATGGTTTTTGAGGAAAACATTTCTGGATTTTTCTTCTAACAATGGACTTCATTGGTTACCATCGTTTTTAAGTCCAAATCAATGCAGTTTCAAAAGTCTTTGAAGTGTTTAAACGGGCTGTACGCGATCACAGCTGAAGAAGAGGTTGTTATCTAGCGAAACGATAGGTCATTTTCAGAAAAAAAATGATAATTTATAGACTTTTTACCTTCAATAGCTCGGATTAAGCTGATCAACAAACGGACAGGGAACTACGTCATCACGTTGAAAGGTCACGCCGGCGCCGGCGGAAGTACCGCCCCACTGTTTACAATGCGACCGTACGTAGGAGGATAGTTCAAATAGTATTGTTTGCTATTATATATATAGTAATAGTATTCAGTGAATATGAATACGAATAGTATATGAATAACATTCTGATGAATATGAATAGTAGTTCAAATAGTATTGCCGGCGCCGGCGTGACCTTTCAACGTGATGACGTAGTTCCCTGTCCGTTTGTTGATCAGCTCAATCCGAACTATTGAAGGTAAAAAGTCTATAAATTATAATTTTTTTTTTTTTTAAATGACCTATCGTTTCGCTAGATAACAACCTCTTCTTCAGCTGTGATCACGTACAGCCCGTTTAAACACTTCAAAGACTTTTGAAACTGCATTGATTTGGACTTAAAAAACGATGGTAACCAATGAAGTCCGTTGTTAGAAGAAAAATCCAGAAATGTTTTCCTCAAAAAACATAATTTCTCTCCCACTGAGGAAAGAAAGACATGGATATCTTGGATGGCATTGGGGTGAGTAAATGATTAGGAACAAATCCTTTAATTGCATGTTCGTCTAACATTTCGTAAATGTTCAAAAGTAGCCTAATGTTGTTTCCTCAACGTTCAAATAACCAATAAAGCGTTTTCTAAACAATCAGAAATAACACTTGGGGACCTCAGCAAAAAGTTCTTAGAACATATTTGTGTTAGCTAAGTGATTAAATTACAAATAGTGAAGGAAATAATGCTCAGCACAGGCACTGCGACACCAAACAAAACGACAACCGAGGTAAAGCGCTGAAAAACAAAACAAAACGCTGAAAGAATCGAGAACAAACACCCTGAGCCGATCTGAGCAGCTGGTGGACACTGCAGTGACTCAATTACTGTATGAGCAGTGAAGTGTGCAGTAATCTGTGTTTCTCTCTCTCTCTCCCGCTAAGGAAGAAACTCATCAAAGTGGAGATTAGCCGCGCGGCTGTGATTATTTCGGGTGCTGTAATGTAACGGTTCAAAGGTGCCATTAATCTTCGCGTTCAGATGCACATCTCATTCGGTGGAGTCTCCTTGATTCGCTCACAAAGGGTGGATGCAGCAATTTCTGAATTGCTTTCGTGCCTCTAAGCAGACTAATCTAACCTTCCACGTAACCTTCACAACAACTTACTTTGCATACATTTATTATCACTTCAAATCACAGCCTTCAATGTCATATGTAACGTAACAGCTCCCCCTGTTGGCCAGTCGGGGTGGTGCATCTGTAGACAGACTGGGTCTCTCATAGCATCAATCATTACACAATCGGCCTCCAGGGGAGATCTAAACTCACAATGGCCCTTAACTCCTGAAAAATTCATCAGCATGTTGACGTCACTTTATCGTTCAGATCTCCGCTAATCGGAACAGAAAGTCTCCTAATGAAGCATGTCATATTGAGCATATTTAAAGCAGATATGGGACCAGGCTATAAATGAGCTGCATTTCAAGGATAATTCATATATGGAATCAGTAAAGGAAGCATGTAAGCAATACGCATTAATGATTTGAGCAAAATTATTACACACTAGATGACTGATTAAATAATGGCAATTAATGTAACCGTTTTGTCCCTACAGTCCTTGTGCAAATAAACCAGCTGTCATTTTACTATACAACAAATAAAAGGAACTTTCCATGATAAGAATATGTACAAAGTATAGAGTTAAATAGTTGATCTTGACTAATGAAATCAACACTGTAAAAAAAAAAAAATTACATTATTTATATCTAAGTGTCACTATGTTCCATGTGGTAACAGTGTTATCCAGATTGTTTATTGTACAGAATTTCCATAAAGATCCAAATGCTCATATGGTATGACTTGTTTTTCTGTGTTCACACTTGAAAAAAAAAAATTCTATTTTTTATTTTTTAAATATATACAAACATGTTTCTTAGGCACTCAATCAAATGTGCACAGTCATTCATTTTAATAAAGGAAATCATTCAAATAAATCATGTTATGTTTTTATTACTATAAAATATTATTAATATATAAAAACCATGTGGTGAAACCAACATGCAGAAACATGCAAGAAAAACTAAAATAGGAAATTATATCATATCATATCAATGCCTTTTATTACAAGGCATAGTTGTAAAATATGTGGTCTCCAAAAACATACAGTAATGATACTTATGAATTAATTCATGATATTTATGTATATAAAACTGTATTCAACTCATGTTTTTTAGTTAAAACTCTTTTTTATATTTTATATATTTTTTAAATAATATATATTTATATATTTTTACATTTATAGCACCTTTCTAGTCTTTTTCCAACCAAGAACTCTCTGATCTCTGATAAAGGCAACAAATAGTCCAGAGGACCTAAACTAAACATTCTCATTATCATATGAGTTTATGTTTTGTGTTTGAAACTTTACAAATAGCTAAAACGGTTGAAACAAAAGCATCATGATCACTGCAGTTAACTAAGAGCTGTAATTTCAGCAGCATTAGTGGCACCAGACAAAACTGCAGAAATAATGACAGTAAACAGTTGTCTGTGTTGGTGACCTGTGAAATGCGACACTGACACTCTTGCTAATAACCCAACATGCTAAATCCCCACTATAATTACCAATGAAAATACTCTCTACCACTGCCGCCTCAGGCTAAATAAGTTGCGCTAAAAAAAATAAAACAGAAATAGTGCCCAAGCAACAGCCTCCTACTAGGTATTGTTGAGATATTTCCAAGTCTAATCCTGAAGGCAGAATCCATTATGCTTGACGGGGAGCAGTGAGCGTCTGTGATAAGCTCTCGCCACCTCAAAGACACGAGGTAAAATACGCCAATAGAAGCCTGACTGCAGGGTTAAGGGTATTAGCAGACCTACAAAGGCGACATTTCACGTGCAATTTGGGTTATTTCAGTCCTAAGAGAGGAATCCAGCAGCTACCCAGCTATCAGGGAACATGCTCAAAACTTTGACATTCTGGAAAGGTTCTTTCAATGTTATGGACAAACGTTCTTCCAGTAACATTATTAGAATGTTCGTTCAAAGTTATCTTTAATAATGTACTCAAAACGTTGGCACAAAAACGTTATTTTATACATTGTTCATGGTGCGGATTTTCTTCCAACATTTATTACATGTTACTACCTGTTCAGATTTTATCATGCGTGAAGAATGATAAAACTGAATGTTCCTTAACATTTACTGTACATAACCAAGAAAACATTTTTTTTTTTTTTACATTTAAAAAAACTGAACTTTTTGAACATTCAGAGAAAATTCGGAAATAACATTTTCATAACTTTAAGGGGATGTTGGTAAAACGTTC
>NC_137134.1:11556060-11566060 GCF_949319135.1 Squalius cephalus
TGTAAATATATAAAGGTGTGGTTACACCCCACACTCTAAAAAATGATGTGTTGGATTTACTTAAAATATATATGCACCATTTTTGCATCATACTTTTTAAGTAATCCTAACTTGTAATAATTTTACTTAAAGTTAATAAGAAAACCTTTGTTATATGTACTTAAATATTTGAGTTCATGCAACATTCTTTACTTAAAAATATAAATACGTATAACAAAGGTTTTCTTGTTAATTTTAAGTAAAATTATTCCAAGTTGGGATTACTTAAAAAGTGTGATGCAAAAATGGTGCATATACATTTTAAGTAAATCCAACACATATACATTTTAAGTAAATCCAACACAGTGCAGGCCATGTGAGATCAAAATAAATCTTAGTTGTGTTAACTTAACATTTAAGCTCATTTATAAATAAAAATAAGACAATTAAATGAATTAACATTTTTACTTAACATTTTTAACTTATTTTAGATCTTCAGCTATTGGTCTGCTTACTGCACTGCTTTCAATGTCTTAAAATAAATAAAACATGCAAATCACACACAATAAAGCATTTCACTTTATTTTTTTGCCACAGGCTGCAAAGCCTGAAACCACACATCATGAAATATACAACAACATATGGCAAATTGACAAATGGAAGTTCACTTACAACAGGTCACTTTTTCACCCTTTGCAACACTTAAAAAGATTTTCTGTTGAGCCACCTTTCATGATGATCCTCAATGTGAGCTGTTCCAGTTCCTCTTCGTTCCCATGAGTATCCTTAAAAACAAAACAAAAAAAACAGCAAATCTGCATTTACTTGCAACATCACCTGCTATTGTTCAGATTGTCGCGAAAAATACATTGCATTGAAAATACATTGTATTGAATCACAAAATTAGAAAGAAATGTATAGAATTTCTATAACGTAAGTATAATGCATACTTGCTGAATAAAAGTATTCATTTTGTTTCTTTAAAAAAAAAAAAAAAAAAAAATCGAACTGACCCTAAACTTTTAAATTGCATCTTAAAATATATTCAAATAGAAAACAGTTACTTTAAATTGTAAAAGAAATTCACAATATTACAGTTTTTGCTGTATTTTGGATCAAATAAATTAAGCCTTGCGAACAGATGGAACTTCTTTTATAAACATTAAAAAAATCTTACTGGGTGTGTGTGTGTGTGTGTGTGTGTGTGTGTGTGTGTGTGTGTGTGTGTGTGTATCTATATCTATATAATTATTATTTTGTCTGTTGATCAAAAATTAAATTAAAAATTAAATTAAAAAAAAAATTAAATGTTACAAATTAGTCCATTATTAAATGCCTATAAATATAAAAAATTAGTCTATTCAATAATATTGATTAATATATATATATATATATATATATATATATATATATATATATATATATATATATATATATATATATATATATATATATATATAATAAATAACTATAAGTTAATTAATGAAGACTTTTGTCCAGAGGTTTGGAACGAATCTCATTGAAAACATTTTAACAGTAACTACTGGAATAGCCTAACAATGTAATAGATCTACAATCTTTATTTGCATTTACTTATTTTGATAATAATTTCGAAGGTTTAATAGACAGTCGTCGTTGTCATTTAGGAATAATATTGTGCTTGAATCAAGATCGCCATTTTTTAATGATAAATAGTGCACACATATGGAGCTGTAGCCAATGTGTTTTCGAATTTAATATTTATACAGTACGTTAACGTTACCAAAAGTAACCCGCGCAAGGCCACAGGCCGCCCCCATTTCTAGGGCCCTATAAAATCCGTTTTATTTTTTCCCAAATTCCGTTTTATTTTTCCCCAAATTCCGTTTTTTCCGTTTTAATTTTTGCAAATTCCGTTTTTTCCGTTTTAATTTTTGGGAATTCAGTTTTTTTTTTACCCTTTACTGTTATTTTAGTCGTAAAAAGAGTGTTTTTAATGTTAATGATTAAAATATACACAAATAAAATAAGAATGACCCTAAATTTATTGAGGTAACAAACAAAATTCTCGTTTTAAGAGGTGTTAAATGTGGTTTGGTTTGTTTACTTTAGTGAATGTATTAGGCTAACTAACATGAACCACGAGCAATACATTTGTTACTGTATTTATTAATCTTTGTTAATCTTAGTTAACCCTAACCCTGCATTTTTATTATGTTACTTCACACAGTGCATTAAGCTAACTAATGTTAACTAATACAACTTTTCATTTAAATAATGTAGGCTACTAAATGGTGAAATTAACATTAATAAAGATTAATAAATGCTGTAGAGGTGCAGTTTATTAATAGTTAATGTTAACTGATCTAGTTAACTAGAGTTTAATAAATGGAACCTTATTGTAAAGTGTTACCGATTTTGTTATACACCGAACCGATTCAGTGTTGGACAGATCAGTTGTTTTAACCATTCATTAAAGTGAATCGGTTCAAAGGAGTCATTAGTTCGCGAATCGGACGTATCATTAGCAGACTTGTACGCGTTGTGTGATTATCCCGGCAGTTAGGACATCGCACAAGATTTGTCAACACAGACAACATTTCATCATTGGATAGGTTTTGTTTAGTTTATTGAAAGTGTTTTTTATGTCAGCTGAATGGGCGGAATGCTTTTCAGAGAAGAAGGCAAGGTAAAAAAGTATTTTTTTTTGCACAATTCACACCCAGCGGTAGCCTAATTCAGGAAAAAAAAAAATATCCGAATACTCCACGTGAAACTTCGTTCTTCAGATCTTTTATCATTGTGTCAATTCTCAATTGATTTAGATTAATAAGCGCGAGGGAGTGAGAGAGAGCAAGACAGTTTGAAGACGCGCGCGCGACCGGGCCTCTCTCTCTCAGTTCGTTCTTTCAGTAATATGCGATTTTCCTCAGACATACGTTTTTCTCCCACACAAAAACAGAATTTTATTCCAAATATCTAAAATTCCGCGAAATTCCGCGTTGACACTAGATTCCGCGTTAATTTGCCAATTCCGCGATTCCGTCCGCGATTCCGTGATCGCGGAAATTATAGGGCCCTACATTTCCCGCGATCCATAGAGAATATGGGAATATGTAAACATGCAAAGAACAACTTATATGCATATATAATAAATGACAACTACATTTACTTAAAAAATACTGAAGTATAAGCTACGTGACAACTCGTTAATGTAAAGTACGAATTTCTCCGTGCGGGAGAGCAAGCCTCCCAATAACGCCGTCTGAATAGTCATCTTAATGCAATCTTAATGCATACGTGCCAATGCGATGCATGGTCATATCCCACGAAATAAACAATAAATACTCTGACTACTATAAACACTTATCCCTACATTCGATGGAAGCTCACTCGCTTAATAATTCAAATAAAATATAGCCTATAGCCTATGTTTTTGAATACTCGCACACAGTCACTCATTTCATAGGCTACATCAACTAATATGTCTACAAACGTTTTCATAAGTATTCGTAAGTAACACGTTTCTTGTTGAAAATTCATAGCAATTCTGAAATTCAGTTTAAAAGTTAATTTCTTGACCAAAAATGCAATAATCTAGTGTAGCCTACCTTAAGTGAAAAAAGTTAAGCTTACCTCTTTTCAGTGTCTTCATCACGTTGCGTTTCAGAAAATCTTCACCCACTAACACAATAAACAATAAACAAGTGTTTAGCCTATTAATGTTAAAACGTCAAAATCTAATATTTTACTAAGTTTATAGAAAGTTAAGCTTACCTTTTCACCATCCTCATGTGCTTCACAAAATGGCTCCAATTTTTTGGCTGGAAAGGCATCACGGGAAATTGCATATCACGTGGCTCGTATAGTTACTTAAAATGTTATGCTAGATTTACTTAATTTTGACGCAATTGTTATAGTAGTTGATTTGACTTGTGTTTTTTCATTTTATTTATGCATACATTTAAGTTCACCTGGTAACTTATATTTTTGTGTTACACACACTATATATGTTAAGTAGAGGTTGAAAAGTTATGAATACTACGTTTTTTGTGTTTAATCTAATTACTTTTATAAGTAATGGTTGTTCAGCCAACGAAGCGTTTTTTAGGTGGAAGGGAAATTGATTTAATTACGTAATGTCTGTTGGGAAAAAGATCATTAAAGGAGAACTCCGGTCAATTTTAACATTGAGCTCATTTTTTTGTACATTTGGAGTGCTGTCAATACAGAGAACAACGACAAAAATCGGTGTTGCCTACACCGAGTTATTCTATTTTTAAAATTTGCACCCTGTTGACTTCAATAGGGCAAGTAGTAAGCCTGCTTTTTAGCCTCTTAACATCCTTTAAGTGTCATTACAAGTGCACAGAAAATGTGAGTGATTCCTTCCGAGTGAACACGGGTGGATCTGACTGCAGTAGATGTTAGAGATATTAATAAAAACGAAGTTAATTCAGCCAGCGCTCATACCTTTGTTTACATCCTGTTTTCGGTGGAAGGCCATAGTAATCGATTGTCGAGTTCACGCGCATAGGTTTAGTTACCAATGATCACGCGCGTGAACTCGACAATCGATTACTATGGCGTTCCACCGAAAACAGGATGTAAACAAAGGTATGAGCGCTGGCTGAATTAACTTCGTTTTTATTAATATCTCTAACATCTACTGCAGTCAGATCCACCCGTGTTCACTCGGAAGGAATCACTCACATTTTCTGTGCACTTGTAATGACACTTAAAGGATGTTAAGAGGCTAAAAAGCAGGCTTACTACTTGCCCTATTGAAGTCAACAGGGTGCAAATTTTAAAAATAGAATAACTCGGTGTAGGCAACACCGTTTTTTGTCGTTGTTCTCTGTATTGACAGCACTCCAAATGTACAAAAAAATGAGCTCAATGTTAAAATTGACCGGAGTTCTCCTTTAACAAGCAGTTCATTAACATCAAAATGAATCTTTCAATTCATCAAACGCCATCATTTACAATCACACATTTTAGGCCTCGCTGCTTCAAAGTATTTAGCAAGCATTCAAATCAGTCAATGTCTTATTTTTGGTACACGAAATCTTCCAAGTTACCAAGTTAGTTGCCTACCTAGATATCATTTTTATAGTAACAGGATGCAAAGCAGTGGTGTGAGGTGGTGTTTTAAAATGAGGAGGCAAAGTCCTCACTTTTATTTGTATATCAAATGTAAATGTATGCCCGTTACACTTCATTTTCCTGGTTAAATAAACATTAAATAAAAAAGAGAGACCAAATACAATAATATTTGTATGTTTTGCAATAACTATGTAAATTTATATTTATTAAAACCAAGTATAACTTTCAAGTTAGTGTTTTTATGCATTTTTAAATGTACTGTATTCCAAAATAATAACTAAAGGCAGTAACAATTTAAACAATGTATATTATTTGTGAACTAATGTTCAGCTTTTCTGAATGCAGCTTATTTTCAGCAGTCATCAAGCTTGTACTGGACATGCTGGTTACAGACACAAATATGTACCTTTAATTTCCCCAAGCGGATTGCTCACTAAAACCCACACAGTCATCATATTTTCAGGCCATTTCAAGTTTGATTTTGACGTGACATAAAGTGGTGAAATGGCTGACTTCCCATTTCCCAGGCCGAAGAAAACGTGCATGAAAACAAAAGGGTGGGATTTATCGCACAAACCAATCATATCCAATCATAGCGCGATGGAGGAATTGCCTCCTCTCACGTGACTTTACCTCATTCATTCTCAATTACCCTCCACTAAACCAACCGCACGCATTAGGGGGTCTATTTTAAGTCAATGGGGACAGATTGGTTGGTTGGATGAATGGATGGATGGATGGTTGGATGAATGGATGGATGGATGGATGGATGGATGTTGGTTGGATGGATGGATGATGGATGGATGGATGGATGGATGGATGGATGGATGGATGCATGGATGGATGGATGGATGGATGGATGGATGGATGGATGGATGGATAGTTGGTTGGTTGGATGGATGGATGGATGGATGGATGGATGGGTGGATTAATGAATGAATGGATGGTTGGTTGGTTGGTTGGATGGATGGATGTTGGTTGGATGGATGGATGGATGGATGGATGGATGGATGGGTGGATTAATGAATAAATGGATGGTTGGTTGGTTGGTTGGATGGATGGATGGATGTTGGTTGGATGGATGGATGGATGGGTGAGTGGATTGATGGATGGATGGGTGGATTGATGGATGGATGGATGGATGGATGAATGGATGGATGGGTGGGTGGATTGATGGATGGATGGGTGGATTGATGGATGGATGTTGGTTGGTTGGATGGATGGATGATGGATGGATAGTTTGCATGGATGAATGAATGAATGAATGAATGAATGGATGAATGGATTGTTTGTTTGTTTGTTTGTTGGTTGGTTGGTTGGTTGGTTGGATGGATGGATGGATGGTTGGTATGGTATTTTTAATGATTAATGTTTTTAATGTTCCAAAACTAACAAATAAATAAATGGCTTGTTATTTATTAATAAGGCTATGGGCAGATTTTGAAACTGAAACAATTTTGGTAAGAATTCTAATCAAGCTGAATATTTTCTTTAGAGCATAAAGTCAAAGAAATGTCAGGGAGGTGCAACTGATTCCATGAAAAACAAATATCATAATGAAGAAAAAAGCCTTAAAAAATGTAATTAGTGAAAAAATATAGTATAGCAATTAGATTTTAGAGTGATCCCAATCCTAATCAAACACACCTACACTTACTGTGAACTTAATTAAGTGAAAAAAATGGGTCACAAAAAGGTTGCGACCCAAAACTAGGGTTTGAGAGAGCTATAATCTAGCCAGTTGTTGTATGTGCTGCATGTATTCTGAATGTCAAGTACGCACAGATGTCCTGAACTGTTCTCCTGCAGGGCCAATGATGCGATGACTGTAAGCTCTTCTGGCAGGGAAGTGAACGGACTGCGTTTCGCAAGGAAAGACTAAGTTGTGCTCAGGGCTTGTTGAGCAATAGGACAGTGATCCTGGGCAACATTCATAGGGCATGAATTCAGGATTCAGGACAGAAGCAAAAGCTCCCTGCCCAAAGTCATTGCGTTCATTAGCATAGATTTTCCACACAGACTTTTGCTTCTGTTTGATCTGAGAACATGGCTTTATGTTTATGTTAATTAACCGATTTTAGAACGGCAAAACCTGAGAAATGAGTCACCGCTTTTAAATGACAACCAGCCAATCAGAGCCATGACTGTAACACATACTGTAATTATGTCTGCATTATATAATATATAAGTATTCTTTTCCATTAAGTACTGATGCATTGTGCATTTATTAATTTGTGTGTTGTAATGATGTAATCCTACATGACTAGAATATATTTGTTTATGTAATTAACATAAATATATATTAAAATGTTAACGCATAAGCATTTTTAAAAGCCTTTCATACGAACTAAACTACGTTCCTTTCAATATTCACATATTTCAGCTAAGGCCAAAAAACACATAATGCTGAAAATGACTGCAGTGTGTAAATCACAGCTGGAGAGGGAGAGAGAAAATTGCTTTTATTGCCTTTCCGAATTATGCAAACGATTAGTTGGATAAAATAATTGTGAGGCCCAGCAAACTGGAAAACAGACACTTGGCTGTCGCTCGGCAGAGGAAATAACATCAGGAGGGAAACGCAAGGTGAAATATTAATAGAATATAAAGCTATAACTGACTGTGAGGAAACAGGCCGAAATATGAAGATTTGTTTACATGATGCCAGCAAACTAATATAGATTAAACAGGAAAGCTGCTTATAGAATACAAATTTCTATATAACATTTATTCTATACGCGTATTAATTTGATATATATACTTATATTATACATGTTATACACTCACCTAAAGGATTATTAGGAACACCATACTAATACTGTGTTTGACCCCCTTTCGCCTTCAGAACTGCCTTAATTCTACGTGGCACTGATTCAACAAGGTGCTGAAAGCATTCTTTAGAAATGTTGGCCCATATTGATAGGATAGCATCTTGCAGTTGATGGAGATTTGTGGGATGCACATCCAGGGCACGAAGCTCCCGTTCCACCACATCCCAAAGATGCTCTATTGGGTTGAGATCTGGTGACTGTGGGGGCCATTTTAGTACAGTGAACTCATTGTCATGTTCAAGACACCAATTTGAAATGATTTGAGCTTTGTGACATGGTGCATTATCCTGCTGGAAGTAGCCATCAGAGGATGGGTACATGGTGGTCATAAAGGGATGGACATGGTCAGAAACAATGCTCAGGTAGGCCGTGGCATTTAAACGATGCCCAATTGGCACTAAGGGGCCTAAAGTGTGCCAAGAGAACATCCCCCACACCATTACACCACCACCACCAGCCTGCACAGTGGTAACAAGGCATGATGGATCCATGTTCTCATTCTGTTTACGCCAAATTCTGACTCTACCATCTGAATGTCTCAACAGAAATCGAGACTCATCAGACCAGGCAACATTTTTCCAGTCTTCAACTGTCCAATTTTGGTGAGCTTGTGCAAATTGTAGCCTCTTTTTCCTATTTGTAGTGGAGATGAGTGGTACCCGGTGGGGTCTTCTGCTGTTGTAGCCCATCCGCCTCAAGGTTGTGCGTGTTGTGGCTTCACAAATGCTTTGCTGCATACCTCGGTTGTAACAAGTGGTTATTTCAGTCAAAGTTGCTCTTCTATCAGCTTGAATCAGTCGGCCCATTCTCCTCTGACCTCTAGCATCAACCATGCATTTTCGCCCACAGGACTGCCGCATACTGGATGTTTTTCCCTTTTCACACCATTCTTTGTAAACCCTAGAAATGGTTGTGCGTGAAAATACCAGTAACTGAGCAGATTGTAAAATACTCAGACCGGCCCGTCTGGCACCAACAACCATGCCACGCTCAAAATTGCTTAAATCATCTTTCTTTCCCATTCTGACATTCAGTTTGGAGTTCAGGAGATTGTCTTGACCAGGACCACACCCCTAAATGCATTGAAGCAACTGCCATGTGATTGGTTGATTAGATAATTGCATTAATGAGAAATTGAACAGGTGTTCCTAATAATCCTTTAGGTGAGTGTATATGTATGTTTTATAATTGGTTACTTATTATATATATATATATATATATATATATATATATATATATATATATATATATATATATATATATGTATATATTTAATTATATTTTTTTACATTGCTTTAACTCATCAAAATAACTTTTTTTCAGTTTACTGTCAGTTTAATGTGATTTAAGTTGAAATGACTTAGGTTGATTGTACTTAAAAATTTAAGGCAGCAACTTTTTTACAGTGTATATATACTGTATGTATACTGTATATATCAGGGTTATTATAGTTAATTTAAGCTAAAGAAGATAAGCGTTAACTGAAATGAAGTAAAATATATTGAAATTAAAATGAACAAAAACTTTATAGACTTTTTTTTTAAAAACGTATAAAAAAAATGTTTACTAAATCTTTAACTAAAATTAAAATGAAAACAAAAATATATATAAAAGTAAAAATATTGATAAAAACTATAATGGCATTTCAATGATACTAAGGGTACATTTACACGGCAACAATGTACTAAAAACGGAAAAGTTTTCCCTTCGCGTTTTTCACATACTGACGACAACATTGTCAAAACGATCCATGAAAATGACTAAAAACGCTGTATTATTCATGCCAGGCCAGTAGATGGCGATGTGACTTTGTAAAGAAACACTATACGTCTATAGACTGAACACATAATACACATGCAAATGACGTCACCGTTTTCACAAATTCACATTTTTGTAGTTTACATGGAAACGATAACGGTATTGTTTTCAAAAACTTGCACTTTGAAACCGTTTTCAAGTCCCCAATATGCCGTTGTCGTGTAAATTAACGGCCAAATCACATGAAAAGTTTTCAGTTTTTTGTTGAAAACGGTGTTGTGTAAACAGCCTCTAAAATAAAAAAATGAAAAAAAAAAATTCATATAACACAGGTTAAGGGAGTCTAA
>NC_137134.1:11571060-11646060 GCF_949319135.1 Squalius cephalus
TACACACAGAGACAACATTTCTTTCTAAAGGCTATTTCTTACATATAAAAAGAGCAACAATTCTAACAGCAAGAAGCGAATGCAGTGACCCACTGTGAAAAGTTTTCCCAGCGAGGTGTTTATTGGTTTGTTCGTGCCGGGGTGAGGATATTGTGCCTGAAGGGATGGGAAACAAAAGCAACAAAAGGCGTGAAGGCCAAGTTGCACACAGTTAAGCCTGAAGAGATAGTCAAGTAGCTTTTGTTGGGGGGAAAAAAGGAGGTAAATAAAAAAAGGCAAAAATAACAGACATAAAAGGAATATAATTCATGAAAGGCTCAAGTAAATCCAATCCTTTTTGTTTAGCGGTTAGACTCTATCCAAAGCGAAAATTGCTGCTGGATAAAACTGTGAGGGGACCGACGAGAGCTTTAATTGAGGACGATCGATGTCACGGTAAATATATTCTTCAGACAGGCACTATTGATCACATAAAGAGCTGAATGTTTCAAAGCAATCATCTGTCATCTTCTGTAGGTCTAATATGGCATTGGTGAGAGAAGCCTTTGTAACCATGGAAATTATAGAAAGGATACCGTGTCACTATATAAGTATCGCACAACGAATACAGTCAGTCACAGGTGATCCACACTCCAGTCCAGAAGGGGGCAACGCTGTTTGCTACCAGTACCAGTTTTCTCTTTTGGATATATTAAAGACTGTTTTTGATTCTCCACTCCTTCTTTGTGCGCTTTATTACACCAACACGATATGATTGTATACCAGACCACACAATAATGGATCTACCGGCTGTCCAGCCGCTTTGCCTTGAGCAGAAGCAGAAATCTTAACGCACTTCCCGGATCACGCATTGTTTGTTTTCATACAAACATGCACACGCCCTACTGAGGGTTAGGTTTACGGGTGCAGGCTTGTGCTATTAATCACATTGTAGGCTACGTATTCATCCAAAATTTAGCCATGAAAAAATGTAAAGAAAGTTGAAAGAAAATCAATAATGCTAATGCTAATGCTACCCTTGTGGAAACACTGAGAAATCGCTCAGTCGCATTGCTGCAGTCTGACACAGTTCAGAAAGCAACAGCGTATGAAAAAGAGCTTGTGTAGCAAGAAGCGTCGCATTTATGTACTTTCACAGCGTATATGTAAGCGTTGTACTCGCTAAAAGCTAATTTACTAGCATTTGTGCATTGTGCATATTCATTTTGGACTGCAGCAAAAAAAATTTGTAGTCATGCTAAAAACTCATGTTTTTTCTATCCCTAAATGCTCTATCATCTTTCACAAAAGTGTGTTGAAGCCTAGCGGTGCATTTCAGCTTAGATGAGAAAGCTACATAGCCGGAAAGATGCTTTTGCTGCAGTTTCTGTGGCCTCCTGCCAGTTTCACAGAACAGTGAATGGGGTTTGACGTTTGCCGTCTCAACACAAGCTTTCATCTTGGATTATATTCTTCATCTCGGCGAGTGGAGAGTCTGCTACTCCTGCCCTAGAGCTCTCTTTAACGTCCGCCCACCATCACGGGAAAAAAAAAGCTCCCCACAGACATCTCTTGAACATCATCACACCGATAATTCAGATTTCTCATGTTCCACTTGTGTGGCGTAGGGGCAAATCAGGAAACCGTGAGTGCTCACATGAGACAGATCTGCCAGTTTGAGTCAAAGGTTGAGAGGGAAAAGATCCTGTTGCACTCCACTGGGCCGCATGGAAGCTTTGCACCGATCATGAACTGTTAAAATCACTTAGTGTATTACTGTGGGCGTCTGGAAACACACCTGCTCGGCCTCTAAATTTCATCAGAAGTCACTACATGATCTCGTTTACAGATTAATAATAATATTACTTACACATCACAGGTGTGTAATGGATTAACCACAACCAAAAAGTAATATGGTATAGCCATGTTTTCCTCTCAAACAGAGTTGGATGTTGGATCTGGTTTCTTAGATATGATGCCATGGTAATGCCATGATTTTGTTTGGTATAGCCTACCAACACCATGCATTTTTGGAAATCTAGAAAAAATGGTTTCTTGGACATGGTACCATGGTAATAACATGGTGTTGTGTCATGGTACTACCATGATTTTCTTTGGACATTGCACCATGGTACTACTACTACCACCACAGTATTTGGGAAATTTACCATGGTAGAATCATGCTATTCTTGGAAATATCATATGAAAACCATGGTACATGAATTTTAGTACCATTGTATATTTTAAAGTACCATAGTATTACCATCCATGGTACTTGTTTACAGTAAGAGATGGATTTTTGCACATCTATCATGGTTTTACACTAGCCTTTTGTTAAAATACCATTTTGTTTTTAAACATACCAAGGTATTACCCTCATTTTTGGATATATACCATGTTAGTATTCTGGGGTATTTTGGACAATGTATTTGGACATCTACTATGGTAGTACTATATCTTAAAAGTATCTTGAAATACCGTATAAATACGTCGTATATTGTGTAGAATGGCGAAATCAGTCAAAAAAACTGATCACTGATAGCTCTGTATTGTCTTGCCAATAATTAATGCACAATAAGTTCAGTTTTTCAATTTAATTTCAATAATTTTGCATATATTACATAAACTGTATTATATATCGTAGCATCATAGCACTTTCTGCTAGGGGATTGTATTAGTTTAAACATCTGAAACATTAGGTAACTTTGAGCAATATATAATAAATTGTGACTTACACACAGAACAGCCTTTGAGGGGCAGGTGTGAGACTTTGACTGTATGAAAACTGAAGCTTTGAGCTGAAGAGATGAGAATAGGTTGAATGTTCCTTTAAATGATACACAGACCTTAAACTCAAAGCGACAGACCCCTTTAGCCAGAATGACAGAGTGCATTGTGATTCCCCTTCTTGATCTTGTATCCTGGAGCCACAAAGCAAGTCATCTAGAAAGGCAGAATTATGCTGAATAATGACCATTATGTAGGAAGCAAACAGCAAAAAGGCACAATAATGAGTGCAAAACGCAAACTACTGCATTGAAAACAGAGGTTAACGTCTCAGCCATTTAAATCAGACTGAAACATGCCTCTTAAAGACCTAATTAAATCAAAGTTCTGTGTTTTTTAGTCTATTTCTGTTAAATTTGAGGTTGTAAATATTCTAGTGTATTTAAAAAACTTTGTTCTTTGTCTAAAATTTGTTTGTCAAATGATTTAATTTGGGTTTTTATTGAGAGACAGTGTGGGGCCAATCAGTACGCCACATTTATTGGGTGATTGCAACTGTTTTGTCTTCAAGTTCTTGATTGACCAACTCAAGTCAACAGAAGCAAATACGTTTATTAAAAAGGCTGTTTATAGGCGAATAAATGTTAAAACAGTAATAGGTTCCATAAAGCATCTGTTAACAGACTGCAAAAACGCTTTGAGACCGAATGACTGCAATAAAGATGTAATTAATTAGCCATAGTCACAAGCTTTAGCAAAAGTAAAAAAAACTCTTTAAAAACTCTTGCTAACTGCATTTTTCAGGATAAGAAAGAACTGTATCGATGTTACCGAAGAAACCACCATACTCACAAAACTAAGACGTTTTTCTAACATTCAAGTTATGAAAACATTATTTCTGAATGTTCAATAGACTAATGTTGAAAAGGATATGACAATTTGTATCTGTTATTATAAACAGAATTCGTGCATTTAAATAAATGCATATATCAGCCTGAATAATTTAATTTATTATATACAGCGGGTGAAATAAGTATTGAACACATCACCATTTTTCTCAGTAAATATATTTCCAAAGGTGCTATTGACCAGAAATTTTGGTAACAACCCATGTTATCAAAGAAACCAAAACAAATAAGTTCAGAAATTAAGTTATGTGTAATAATGTGAAATGACACAGGGAAAAAGTATTGAACACATGAAGAAAGGGCCTACAAAAAGGTCTCATTGCCAAGGTGTCACACAAGACACATCTCGTGATGGGTAAAAGCAAAGAGCTGTCTCAACAACCTAATTGTTGCAAAACATAATGATGGCATTGGTTATAGGCGCATAAGCTTCTGAATGGTCCAGTGAGCACTGTTGGGGCCATAATACGGAAGTGGAAAGACAATCATTTGACCATAAATTTGCCTCGACCAGGTGCTCCTCGCAAGATTTCTGACAGAGGAGTGAAAAGAATAATCAGAAGAGCTGTCCAAGAGCCAAGGACCACTTGTGGAGAGCTTCAAAAAGACCTGCAATTAGCAGGTACTGTTGTCTCAAAGAAAACAGTAAGTAATGCACTCCACCTCCATGGCCTGTATGCATGCTCACCAAGCAAGACTCCAATGTTGAAGCTCGTTTAAAGTTTGCTGCACAACATTTGGAAAAGCCAGTGAAATACAGGGAGAATATAGTGTGGTCACATGAGAGCAAAATTGAACTGTTTGGATGCAATAATACACACCAAGTTTGGAGGATAAATGGCACATCACCCTAAAAACACCATACCAACAGTGAAGTTTGGAGGTGGGAACGTCATGGTGTGGGGCTGCTTTTCAGCAAATGGTACTGGCAAACTTCACATAATTGAAGGAAGGATGAATGGGCAAATTTACCGAGACATTCTTGACAAAAATCTGCTGCCATCTACCAGGATGATGAAGATGAAACGAGGGTGGACATTTCAGCAAGACGATGATCCCAAACACACAGCCAAGGAAACTCTCAATTGGTTTCGAAGAAATAAAATAAAGCTGCTAGAATGGCCCAGCCAATCACCTGACTTAAATCCCATTGAAAATCTATGGAAAGAACTGAAGATCAAGATTCATAGAAGAGGCCCACGTGACCTTCAAGATTTGAAGACTGTTTGTGTGGAAGAATGGGCCAAAATCACACCAGAGCAATGCATGCGACTAGTTTCTCCATACAGGAGGCGTCTTGAAGCTGTCATTACCAACAAAGGCTTTTGTACAAAGTATTAAATGCATATCAGTAAGCATGTCATTTCACATTATTACACATAACTTAATTTGTTTTGGTTTCTTTGTATGTATGGATTACTTGGGTTGTTACCAACATCTGGTGAAAATTTCATGTCAATAGCACCTTTGGAAATATATTTACTGAGAAAAATGGTGTCATGACGTGTTCAATACACATTTTTTTTTTTTTTTTTTTTTACATGCTACAGAATGTCCAGTATGGCCTGACGATTTAAAGAACCAAAATATTCAGTCATCCCCTATGCAGTAACAATTATCATCGTGTCATTGTGGCACTGGAAACATTCTGTCCTCTTTGCATCTCCTAGTTAACACAATTACACACTTTGCTTCCTGATTGAGTGTGTTCATTTATAGCGTTCTCTTTATCTTCATCCTTTACTTAAACCATCACAAATGGCATGGCAAACCCTTGGTGAACGATAGCTTTCAACTTAATTCATAAATAACTGAACAAAATTAAAAGAGTGTGGCAGAGCTTGGGTCGAGATAGGAAGATGAGCACAGCGAATCATGGCAAAAACAAAAAAACTATAAACGGCAGCAGAAGCATTTTTAAAATTCCAACAAAAGATTAGCTTTGCCAAACTTTTCGCTTAATGCCAAAAAAAGTTCAATAAGCAACATTGTTTTTACACAACAGCTCAAGAAGTTACTGAACTTACATTTTAGACACAGTGTTGGCAGTTACGCTGTGAGAAAAATAGTTCCAGACGAAGCCACAACATCTTTCATTCGTTCCTGAGCGAATCAAGAATGATTCACAGACTCACTGACAGATTTAAACGAATCAATTGATTATTCAATGATTCCAAGTCGTTTGTTGTCACCTAATGGTATAATGATGTAACCTAGCTAATCAAATTCAAGGACCAGAAACTGTTGTATATCACACAATAAATAATGCTGTTGTTCCAAAAATCACTGGTGATTACTTTTTTTACAGTGCAAAAAGTTATTCGGAATAACTTTAAATCAGGAAGTCACAGAAAAGCTAATATAGAGTGACGTTTTCCAAAAAAGTGTCGAGGTTGTTGGTAATAACTAAGCTGAATAATTATAGACTCAGACCAATGCAGGAAAGATAAAGAGTGGGTGGAAGTTAAAGGAGATATAGTCTGTCCATAAATTTAGTTTCGGAGGCATTTATTGCATGTGCCTGACATTGGTTTTGGTCATTGCAGACACCCACCCAGTTCTTTCATTTATCTCCAGAGATAAATGAACTGAGGGCAAATGTATTGAGCCATAGGAAGCGTCAAGCGTTAGTATCTGTGTTGGCTATCGAACAGTTTCAAGTAATTAAAGATTGTGTAACTGCAAGTGATTTGTGTGTGTGTGTGTGTGTGTGTGAGAGAGAGAGAGAGAGAGAGAGAGAGAGAGAGAGGAGAGAGTTGGGAAAACTGTGCTACTTGTACTTTTGCTTTCGGCAAGCTCCTAGAGAATGAGATACAACTTAAACTAATGTGATAAAGGTAAAATGAATTATATTTCCTGATGTCTTCTCTCCACTGAGATTAGCAAGCATCTATAACATAAGGCCACAAAAATATGACTTCTCGAAAAAAAGTGGTTCAGAATATAGTATCATCGTAATGTAGCCTACAACTAGATGACAGATATCACTGAAATTGATGTCTTGAGAAATCATACACGACAGCTCTAGACCCTGTAAACATTGTCTTCATTTTTTTATCCAAATCAGAAAACCGGCCAATTGAGTTATTGACATTGAGTTTCATGACGTTTTGGAGAGGGTGGTTGACGTTAGCAAAATGGAGTAAGTTAGCATGGCAGAAATTGCTAACCAAACCCTTAGATTTACATAGTAAAGATTGTTTTTATCACTTGTTGCTCTGTGGTGTCACCTCTGCATGTTTATAATACCTGAAGAGAGCTAGCTGTTAGCATTCTTATTGATCTCAAAGGCAGTTAGCCTAGTTGCGATGTTAAAGCGATAGTTTTAACTAAAAATTAAAGTTCTGTCATTAACTTCTCACTCTCATGTTGTTCCAAACCTGTAAGATGTCTGTCCCTCCATTGAAAGTCTATTCACCCAAAACCCTGACACTTTGCAGATTGCAAAATACATAGAGCACATCAAATGTGTTAAATATGGATAAAAATATGGTAAATATGGAACCTCATTGGTTCTCGAGCATCAAGCAAGTGCGGTTGAGCTTCCGTTTACCATATCTGAGTGCTCTATATGTTCTCTGATCAGTGTTTATATATGAATAAAAGCCTAAATCTGTTCCTCACATAAAGCAATCTTGTTTTTTCAGAAGATTTTGGATTAAACCGCTCAATTCATTCAATTTATTTTACTATCACTTTATGAACACATCAGTTTTAGGAGAACAGACTTTCAATGTAGGGACAGAAATCTCTCAGATTTTATTCAAAATTTGAGTTCTGAATAATGAAAGTCTTATCGGTTTGAAACAACATGAGAATGAATACCCAGCTAATAAGGATTGCTCTAACGTTCTGGGAAGGTTCTCTCAAAATTATGAGCAAACATTATTCCAGTAACGTTGATAAACATTTGTTCAAAGTTTTCTGGTTTTTATAAAAGTTCTCAAAACGTTAGCACAAAAACATTAATTATATATCGGTCATGGACAATTTTTTTCTGAAATGTTTAGTTGGATGTTAGCCTATTTACCTGTTTCAGAGCGATCAGAGAAAACTCAAAGGTAACATTCCCATAATGTTTGCAAAATTATAAAACAAAATGTCCCCTTATAATGTTTGCAAAACCAAGAAGAAGAAAAAACATTTTTAAAACATTTCAAAAACTGAATGTTCAGAGAACACTCAGAAATAATGGGAATGTTAGCAAAACATTTTTGTTAGCTGCGGTTAATTGATTCATTTTTGGGTGAACTAACCCTTAAAGAAAAATAAGTAATTTAATGAATTTAAGACTTTCCCAAAAGGAATTCTGCACTCTACTAATATAATGATATACCAAAATGTTTTTTTGAAGCGTATCTGATGTAGTTACTGCAGCAGATGCTAATGTGGCTAATCTGGCTATGCTAACCTCGACCCTATGTTTAAGAAATGCTGTTTTTCTGCATGGCTTCAACCAAATAAACCAATAAATGTGTAGTGGGGTTAAGAAAGATGTTATTCTCGTTTACAAAAAATGTCTAACAGAAAAACTATTTGTTTCTGAAGACAATACAAGCAACAAATCATCAGTGGGAACGTTTTAAAGGTTAAATGCTGCAACTCATCATAAAATGCTGCAGTTGTCACAGCAAAAGAGCACCGGCGTATGTTTGTGAACTAGCTGAACCCCACAACTCTGACTAAGTGATGAACGGCAGACTGTCTTTCTCAGGAGCTGCCCTTCCTTTGGTCGTGTGCATTTACAGGCCACTGCCTCTCAGAGCATTCAGGCCCCAGCAGGCTTTACTGCGCAAACCAAAGCAAGCCAGAGAGTGTGTGTATGAAGGCACTAGATCAGCCATCGGTGTCGCTCATCACAATGTCAAGTCCGAGCCGGGTTAGTCATGGTGAGCAACATTCACTGTCACAAAAACACTGACAGTACCAAACCAAACCGCTCATGGAGAGAAACAGGCACAATCCTGACAGGAAATTTCCCAGCATGATATGCTATACTTCACAATGACACAACGGATTGAAAAACGAAGCTATTTTTTTCTGCTTGGGTGAGTCATCAAATCATATTACCCACAATTCCAATGAGTGACCTAGATGAAGATTAGCTAATGCTGCTTGCACGCATGTCACTTAACGCGTCGTCATGGCAAACCGCATTCAACACAATCTGTTTTGAGATTGGAGTAATATATAGCCCGCCCATCGACCCCTCCCTTCCCATGATGCTCTGAAAGGAAAATAAGTACATTAATGGAAACAAGTGACATTGTGAATCATATTTCTTTGATGATCCCGACTGTTATATGCTTGGTAAGCACACAAGCCTGTGGGACAAGCTGGCAAAATATCGGGCTCAGGAAAAACGAGCCAAGCTAATTAATTAAGCACTTTGCCACATGCTGAAGCACACCCATGATTAGGAAGAATCTGGCCAGCATCGATGCGAATATGGTAATTATGAAAAAAAAAGAAAAAAAAAACAGATTCAGATAAAAAAAAAAAAAAAAGGTTTATGGAAGAAAAATAATGTCAATGTTTTTGAAATAAAAAGCCTGTTGAATTGCACTACTTGGAAAACAAATAGGCATTACATTAACCATGCTTGCATTTTAATGCATTGTATTTTTAGGGCTTGCATTTTTATGGGCTGAAATTCAACATGGTTGAATATTTAAGCTGTGAATATTTCAATTAAAAACATTTCAAACACATTTTCATTATTAAAAATTCAATAATCCATATTCACCTTTCATATTTCACTTCCAAAATATTCAAACTGTTTAAAAATACAACCTATAATATTCAACAGGCATTTTTCGGTCCATTTTATTTCGCTTTGCAAATTCGCTTCCACAAATTCAGTGGTTCAAATTCGACAGTAAATTCAACATAGACATCCAGGAACTGCAGGAAAAGCAGTAGATTGCCGAGCATACTCTCCATCTGCTGTTAGTCGATCTCACCAGCAGGGGGTGCAAAAGACGTTAATGAATCATTCAGTTTTGTGAACTGCATTAAAAGAAAAATCATGTGAAATACAGATTAAAAGAAAAATCATTCAGTCAAGGTTTTCTGTGAAGCGCATGTACAGGCATGCAAGGCATGTGGACTACTTTTATAATACTTTATTGTTTTTGTTATGAAAGTCTCAAAAACAAAGTTTGTAGAACATTCTTCAAAAATGTACCTTTTGTGCTTCATGAGAAAGAGCTTTTTCCACCTCAGAATAAAACATTTTAAAATATAATTGCGACTTTTTATCTCACAATTGCAAGTTTAGCCTACATCTCGCAATTCTGACTTTATAACTCGCAATTGCGAATTTATATCACACAATTCTGCGAGATGTAAACTCACAACTGTGAGGAAAAAAAAAGTCAGAATTGTGAGATAAAAAGTTGCAATTACCTTTTTTATTTTTTATTCTGTGGTGGAAACAAGCTTCCCTAGGATTTAGAAGGGTATAGGGTAAAAAGGTTCATTATTTTACATTTATGCATAGCTAAAGTTACCCTTATGTCCCTCAAATGGTATGATTCCCTGTATGATTTTCTCTTTCTCGTGAAACACAAAATATACTGTTTTACATTTATTAATTTTAGTAGCTTAATGCGAGAAATATTGCACATTAGTGACACCACGGAGCATCCTTGGGGTAAAAGTCATTAAAATATGTATTGTTTCCATTGCTTTCATGCATGAAGTGATTTCATTCTATAAAATGAATATGAGAAATTACACCCATGAAAAAAAAAAATGAACCATAAACATTCTCATTAGAGTTTATCAGTTCAGCGAAACTGATTATGCGAACCACAAAAGATTCAAATCGAGAAAAACCCAAGAGCCTTATGGATGACCATGTCTAATGAGAATCCAAAATTAACCAGCATCCTCAGACTTCATTTTTATATTATATTATAGGATTATATATTATGTTGAGGGTTAAGTAGGGTTAAGGAGGGTTAAGTAGGCTATCATTTAGTTTTTCTTTCTGCTTGTAGCTACTAACCATAGACTATTACAGAAAATGTGTTATGAGACGTTCACAACTAATCCGTTTGTGATATAAACATCTTTGGGGAGAGTTCTATCATTGGATTTAGTCCTAATTTTCATTCATAAGATAACATGCGACACATCTCTTCATTACCGCTCTGAATATATTTATAATGGAAGATCAAGTGCTTCTGAGGATGAGAGTTGAAGAGGCGCCGTGGGCTTGTCGTGCCATGGCATGAGGGCACATTTAAGCGAATTAAGCGAGGGAAGTGTATTGCCACAGAGGACCTTCGCGGGGACGTAGGCCTACACGTTTTCAGGTTGAGCGCAGACACTGATGTGCCGCTAGTGTCGTTTGCAAAATCAGTGAATTGTGAGGAGCGGTATGTTAGCCAGAGGGATTTGTAAAGTGTGGCACCAAAGTAGATTATGCAAATTGGGCACGCTATCATGATCGCTTCTGAAAATAGATGGGAAACACTGAAAAATGGAGAACCTAAAATGAACTTGAGTTTGGGGTTTGAAGTGTAGATTTGATGGCTCAATCTTTGATACTTTAATATTTAAGTGTGTATTCGACCTCAAATGGCTCTTTTGATTCACCTGGAGCCATAATAACACAACAAGCAACAGTTTTGCAGATATATGCTGGTGACTGCAGACAGAGCCAGTGGGCGAAACTTGGGCTGCGTCCGAAAATGTAGGCAGTGACTTGTTGCCTCTGTCCTATCAGGCAATGACTTTACAGGCAGCGTTTGTGCATGAAGGATCCTCATGAAACTGATTTTGTACAGAGGCAGCGAAACAGTTCAATGATCTACAGCAAAATAGAGCGAGCTTTGGTGAAAACTAAGTGAATATTTAATGACTACAATAGCAATTTCTTGCTAGAAATGACATCTTAAGTGGAAAACATTGATCAAAAATGTACATTTACACACAAACCGATGACCAGCCAAACTTTCAGACGCCATATTTTATTTTTCTAGCTCAACTATCACAGAACTATCACAGCCTTGATGTCTAGCCAAGGCCCCACCCCTCTCTGGGCTTTATGGGAGGAGCTTGAAGGTTCAGCCACGCCCCAACCCTACCCAATAACCCTATCCCTAAACATGACTAGGTCAAGCTCCACCCATTAGGTCCACAGAGATGGAGCTGGACTGGGTTAAGCTCCACCTATTTAAAAAAAATAAAAAAAAAATCAAACATGCAGAAAAAATCTGAAAACAGAAAATTATTTCATCATTGTCCCCCGCAAAACATCACGACTTTCAGGTCTCAAATTAATGTCAAGAGGTTTCAGGTCAAGAGGTCTCAGGTTGGTTTGGTTGTAAAATGTCATGTGGTACAACACCCCAAAAACGTAATATTTATGAATTCTCAATTCATTTAATTAAATGTAATTAAATTAATTTAATATTGAATATAGGCCTAAATTGAATATATAAAACATGTCACAAAACATGAAATTTTTCATAAAATTTGAACTTCTCTTGAAAATTGTATAAAAGTTTTTCAAAACCATCATGAACACCAAGAGTACATTTCTAAGAACCTGGCACACTTGTTATTTGTTATTGACTCTTGTAGGCAAAGTCAGGTGGTCATAGAGCAAAATAGAAATCTGTGTTAAGCATTCATAAGCCATTCTTACATAGATTGAATTCCATGAAAAAAAAAAAAAATTGCATAAAAAGTTAAAATGATTGATGAGTGATTTCTTAGTGTAACCCGTACTCTACCCGCTCTGAGCAGGATTTGAACCGGCGTCTCCGGCATGGGAGGCGGATGCGCAAACAAGGACGCTAAAGACCACAATCCCTACATTAGTCGCTAGCGCTCCTCTTGAGACCAGGGGAGTGAGGTTTACACACACAGCTCTTACTGGCCTACGTCCGTTACACTCACAAATGTTTTACATAGATATTTGTTCTGCTCATGCTTCATTTGAGGCTTGCCGTGTTCAAAAGAAAACCTATGCATTTTGACAAACACATATAGGGCCCTATTTTAACGATCTGAAACGCAAGTATCAAGCGCAAAACACAAGTAACTTTGTGGGCGGGTCTTGGGCGCTGTTGCTATAAATGATAAATGACTCTTGCGCCAGACGCAAATCTAAAATGGGTTGGTCTGAAGTAGCTTCATTACTCATAGGTGTGGTTTGGGCGTAACGTGAAATAAACCAATCAGAGCGACATCTCACATTCCCTTTAAGAGCATGCGCGCTTGTTCTATAGCGGAGTCCTATTATAACGGTGGATTTGCCAGGCGCGCGCCAGGAGCGGTTCACAGCCGAGGAGACCGACGTTCTCGTCAGGGACGTTGAGGATGGAGAAACACACCCAAATTAACTTTGGTTAAACAGGCGCATGATAATTTGGGTAAATGTGTAAGCTAGATGTATGCTTTTATAATAAACTGTTTATCTATCAATCTATCTATCTATCTATCTATCTGTCTATCTATCTATCTATCTGTCTATCTGTCTATCAATCTATCTATCTATCTATCTGTCTATCTGTCTATCTATCTATCTATCTGTCTATCTATCTGTCTATCTGTCTATCTATCTATCTGTCTATCTGTCTATCTGTCTGTCTATCTATCTATCTATCTATCTATCTATCTATCTATCTATCTATCTATCTATCTATCTATCTATCTGTCTATCTATCTATCAATCTATCTATCTATCTATCTATCGTAATAATGTATGATTTGCAAAAATGAAACCTGCTGCGTCTGTGTGTAGATGAGAGAATCAAAGTGTATGCGCGTTGTGCACACTCTACATTGATTATGGCCAAGCATGCGCCCTTAAAATAGCATATGAATAACATGCGCAACGTGCCACTGACTTTAAACTAGTTTTTTTCGGTCAGTGGCGGAATTGTTTTCTAAACCTGCAAAATAGCACCAGGGAATGTTTGCGCCGGAACACGCCTCCTCTTTGCGCTGAACCGCCCAGGGAGCGCAAGTGTATTTCTTAGTTAACCGACGTGCGTCTGTGGAGGGAAAAGTCCGCTGTGCGCGGGTGCAAAATAGGAATGATACATGCGTCGGTGTACAAAGTCAATTGCGCTGGGTACAAGATATATACCTTATATATATACCATAACCTTATATGACTGCCTTCATAATAACGTTTTCAAAACAAGCCATAAAAAAAGTGTTGACTTCAAAAGGTTGAGACAATCTTTCTGTGGTTTGTCAAACTATGTTTGCTATGACTGGACTTCAGCAACAGGGCACAACCCTTTGCTATTTAACATACATGTGATTCCAGAGCTCTCTAAAAATAGGAGGAGGAAGATGACGGCTCTATAGCGGAGGGCAAATGAGCATTCTGATCTCTGACCTCATCCCGCTCTGAGACACAAGACAGAGGAAATATTTCTGAAGTGCCATTTCAAATGCCACAGCATACAGGGCCTCATTGATGAAACAACACACACACACACACACACACAAAAAACCTAACAGGAAGGTTAATCAGAATTTTAAAAGCAAATGGACAAAACCCTGGTGCAGATCTCAGTTAAAGGTTTTTAAGCAGTCATGCAGCTACGATCAATTCTGCTGGAGCTAAGCGTGGGATTCTGTCCAGATATACTGCCGCAGACACTACCAGATATGATCAGGCAACGCTCTATCAGTGCAACAACTTCCTCCAAATGCACACTTTGTTGATAAACTGCAAATTCATCCTCGCTATTCTAATTTAACTGGGTTCTTATGATTAATGGGATCTTGAGTCTTGGAATTCAAATTCTGATAAGAGGATTAAGCTCTTGAATGAGAGATAGAAAAACAGAATATAAATGAAATTTTCTCCTTGTTCTTCTGAGTGTTTCAACAACATTTTGGTCAGAGGTGACCAACTGTGTTTATTACCAATTAACTTATGTCATTTACTGATTGTGATCAACAAAGCATCTGCAATGCAATGGCTTCACACAACATCTCTGACATTATCAGCTCTTTGCAGGCACAGTTCATGAGATCTTCTACGCACAAGATAAAGAAAGAGTTCAGGCAAGTTAAGTGACTCAAAACCTCTCCCCTGGGCAATGAACATTCAGTTGTTCAACTTCGATTCAAAAAACATCACCAGCTGCATTACAATATTATTTTGAACATCGCTGATCAATGCTGAGGAGTGCCTCAAGGCTATGTACTGGGGCAAAACTCATTTAGCCTTGGACATAGGTAGAGGAGCTCAGGAATACCTCCAGGCTATGGACTATGGGGGTCATTCCTGTTAAGCAATATCTGGTAACTCTGAAATTTATAATTAAATACAAATTATTGTGTTGTAATGTAAGGGTATACATTGTATACAATGTGCAATATACAATTGTAATGTAAGGGTTGCATTTATTTAAAAAGGGTATACAAGATTTTGGAAACATGTTCTGGTCAAGATTGGATGCTTCAACTTGATATATATATATATATAACATTTTATATATTTAATTATATTTAGGGCTGTGAAAAGATTAATCGCGATTAATCGCATCCAAAATAAGTTTATGTGTGTGTGTAATTTATGTGTAAATAATATATGTGTGTGTACTGTGTATAATTAAATTTGTATATATAAATACACACACGTGCATGTATATATTTAAGAAAAATGTGTTATTTATATATATAAAAAAAATTTATATATAATATTAATTATATATAAATATATACAGTATATGCATGCAAATATTTCTTAAATATATACATGCATGTGTGTGTATTTATATATACAAAATAATTATACACAGTACACACACATATTATGTAAACACAAACTTTTATTTTGGATGCGATTAATCGCGATTAATATTTTCACAGCCCTAATTATATTATAAATTATAATACAAATGTATCATAAAGTATAAATTAATTACCCAATAAAAATTATATTCTGCAAATACATTAAGTTTAGCTTGAAATATTTCGATGTTTTCATGTTAAAAGTTGCATTATGTACATGTCAAAAATGACAACATCCACTTAAATCAAAGTTTAATTATTTTAAAGTCACACAAAGTTCATTTTCTTGTGATAATGTTATAGAATAAAAATGTGATTTCCACATTTAAACATTATAATTTATCCATTATGTTAAGACATGAAAAAGTACGGCACCATAGGGATCACCCAACATTTATCGAGGGGAACCTCAAGGCTATGTCCTGGGGCACTACACAATTAGCTTGAAACATAATTTTAGACATCATTATAGATACAAAGCAAGAGAAAACACATGCCACTTCATTAACACGTGGGTTCAGAGCAGCAGACACTGAGAATTAACAGAGCTAATGTCTATTAGGCACATTTGCGCATCTAACGTCAGAACCGATGGTACGCACGAAACTCGATTCATAAGTGGTGACATCAGTTCACTTACCTTCGTCGTGCATTCTCTGCAGGCAAAAAGTCAGGTTTCTCCTCCAGCTTGGCATGGCAAATAACTAAGAGTAATGCGTTATGCGGAGAGAAGCAGAAACGGACGCTGGTTTGTAACGATGATGGTTAGGGAATAGTGTCGGTGATCAGGTGTATCGTGGACAGATCCTGTGGTGTGCATGCAGTGGTCCATGAGCGGGCATCAGCTGTCACTCCTGAGACCGGAGCGCAAATGACTCACGGAGTGTCACCGCCTCTCCAAAGTGTGTGAACGCGTGGACCGCCGGCACACTCTCAGATCCACGCAATATGCCACAGCGAACGGGTTAACCCTTACCTTCTGCCGGGCTCTGAGGAGTACAGATGCTGACTTTCACTACAATATAGAATTATTAACATATTCATATGGATTATAATGATTATAATACAAAAGATTGCCTACTTTTTATTTAGCATAAATATAAAAGATTTTAAACATTACCTTTCTTACTTTATTAGAACATTTTCAACATTTTCTTAAATAATAAAACTATATGTTTCATAAAGAAAATTGCATGCGTATTCCCTGCTGCAATGTAGTAAAAGTGAGGATTTTTTAAATCAATATCATCTAAAGCCAGTACAACAAATACTACAATTAAATTATACAAACAATTCACTATGTTTTCACTATATTTAATCCACTATTTTTTTTATGTAATTTATTAAATAATTAAATATTTATGATAAAAATTGAATTATTCTTTAAAAGTTCATTTGAATTATTTAATATTTATTCAAATAATTATATATGTGAATTGGAAGTAAAAAGTGCAAAACTTTTTATATTTCACAATGTTAAAAAACTAAAAATTATATGATCAATAAGTTAAGACAACATCTTTTTACATTGCTTTAACTCGTTAAGCGATTTTCAACTTTTTTAGTTATACAAGATTCAACTTTTAAGTCAGTTTAATGTCATTTAAAGGTATAGTGGAGGATTTTTTACTTCCGGGTGGATCACCTATACTATTGGTCCTCCTAATTGTCACTCATTCTGGTGAATCAATCAAACTTATTAAAAAGTGGAGAGGGCGGGTCTTATCTAAAATCGGAAAGATCCTCCACTATACCTTTAAGTTGAAATGATTTAAACATTCAAGTTGATTGTAGGCTACTTAAAATTTAAGGCAGCAACTTTTTATTTTATTTTATTTTTTTACAGTCTACAGAGTTAAAACTAAAAAAAATAATAACTGTGTATTGAAAATGATGGTGAAACTTACTGAAGATGAGTGATTTTGGCTTTGTAATATGAGTAAGGAACGTGTCAGAACTGCAAACCGCAAGCGCTAAGCTGATGTGTGAAAATACGCATTTCTCAAAAAAAAAAAAAAAAAAAAATCAACACGTTATTCTAAGTGTCACTTCTCTTGCGCTAGTTAGAGGCTGGCCTGGCACACAAATGGAGGTTTTTCACCACCCCAGATGCAAACTCATAACTGGAGGCCGAAGGAGGGTTGGCAGGCCTCTGTGTTGATCTCCTGAACCCTTGGGCAACTCCAACAAAATCTGTAACCGAGGGATAATTTCATCTGACAGTAATGGAAAAAACTGCCATGCTACGTTCACGCTGGATGTTTGGATGGCATGTTTACTTGACAGATTATGCAGGTGATGCCAATGGTTTTACTCATGGTTTAGTTGTGTAATGGAGCTCCAAGTATTGCATTTTGAAATATGGTTTAAAGTCAACATGAAATGCTGTTCGCAACCAATTTCATTCCAACACTCATATGGCAATTCATAACTATTTTACGTTTTGGCAAATAAATATGAATTTGTATGAGGAATTTGTGATGTAGAGGCGCGAAGCATTCTGATGAATTAAGACAAAGACTGTCGGTTAAGTTGTATTAAACTGTTATGTTTGGTCTCTTTTTAAAGAAGACTCTTGGCAGATTATTGCTGAAATGAAAAAGTTCAATCAAAGAAAAATCAAAGACATACATCTAAAAAAGTTTTTAAAAATCTAGCTCAGTAATCTTTCAGTAAGATTTTGTTTGAGCGCAGTACCAAACGCTTCCACTAGGTGTAATTCGCATTTTTGACAGCGAACAATAGAAGTGTGACTTTTGTGTGTGTGTGTGTGTGTTCACACAGCAAGTGCCAAAACCTTTGCCAAGTTTCCGATGAGGAAAAAAATCCTAAAAAAAAATTAAACAAAGTTTTTCGGTCAAAAAATGCAAAAGAGCACCAAGTTCATTAAAATGAGGGTTAAAAGTTCATTAAAATGATTGCAGTGTGAGATATTTTATATGGTATTAATAACAAATTGTTTTATATATATATATATATATATATACACACACACACACAATGAATATATTGTTAATAATTATATAATGTAATATAATACTAATAAACAGGTTAGTTATAGTTTAGTGTAGAAAACTTTATTCTTCAATGTTCGTCCAGGTCTTGAAACACACTAATGTCCAATGTGTCCAATATTTTTGAATCAGTTTTCATTCATCATAATTTTTTTCTTCTCAAAATAATCGACATGTTAAGAATCTTTACAAACAATACAAATCAGCTCAAACATCTGGTTTGTAAATGAACCGAAGGAAATTATGTAAAAATCAGGGTAGAGTTGAAAAAAAGAAATTTGATTTTGGTTCTGCCGCCTGGGAGTGAGATGCACTTCTAGCGTTGGAGGAGAGTCTTTGAGGGCAGAAGGGGTGTCCCCCTGGTCTGAGTGGAGGCGCGAGAGGAGATGGGCTTCACTGCTCGTTCTGTTGGCTGTCTGTGATGGAGGTCACGGCTCCCTGGCCTTTGTTGACGTCACTGATGCAGGCCCACTGTCCGTCCACTGACTCCTTCCACAGGGTCACCTATGAGCAGAAGTCAATGCGGAAAACAATTTCAATGACGTAATTTCTTGAATGAGCACTTTAAAAACGCTGTTAGGTAAAAGGAAGCCTCACGTCTTCCACTTCCAGTGTCAGTGAAGCAGTCTAAGGGTGTGTTAACACTTGGCATGTTTGGTTGGGTGAAAATGAACTCTGGTGCAATTGCTCTGTTCATGCGGTTCATTTGAATAAGTGTGAAAGAAACCCTGGTGCCACCAAACAAGAGGATCGAGACGCTGAAAAGATGGGTCTCGTCCACTTCCAAACGAACCAAAAACAGGACCCTAAAAAGGACAGAATGCTCAAGTTGTCTTTTCTCATCATAGTCGTGATGGACAAGTTCGGTACAGGCATCAGAACCACATCGTCTCGCAGCAGATCTGTGTGTGTGTGACGGAGGGATTCCTGATGCTGTTTTGACTCCTTTACACATTTTATAAGCTCTTCACGAGTTCTCAGTTGCTCAAAATACCATCGTGATAGGCTACGCACATACAGCGAGTGCATTTATCCCAGTACACAGCAGTGTTTTGGATGTTCACACGCAAAATATACGCCATAAAAGCTTTTTTTTTGTTTTTTATCTTTAGGTTTGGACGGCAGTGTGAACGTTAAGTGAACTAGGACTAAGGGTGTTAGGATTAAAGGTGTCACATTGGCATTTTTATCACCGAAACTAAAGGAATAGGGATACGTTCACAACCTGGTCGGCTTTTATGACGTATATTTTGCGACAGAACTTATCAAACACCCAAATTAATGCTGTTTGCTGGGATAAATGCACTCGCTGTGTGTGCGTACCTTCATATGATGGTATTTTGAGCAGCTGAGAACTCGTGAAGAGCTTATAAAATGTGTAAAGGAGTCAAAACAGCGTCAGGAATCCCTCCGTCACACACAAACCCAGTGAGACGACGAGGTTCTGATGCCTGTACTGAACTGTGATCGGCAACATCACGACTATGATGAGAAAAAACAGGTATGACTGAGCATTCTGTCCTTTTTAGAGTCTCATCTTCTTGTTTTTGGTTTGTTCACATGTCTTTGGTCCATGTTGCGTTCATATTTGAGTCGAACCGCACCAGAGTTTGTTTGGAAGTGGAGCGAGACCCATCCTTTCAGTGTTTCGGTCCTCTTGTTTGATGCACCAGGGTTCAGATGGCAGCGTTCACACTTAAGGCCTGTTCACACCGGGACGAATTTCGCGCGCGATATTCGCCGACGTTTAACGCCTCGTGACTAAACAAAGGGCGCCGATGTGAGTGCGCACACCGGCGCGAAAAACGGCACGCGAAAAAGCGTCATTTTTTTAAAAAACGCCTCGGGTTCGTTTTTTTGGTTTGATGCGTCAAAAACTATCTGACCAATGAGATTGGCGCTTTTGTTCACGTGTCTGGAGCTTCTGAAGTTACAGTAAAACACAACTTGGGGGCGCTCAAACACAAAACGGTCTTGCCGAGCACACATACGTAACGGCGAAGAAGATATACGCCAAGTAGCGTCTACACTGCCGGGAAGAAATAAGACGAGGAAGATGCAAGGCAAGATGAATGTAGAGCCGCTGGTCTCGTTGGTGTCGGAACATAAAGAACTATATGACAAACGCGACAGCGACTACAAAAGTCTTGCTAAAAGAGAACTGTTATGGAGTGGTTTCTGTTTTACATTAAGCGCCATCTAATGTCAGGGAATGAATTTGCATGTTCACTCGGCTCATCGTCGGCGCCGATATTCGTCCCGGTGTGTAGGGCCCTTTATTCAAATGAACCGCACTAACAGAGCAATCGCACCAGAGTTCGTTTTAATCAAACCAAACATGCCAAGTGTGAACAATGTATCATTTTCTTTTTTTTGGTCCAGAATAAAAGAGCCAAGAGAACCCGAACTACAAATGTGAACACACCCCAAAGCTCATCGATACTTAGTTAAAAAAATAATTCGATAAAACCAAGGTTATTGGAGTACGTATTACAAGAAAATACTTTTTAAAATTCCATGTTGATACTTGCCATTTGCACCATTTTTTTCAGTGTAGCGTGGCGTAAAATGATTACGGCCATCAAGAACACCTTCAAGAATCACTGCGTACACAGCATTAGTTAAAAAAACGAACAAAACAAAAACATGCCTACTTTAGCTCCCTAGAAGCACCTAGAGAGGACTGTTAACCTGCGTGTATTTTCAGAGCCCTTTTGCATTATTAAGCTGTCTGTTTTGTAAATGCATCAGATAATGGCATGTTCGTCGGCGAGTAAATGGCTCGACCCGCCGCTTGCCGCAGTGAATAATTACAAGGCAGAGCATCTCACCGAAAGCGTCTTTATTTAAATAAACGGTGATGTCAGGGACGGATTCCCTCACGCCGGGCCGAGTGCTGGGTGATATAACCTCTGTCATTAATTCCTGAACCTGAGAGTGCACTGTGAAATGAGTAATGATGCTGGGTAAATCGCTGCCCACATGCACCAACGTACTCCGTAATCCCATGGGATGAGATCCAAAGAGCGTCAACAGTAGTTTCACGGTGAAAAGTCAATGAATCACATTGTCAAAGCACATTCACGGCCTGTCCTTTAGTCATGTTTGAGTTTGCCGCACACTAAATATACAGCGTCAATATCACAGTGATTTAAGTGTGCTTTTATTTGTCTTTAGACTAGTTTGATGATCCATTCTTGTAAATGAGGGAGTTAAAACTGTCTATTACCGCATTTAAACTTCAATAGCCAAAAAGGTGTAGTTTAAACTGTCCATTTTTATGAACTGATTCAAAACTTCATATATTAAAAAGCAAAAAATAGTATGCAAGGAAAATATATTTGGGTAAACACTGCTTATTATAATAATATATTGGTGGATATAATTAAAATGATAAAATATTTTATATATAAATATTCAAAAGCTTTTTTAACTACAGTATTGTTTAAGTTCCTACTTTAAACATTTTTTATTTAATTTGCAACAATAAATGATTAAAATAGATGTACATTATGGTTCAAACGTTGGGGGTTAGTATAAAATTAATACTTTTATTCAACAAGTTATGCATTAAATGAATCAAAAGTGACGGTAAATACGAGGGTGAATAAATTATGATATTAAAATCAAATTCTAGGGTCATATTTGACAGGTACGTACTTTGTTGTCCCCTCCTGACACAGCCAGGATGTTTCCTGTGATGGACCAGCTCACGTGCCACACCACGTCATTGAACTTGTGGAGAAGTTTGGCCGTCCAGGTGTTACCGGCTGGGTCGTCACACGTCCAGATAAACACACGACCATCCTATGGTATAATATAATATGAAATGATTTATGCATTTTGCAGACCAATTATACAAACCATTTTAACAAAAGCATTCCCAAGGAATCAAACCACTTTGGCGTTGCTACCGCTATGTTCTATAGTTTGAGCTACAGGAATAAAATAAAAATTCATTCAATTTACTTAAATTTGTATTTATTTTTTTTATCACAATTATCATTCACATTGATACTGGACGAGTCCCACAGTAGAATATTAGTAGATTAGAGTTGATTACCTGTGAGCAGCTGGCGATTGTGCTGGTAGGCAGACCAATGGAAGGAGCCCAACCAACATCTCTCACCCAATCACTGTGCGCCTCCAGCTTCTGGTCCTCTTTCCATTGGCCATCCTCTTCTCTGGAAAGAAAGTATGAATGTCAGTACATAATTTGACAAATAAAGTTACTGTCTCCTGAAAGAAAGTCTGTTGTGTAGACCGATCACAACAGGCTGGACCATCTGACCAATCAGAGCAGAGAAAACCAATCACAACAGACTGGGTCATTGACCAATCAGAGCAGAGTAGAGTAGACCAATCACAACAGACTGGGTCATTGACCAATCAGAGCAGAGTAGAGTAGACCAATCACAACAGACTGGACCATCTGACCAATCAGAGCAGAGTAGAGTAGACCAATCACAACAGACTGGACCATCTGACCAATCAGAGCAGAGAAGACCAATCACTACAGACTGGGTCATTGACCAATCAGAGCAGAGTAGAGTAGACCAATCACAACAGGCTGGACCATCTGACCAATCAGAGCAGAGTAGAGTAGACCAATCACAACAGACTGGGTCATTGACCAATCAGAGCAGAGTAGAGTAGACCAATCACAACAGACTGGGTCATTGACCAATCAGAGCAGAGTAGAGTAGACCAATCACAACAGGCTGGACCATCTGACCAATCAGAGCAGAGTAGAGTAGACCAATCACAACAGACTGGACCATCTGACCAATCAGAGCAGAGAAGACCAATCACTACAGACTGGGTCATTGACCAATCAGAGCAGAGTAGAGTAGACCAATCACAACAGGCTGGACCATCTGACCAATCAGAGCAGAGTAGAGTAGACCAATCACAACAGACTGGGTCATTGACCAATCAGAGCAGAGTAGAGTAGACCAATCACAACAGGCTGGACCATCTGACCAATCAGAGCAGAGTAGAGTAGACCAATCACAACAGACTGGGTCATCTGACCAATCAGAGCAAAGAAAGCTCTCGGAAAGGAGGGGTTTAGAGAGACCGAATCTTCGAACGAAGCATTTTCAGACTCTTTTAGAAATTAGATGATGTACAATGTACATTATGAGAAATTTAAAGCGTTTTTGACTTTTGATGCTTGTAGATCTACTGTAGGAGACCTTCAAAACTAAATTCAACCCTCTACGACCATCTTGGCAACATTTTTTTGTTTACTCGCCAGACAGATATACTATTATATATATATATATATATATATATATATATATATATATATATATATATATATATATATATATATATATATATATATATAAAGCTTATCTTTGTAAAATCTTTTTAGATATCTGAACGTACACTCTTAACACCAGTCAATTTAGCATTATATTATGATATTATGGTAATCAAGCACTTAATGATAGAACTTCAGTAATTAGAAATAAAACTTGGTAACCATGTATGAATGCATATTTGTCATTTAACTGAACTTAGGACTGGTGATGCTTAAGATATTGTTGGTCACTCACTGTTTCTGATAATAGTAATTATAATTAAAAGATAATAATACTACTACTAATAACAATATACAACACACTAAGGACTGATGAGCTGCTGGGTTCATGAATGTTCATCACGTTATCTGCGTTCGCTCGAACAGATTTGCTGGAATCAAAACAGGTCCATCCAATGAGATTGCCGTTTGCGCATTAGCTCCGCCCACTACCAGATAAACGGCATATCTTCTGCTCGTTCTTAAAAACTGAACAATTCTGAATGAACTCAGCTATTTTGACAGGAAAATACAGAAAAATTTGCGTTTAAATGTAGTGCGTCGACACTGCGTGGTGTGTAAGACTCTCGCGCTCTCTCTCTCTGCGTGTGTGTGAGAACAGACACAGGTTCCCTGCACATCCATTGAGCTGAACTGAAATAGTACAGAATCACTTGATGGAGAGCGAAACTCTCAAGCGCTCAGTCAGAGTGTTCAACGAGTGAAATATATCTATGCTAAACTTATACTTAGCCTCTAACACACACACTGGCAAGTCAAATCTAAGAATTTATCAGCCAATGGCTAATGATAGACATGATTTAGTCGCCCAGAGTGAAGATTCAGTCGCATATGTGAATTATGAACATTTAAAATAGCATAATTAGGGGCACATTACATATTATTGGCTAATTTGATAATGCTGACAGAAACAATAAGAATGTAGCACTATCAGCACCATTGTATTATATTTAAATACATTTCCTCACACAATCAGCACAATATATATATATATATATATATATATATATATATATATATATTTTTTTTTTTTTTTTTTTTTTGGTGTGTTTATGACCAAGTGCAGTAGCTGGCAGCAGGTGCTCGTCACTGTGCACTTTAAAATAAGGAGTGCACTCACTTCCACAGCTTGACCAGATTGTCACAGCCTCCAGACACAAATCTCTTGATGAAGTTGGGCTTCTGTCCTGTTGGCTGCTCGATAAGACTCCCTGGGACAACAGCTGGGGCCCAACTCACAGCGTTACAGCCGATCTGACAGAAACACCAGAGAAGCCATGTTAAAAAACTCAAATAACAGGAAGTACAATACATTTCGCCAGTCTTCTATGACATACTCGACTGAAGCCTCTTTACTGCACGTCTAGAACACTGTATTGTCCAATCAGCATTCAAATAATCAAATATTTGATTTATAATTTCCCGAAGAGCCTATACAGATCAAGCACCTATAAAAATATTAAATACAATTTTTCATAAATAATGTTTTTGCATCTTTTCTGTAATATTTCTTTCTTGCTGTATGTACAGGGTGGGCCATTTATATGAATAAACCGTAATAACATGGGAATGGTTGGTGATATGTCCTAGATGAACAGTTTCCTGGAAAGTGGATTGGTCGTCGTGGGCCAGTTGAATGGCCCCCAAGGTCTCCCGATCTGACCCCCTTAGACTTTTATCTTTGGGGTCATCTGAAGGCAATTGTCTATGGTGTGAAGATACGAGATGTGCAGCACCTGAAACTACGGATACTGGATGCCTGTGCTGGCATTTCTCCTGCGGTGTTGCTATCAGTGTGTGAAGAGTGGGAGAACAGGGTTGCATTGACAATCCAACACAATGGGCAGCACATTGAACACATTTTATAAGTGATCAGAAACTTGTAAATAACTCATGAACGAATAAAGTTACGTTGAAACCAAGCACACCATTGTTTTTCTTGTGACATTACCAATAAGTTTGATGTGTCACATGGCCCTCTTCCTATTGAAAAAACAAAAGTTGTATCCAAGATGGCCGACTTCTAAATGGCCACCATGGCCACCACCCATCTTGAGGAGTTTGCCCCCTCACATATACTAATGTGCCACAAACAGGACTTTAATATCACCAACCATTCCCATGTTATTACGGTGTATCCATATAAATGGCCCACCCTGTAGTTCATGTGAAATTTCAAAGAATTCCTATTTTTTTATAATAAAAAAAGTGTAAAAGGCTATGAAAAAGTAATAATACAAAAATAACATAGTAATAGCATTGTAACTCAAAAATATTGATTTTTTTGGTAACACTTTATTTTACAGTGTCCCTGTTACATATGTTGCATGTACTTACCATAGTAATAACAGTAAATTATGCATAATTACATGCAACTAACCCTCAACCAAATCCTAATCCCACCCAAACCCTATAGTAAGTACATGTAGTTGCTTAATATTACTCAGTACTTAAATATATAATTACACTGTAACAATGACACCTTAAAATAAAGTGTAACCGATTTTTTGCAGATTTACTAATTAATGAGTAGCCTAGCTCAGTTGCACTTTATGTCAGTGTCAATGTTACAGTGTAATTATACATTAAAGTACTGAGAAATAATTAGGGTTAGTTAAATGTAATTATGCATAATTTATAATTACTACTAGAGTAACAACATGTAACGTGTAACAAGGACACTAAAATTAAGTGTTACTGAAGTGCTTGATACAAATATGGTTTTAGTTAAGTTATGATTTTATAAACTTGCGCTCCACCGGGTCAAAACTGACCCGGGAATGCAAAAGGTGTTGCCATTTTTCTTAAATAAAATAATTTAAATTAATGAATCATTATTAGAGCCCTGTACATGTATATTTTAAGATCTCATATAAAAGGCTAAACTCACTGTATGTGCATTGTTGATCTTCTTAATATCCCAGTGTCCATCTCCAGAGCAGGTCAACACTGAAATCGCCCCATCTGAGCTGCCACAGGCCAGAATCAACCCGAAGTCATACGGTCCCCAGCACACAGAATTCACTGCAGGAGAAGCCAATGTGTGAGTGTCCACAGCGGGAGGGATTTCTGTCACAGTGTTTGATATGAGAATCAAAAAGCGTGAAGTTACCGGACGAGTCGTGGCCCGTGTACTCGTACATCTTATCCCAGGAGCCGTTCTCCTCCTTCCAGATGATCACCTTCCTGTCGTAGGAGCAGGACGCCAGGATGTTGCCGTACATGGGGTGAGCCCAGGCCACCTGCCACACGGGACCCTCGTGGCTGCCAAAACAGAATCAGAATCAGAATTAGAGTTCAGATCGACTCCACGGAAACCCTGGTTTTAGTCGCGCGCTTCTCATACCCCCTCAGATCAGCCACGAGGATCTGCCCTCCGTTTTTGACATCAAAGATCTTGACGGAGCGATCAGAGGAGCAGGTGGCCAGTCTGGTGCCGTAATAATCCATCTGAGCGTCATGCTGAACGCAGAACCACAAATCACAGTCACGTAACGTTGAAGAAAAAGATGCAGTACTAGTAAAGATGGATGGAGATACTCACGATCATATCCTCATGTGAGGTGTCCACCGTGTTAATGACCGAAACCTGAAACACACAAGACCGCAGATGTGCGGAGATGTCAGTTAAACTTATATTTGTCGAAAAAACTTATTAATGGTGTTTAATTTTAATGCTAGTCAGATTAAACTAAGAGACATCAAGAGTGAATACCCCTAAACAATACAGATTCAAATCACAGAATTACTAAAGTACAGTGTCTTTGACAGAGAGAATTTAAAAGAGAACAAAAAGATAATTTAATATTATTTATAAAAATGATTTACATAAAATGATATATATATATATATAATTAATTATTTTGGGGTATTTTTCTTAATACTGATATGAGTAATTAATTAATTAATTCGTTATTTTATTATTTTTTAAATCATTTTTCAAGTTATTAACTGGATACATTATATTTTATATTTCAATATTTTAAGCAATTTACAGCAGTAAATATAACTAAAAAAAATAAGTAGTTGACAGCTCATTAAACTCGGATCCAACATAGCTAAAACTGACTGAGAATAATAATAATGGAAAAAAGCTGAAACCGGTCCAAAACATCGCAGTAATAGCATGGTACTTTCCGTTAACGTACATAATCAAAGATAATTGTTTAATATTACCAGGGCTGTTTTTATAAAGAGTTGAATACCGAACCACATCCAAATAACTCTTTAAACAGCTTTAATCTCGTAATCAGACATGTAAAATGCATTCATTTTCCATCCGGTCATTCATTATGAAACTATAGAATCCGAGCACTTCAATATCTGAGAATATGAATAATGTAACTCTCACCATATTTGCTTATATCCCTCCAACAAACTCCTTCAGCTAAAAAACGTCTCTAGTTGCTCTTCTGCTCTTCAGAAATGAAAACACTGATAGTATTTCCGACGTGGCAGAGACTGACCGCTCAGTGCCGACTGTGTTCCCCCTGCTAAAGTGTCCGGGTGGAACAGAAGAAGGTTCCGCTCGATTCTTCCGTCCCCGTCCTGCAGTTCACACTGACTGCAGCAGAAGGCGGCAAAGGCGAGTTAAATGAATATATATCGCCCGCATCTCTATTTATAACTGTCCGAGAGTGTCATATGTCCCAGTCTGCCCAGTGTCCAGCCAGGCGCTATGGTCTTCATCAAGCTCAACTTTCTGTAGTAATTTTTACATCGTCATTCAGTGAAGTGCGTTAACTTACTTTTAAAAAGTCAAGATGTCGAGTGTCACCTTTTACATTTCCAATCTATTGGAAAAAATGACATCAACTGACAAAGACTTTCGGTAAGACAGTGTGTGTGTTATAGACGCATGTTTCAGACTCACGACTAATGTTTACTAAAATAGGCCACTGACAAAGCAGTTTATTTGTGGCTTAAATGATCATTTTCAGATTTATATTAACCCTTTGAAAAATAGTGGAATAAACATTGGCTACTTTTGTAAATGTAAACTGTTGTGGACATATGAAAACGATTTGTTTGCATGACATTGTAACTTATGTTGACTATTCAATACACTATATTTTATTTGTATTTTGGTTAATAAATGGAAATGTAAATTTAATTAAAACTTAATTAAATATTCAATTAATCAACATAATGATTTCTGTCACGATTCCTACAGAATTCAGTTTCTAATTTGCTGTTCCCAAATTGTGGAAGCCCATTTCCGGCATATAAGGGGAAAAATCATGCTTTGGTAAATCTTAATTATAAAAAATATAACATACAAGTCGTGATATTTAAATAAAAGTCGAACGATATACTGCGTCATAATTATGGCATGCTAAATCGAAATTATGACATACTAAATCAAATCCATCGTCACAACTATGACTAAAATATTTTATGAAATAAAGTTGAAATGACGACCTACAATTTATTATTTAAGTTTTATTACATAAAACGTCGACATTTTGACAGATTTCGTCATAACAATGGGTGTCATAATTATGAGATGAAAAAGTTGAAATTGACATAAAAACAAAATTATGACTTTCTGCCATAATTTAGATTTTTAAATGTCATAGCTATATGACTTTGTATGTCAAATTTATTTTTAACGTCATAATTTTTACTTTTTTAATGTCATAACTATAATTATGACTGTCATATTTCATCTTTTTATGAGAATATCAACTTTTTATGTCAGTTTCAGCTTTTTAATGTCATAACTATCATTTCGACTTCGTATGTCAAATTTCAACTTTGTATGTCGTAATTTTAACTATCATTTTGACTTTGTAAGTAATATTTCAAACTTTATGTCATAATTTTGACTTTTATCTAACAATTATGACTTAGTATGTCATCTTTTAAACTTTTCATCACATAATATGATTTACAAAAGCATGTTTTTTTCTTTATGTGGTAGAAACGTTTCCACGCCAAACAGTTTTGCTAACTAAGTACCACTATCTCTCTAGTATTTACCATGGTAATACCGTGTGTTTTGGACATGTGCCATGCTATTTGAGTAATGTGGTGGTGAAGAACATCAAAACTGATGAACACTTTGCTGAAACAAATGAAAGGTTTATGGCAGCCAATGACCTGATGATGGAGCTCCAGAAGGACTCGATCAAACTGGACGAGGAGAGCGAGAGGAAAGTCGTGACCATGCTCCTCAAACTCCTGGAGGACAAAAACGGAGAAGTGCAGAATCTGGCCGTCAAATGGTATCTTCTCCCTCAGATTTTCTTCCGAACATGAACATGATGAAATAATCACGATTATTTCTGGTTCGTGTAGTCTTGGTCCTCTAGTGGGAAAGGTGAAGGAGTGTCAGGTGGAGATGATGGTGGACACTCTCTGTTCCAACATGGTGTCCAACAAAGAGCAGCTGAGGGACATTTCCAGCATGGGCCTGAAGACCGTCATCGCTGAACTGCCGTCTTCATCTGCTGGTATCATGCTGATGTTATAGAGATTTAGGATCTCTTTGGTTATCCTCCTGAGACCCAGAATTTTTTTTTTTTTGAATTTAGTTTTTTGTGTGTGTGTGTGTCATCACATTTAGAGCATAAGAAACAAATGGTAAAAAAAAAAAAAACATTTTTGAAAAATAATATTTTATCCATGTGTTATGCTATGTCCTCTGTAGTGGACACCAGGACTAAGTTGTTTAAAAAATAAAATGACATGAAATTATATGTATAGGCAAAAACAATGGGATTTTTTTTTTTCAATCACCAATACATTTTGGGGTTTCAGGATTTTTTTTAACCAAAATTTGTATAAAGATGATTCTCAACTATGTTATGAAAGATATAACGGAATGCATTGATACACCATTTTACTTTATACAATATGTGGGTAAAATGGCCGTAAATTAATATTCCCATTCAATGCAATGTATCTATACACTGTATCTAATGTGCACATGAATGTGTTCTTGGGGAAAATTTTAATGAAAAAAGAAGTGTAATAATTGGAGTAATAATTGGCAACATTTTAATAATAATATCTAATATTTCATAGGAATATTGATGTATAATTTATTTCCATATTCACTTGTTGTGTCTCCCATAATGCCTGATAAACATGATTTAAGTCCTGGTGTCCTCTACAGTGGACATGTATGAAATCAATGCCCTGTTCTGTAGTGGAGCGGCTAAGTGCTTATGTTTGGCAGAATCGTTCAGTTTATGATACAAGCGTGAAAATTGGCATGAGCAGTCTCCATGGGTCACTTGACAAGAAAAATGTCCGAGCCACTTGAAATTTCAAGATGGCGGCCATTTTTCAAGATGACCACCACCTTAGTGGAGCAATTAGGCTTAAGAAATCATTTAGTTGGTGATACAAGCATGAAAATTGCCATGAGCCTAACTGCTCCACTAAGGTGTCGGCCATCTTGAAAAATGGCCACCATCTTGAAATTTCAAGTAGATGTGGGTGGCCTATTGTCTAGTGACCATCAGAGACTGCTCATGCCAATTTTCATGTTTGTATCACTAAATAAACCACTATATCAATTAACTGCTCCACTAAGGTGTCGGCCATCTTGAAAAATGGCTGCCATCTTGAAATTTCAAGTAGATGTGGGTGGCTTATTGTCTAGTGACCATCAGAGACTGCTCATGCCAATTTTCATGCTTGTATCACTAAATAAACCACTATATCACTTAACTGCTCCACTAAGGTGTCGGCCATCTTGAAAAATGAAAAATCTTGAAATTTCAAGTGGCTCGGACAATTTTCTTGTCAAGTGACCCATGGAGACTGCTCATGCCAATTTTCACGCTTGTATCATAAACTGAACAATTATATCACTTAGCCGCTCCACTACTGTAACAGAAAGTTTTTTTTTATTTGAAACCCCATAACGTTTTCCTGAGATGCTGGTTTATGAAATACAATTTGAAAAGTAGTCCGATTTAAATTATAATTACAATATATTATCATATTTCCTACATTTGATCACTAAATTAATGTCAGACATTTTTAAAGACCAAGGAGAAGTTGTTTTCATGGCGAAACCTCCAAACATTTGGTGTCTCTGGAAAGTCCTGAATGTGCTCTTTACAGGACACCCAGGTTGTGTCATGTGACATGTATGGTGTCAGAGAAATAGTTGTTGTATTGTATTCAAGGTTTGAGCCTCACAGTCAACGTCTGTAGGAAGATCACGTCCCAGCTGATTGGAGCATTGGGAATGCAAGACGACGTGTCCATTCAGCTGGAGGCTTTGGATATTCTCTCCGACATGTTGGGCAGGTTGGTCAAAATGCCTTATACTTGCATGAAGAGTGTTTATGAACATTCCCCCATCAGCCTAATGCATTATTTGACAGGTTGAGCACTCCTCTGGTGAGCTTCCATCAGTCGATTCTGACCGGTCTCCTCGCCCAGCTCATGAGTCCTCGTATGGCTGTAAGGAAGCGCTCTATTATCGCGCTGGGTCACCTGGTGCCAAGCTGTAGCCCTGCTCTGTTCACTCAGCTCATCGAACACCTCATGGGCGAGCTGTCCCGCGGACCGTCCTCGTCCAACGTGCGCACGTACATCCAGTGCTTGGCCACGGTCAGCAGACGAGGAGGACACAGAATTGGTGAGAGCTGCTTTTATATTTATGCTAGAAGAATTATGTCTGTCAGTGTTGAGGGACTGTAGTATTAACGGTGTGACCAGCAGAGGGAGCTGAAGAGACTTGCAAAGATAAAATGAATCTAGGTAAAACATTGGCTGATAACACTTGATAACGTCCACTATGGTTTCGGACACCACTAGAAATGGAAGTGCCCTATTTAAGGGTATATGGAGCGATTTCGGACACAACCATACTAAAATGTCTTTTGGAGATTTTGAATATGACATGGTTGCAGTATTAATATTGAGTCTTTTATGATATGAAGGTGAACACCTGGAGAAGATTGTACCCATGGTGGTGAAGTTTTGTAACGTGGAAGATGATGAGCTACGCGAGTTCTGCTTTCAAGCTTTCGAAGCTTTTGTTAGCAGGTGAAACTGCTTCTACATTATTTGGTTTATAACTTTAAAATTCAGCTTTTTCATCATGACACAATGCTTTCTCTCTCTGTGTGAACTTGTATGTCAGATATTAAGTCAGAAATTCTTGTTTTTTTTTGTGTGTCAGATGTCCAAAGGAAATGTCCCCTCACATCCCAACAATTATCAAGTTGTGTTTGAAGTACATAACCTACGACCCCAATTACAACTATGATGCTGACGATGACCAGGATGACAGTATGGACATTGAGGAAAGAGAGGATGAAGATCAGGGTGATTTATTTGACCATCATTGTGCAATTTTAGGAGTTATAATTCCATCTTGATATGATAAGAATTAATAAGAATTAAAAATCATTACTAATGGTACACTCAAAGTTTCTCTAGCTATGTATGAGATGAGGCAGATGGCGGATGTAGTGCTGCCCACTCTGAGTGTGTTTTTCACAGTCAACACACTTGTAATCTATAGAGTCTGATGATGAGTACAGTGATGATGAGGACATGAGCTGGAAGGTGCGGCGCTCCTCTGTGAAATGTCTGGAGGCGATAATCAGCAGCCGCAGGGATCTGCTGGTGGAGCTCTATGGATCTGTAGGCCCAACGTTGGTGTCCCGCTTCAAAGAACGCGAGGAGAATGTTAAGACTGACATTTTCTCAGCCTTTGTGGCTTTGCTCAGACAGACCCGACACCCTCACGGTCCAAGTTTGGACACGGGAGCTAAAGAGGAGCCAGCGGTCTCTCTCTTGAAGAAACAGGTGTGGTTGCGCACAGGTTATTGACCCAAACTACATGGTGCATATCTCCTAAAATAGCTCTCATCTGCTTTTACAGGTACCGACAATAGTAAAAGCCTTACACCGACAGCTAAAGGAGAAGAGCTTGAGAAGTAGGCAAGGTTGCTTCAGTCTCTTGACAGAGATGGCTAATGTGCTGCCCAGTCAACTAGGAGAGCACATACCTGCCCTCATTCCAGGTCAGATTAAAAGATATTTAGCATTAAATGCTATGCTATAACCCTGTCTACACTTGACACGACCGGTGGGACACACCAAAAACCATTAAAACCCAATTTATTCTGAGTCAATAATGGTCTTTACTTTGTTGAGTTTAATCACTTAATCGCTATATTATTGTAATAAATTAATACCTGATACTCTAACTATCAAGTTGCCTTTGAATCTTTTGCATCCAATTGCACTCTTTAATAGGGCTGGGTATTGACACAAATTTCACAATTCGATTCCATTTCGATTCGATTCAATATTGATTATTTTAGATATCAGGTACAATACATGGCAAATTTTCTAAAGGAAAACAAATCTCTTAACTAATGCTTTAAACTATGGGAGTCAGTTGTAGCCTATAGGCTTCATTAGCCTACTATAATATTGAAGGTAAAAATTAACTTATTTGTATACAAACACTTAAATTACACTTTTATTTATTTTTATAATAATAAAGTTATATGAAATATAAACATTTAAATGGTGGATGTCATAAAAAACATGCCAGATTTATTCAAACATGCATTCAATATTGAAGAACATTAAACATTATAATGAATAGGTAATATGGTGCATATATTTAGCAAAATGCACCTCTCTAGAGTTAATTTTTCTAGCTGACTAACAAGTTTATGGTCACTGGATATGGTTTTTCTGAGGTAAATGTGATGTTACATGACATTGTTTACAAGCTGATTTACTCAAGTCTTTCCACGGTTGAAACACTGATTAAGATTCCATGTCACATGATACGGATTTCGAAGTTGTACTATACCTTTTAATATACTTTCAGATGCTCATTCATGTTTATTTCGCGCTGTAACTGGTGTTATTATGGCGGAAGAGAAGATCATGTTGCTGCTCTTGAGCTGAGCTGCACCAGAGCGATCTCATGCCACAGCGCCAAATGGACGTAGCCTAATTTGAAATCTGAGACTTTGTTTTATATCAATAGTAACAAAGCACAAAGATTATTGCGATTTATTGGATGGGATGCATGCTACAATGTTCCATTCATTCATCAACTGAAAACAGGATGACTAATCGATTCTTGGGATTTAAGAATCGATATTGGTTCGTCAAAATGAGAATCGATTAAAATCGAGAAATCGATATTTTTTACCCAGCCCTACTCTTTAACCAGTTCTGTAGCATATTATTTTCAGTGTAGACATTCATTTCAGATTTTCTCTCTCTTTAGGTATTATTTACTCCTTGACAGACAAGTCGACATCTTCAAATATGAAGATTGATGCCCTTTCTTTCCTCAATGTTCTCTTGAGTAGCCACGACCCAGAGATCTTCCACCCGCACATTAATGTCATCTTACCAGCGGTGATCCAATGTGTCGAAGACCCGTTTTATAAAATCACATCTGAGGCCCTCCAAGTCACCCAGCAGATTGTCAAGCTCATGCGGCCGCTGGACAAGCCCACCTCTTTTGACGCCAAGCCCTACATAAAGAACGTGTTTGCTTGCACCTCGAAGAGGTTGAAGGCAGCTGACATAGACCAAGAAGTGAAAGAGCGGGCCATTTTCTGCATGGGCCACATTTTGAGTCATTTGGGTGACCAGCTTGGTGCTGACCTGCAGCCCACCTTGCAGATATTTCTGGAAAGGCTTAAAAATGAAATCACCAGGCTTATCGCAGTGAAGACTTTAACTCTCGTCGCTTCCTCGCCACTTAAAATTGACCTAAGACCCGTTTTAACAGAGGGGATTCCAATGCTTGGATCCTTCTTGCGGAAAAACCAGCGGGCCCTCAAGTTGAACACGATTACAGCCTTGAATGTGATGGTCACAAACTACAGCGACAGCTTCAAGCCCCCTATGATAGAGTCCATACTGAGTGAGGTACCTGCTTTGATTCAGGAGAGCGATATGCATATCTCACAGGTAGCCATAACGCTGATCACGTGTATGGCCAAAGTTTGCCCGTCCTCTTTGAGCAAAATTGGGGGGACGATCTTACCTGAAGTGCTTAACTTAGTCCACTCTCCACTGCTACAAGGAGGTGCTCTTAGTTCAATACTTGAGTTCTTCCAGGTTCTTGTAGCAACAAAGTCCAACAACATGGGTTACAGTGACCTCCTGAAAGCCTTGAGAGGGCCTTACTACGATTCAAAGTCGACTGACTCCATGTCTGTGCATAAACAGTCCTACTACTCTGTGGCAAAATGTGTAGCAGCGTTGTCGACGGTCTGTCCCAAAGAAGCTTCTGGAGTGGTTACCAACCTTATCCAGGAGGTAAAGAACCCCAAATCATCCGAGTCGGTGAGGATTCTCGCATTGTTGTGTCTTGGGGAAATTGGACGGTCTGTGAACTTCGAAGGGCACAAGGAGCTGAAGGGAGTCATGATGGAAGCCTTCAGTTCTCCAAATGAGGAAGTTAAATCTGCCGCATCTTTCGCCCTGGGAAACATTTGTGTTGGAAACTTAGGGGAGTATCTGCCATTCATGCTCAAGGAGATCGGCAGCCAACCAAAGAGACAGTACCTGCTTCTGCACTCCCTCAAGGAAATGATCAGTGCTCTCTCAGCCGAAAGTCTCAAGCCTCATGTGGAGAGCATCTGGGCTCTGCTGTTCAAGCACTGTGAATGCGCAGAGGAGGGCACTCGCAATATTGTAGCCGAATGTTTGGGGAAACTCACGTTGGTCAGTCCATCTGAACTCCTACCAAGGCTAAAGAAACAACTGTCCTCAGGTAATATGAGACGAGACACTTGACTTTCCTCAGTAGATAATGGGTTAGTTTCAAAACGTTTAAATCAAGTGAAGTGTTTGAAATACATGACTGGGCTGCACAAAAATAAGCAATAAGCAAGCATTTATTGTTCTTCCAGGGTCTCCTCTTTCCCGCAGTACGGTTGTAACTGCAGTGAAGTTCACTATCGTAGACCACCCTATGCCCATAGACTCACTCCTCAAAGGATGCATTGGTAAACTGCGTATACTTGGTGCTTTTCTGTGGATAATAAATGCAAATGATATACATTTTTGGCGAATGCATGATACATACTGTCTTAAACCCTTGCACCAATTCTGCTATTAGGTGACTTCCTGAAAACACTCCAGGATCCTGACCTTAATGTTCGGCGAGTGGCTTTAGTCATGTTCAATTCAGTTGCCCACAACAAACCTTCCCTCATCCGTGGACTTCTGACTTCACTTCTCCCACATCTATACAACGAGACCCAGATCAGAAAAGACCTTGTTCGAGAGGTACAAATTATGAACAGTAAAGGCACATGAAACCTGCCATATGTGACCCCGGATCACAAAACCAGTCTTAAGTCGCACAGATATATTTGTGGCAATAGCCAACAAAACATTGTACGGGTCAAAATTATTGATTTTTCTTTTATGCCAAAAATCATTAGGATATTAAGTAAAGATCATGTTCCATGAAGATATTTTGTAAATTTCCCACCTTAAATATATAAAACATTTATTTTTGTGAGTGGATGCAGCACTATCGCCAATAGAAATGGACAAATTTAAAGGCAATTTTCTCAATATTTCGATTTTTTTGCACCCTCAGATTCCAGATTTTCAGACAGTTGTATCTCGGCCAAATATTGTCCTATCCTTACAAACCATACATCAATGGAAAGATTATGTATTCAGCTTTCAGATGATGTATAAATCTCAATTTTAAAAAAAATTACCCATAAGACTGGTTTTGTGGTCCAGGGTCACATTTGTGTAAAATATTGTAAATACTTATACACAAACCCTTTTTCAAATTCTTTTTAAAAATGTAAGTGTAGATCTTACCAAATTATGGCATGTTAAATCACATCTCAGGTTGAGATGGGCCCCTTCAAGCACACGGTAGATGATGGGTTGGATGTCCGTAAGGCGGCGTTTGAATGCATGTACACTCTGCTGGACAGCTGCCTGGACTGTTTGGATATCTTTGAGTTTCTGAATCACGTTGAGGAAGGCCTGAAAGACCACTATGACATTAAAGTAAGTTATATTTTCGGTGAGGTAGGGATTTGATGCGATTGCATTATGATTTAACATTGTCCAGTGGATTACATAGGATTAAAGCAAGCATATTTTCACCATTCATTCCCTTTAAGATGCTCATGTTTCTTGTTTTTCAGATGCTGACCTTCATTATGCTCGCCAGAGTTTCTAAACTGTGTCCAGCTGCTGTGGTACAAAGGCTGGACAGATTAGTGGAACCACTGAAAGCTACTTGCACTACAAAGGTAAGACCTAACATGACAGTGGTTTGTAACAAAACATGGGATGTTGTCCTCTAAGCAGTGCTGGGTAGATTGCTTACAATTTGTAGTCATTTACTGATTCTAAATTACATGACAAAAATCGTAGGTAGCAACGTAATCCATTACATTACACATTTAAGGTAATATAATGGAAATATAATGACTACTTTTTGATTACTTTTGAACTAACTCGTTTATCACATTGATTTGAATAGGATCATCTTGTACCATATTGATATAAAAATACAAAGAATAAGAAAATATACACCATTCTTTGTTATAAACAATGATATGCAGTTTTCAAATGCATATGATACACACTTTATTGTGTGTAATACACACGCACTCCACAACACTAATCCTACCCAAACGTATAATACGTACCACACACCACTACTAAACCTACCCATGCGTATCATATGCACGTTAAAAACTCATTTTCGTGTATAAATTGCTTGATAAACACAATGCGTGCTATAGAGAGGTTCTTGTACCTCAAATTAAGATTTCCTTCCCATGAATTAAGAATTCATTGTCTCATTTAGGCTAAATTATGGCTACGAATTAAATTTGTTCTCTGGTTTTAGTAAATTAAGGCCACGTTCTTGAATGGCCATGCTCGATTTACTTAACCAGGTAGGCTAACGAATTATTATAAAGTTAATTATAAAGTTCGCTTTAATTAAAATGAGGAAACAAATTGGGCGTTGGGTGGGAGTAATGAATTGTTAATTCGTTATGCAATCATCATCAGTGCAACTAAAAATTGTTTATGTGCCTGTTTTGCAACGGCAGTTATGGTCACGGAAATAAAATAACGAAAATCTAATACAATTTTTCAGTTATTGCATTTTATTGGCAAGTTTGCTAAAGGACAATGTCATGTTTTTTAATTGGTAATTGTAATGCATTTAAATTAATAAAAAGTACAGACTGTCACAGAATGTCATATCATAACTGCTATTTATAATCCTACTATTGATACATTATTTCAAGAAATACAAAAAAAAAAAAAAAGTACCTGCATGCATATCATGTGACCATTAAACAACATTTTAGACTTAATTTTAATATTGACCTAACTTATTAACTTAAAATCTCAGGGCTTATTTCAAGTAAATATAGAGTTTCAGCTGACCAAAAAGTTTGAGAATCCATGCATTGCATGTAAATATGAAATTACGTGAATTTGTACATTTTATTGTGTCTGAAAGACAAAAGCCTTCCCAGAGACAGTAATACATGGTTACAAGTCTCTGAGTCATAATTCAAATAATAAATGTGTATGTGAAGAGTTGATTAGATATGCAAATCTGAGATAATTAGATTTCTGTAAATGCAGTTGTCAAATGCTGTGTTTTGCTCAGTTTTCAGTGATAGTCACATGACTAGTGACTGGTCTGTTTGTGCATTTACAAACCTGGAAGTCCTTCTGAACGTATATAAGCAGTAGACTTTAAAAGATATGAAGAAAGTAGTAGGTAGAATCAATGCATTATGAATAATTTACTGCCATTGTGAGAATAGCAATTATTAACTGCAGTCTGATTAGAGAATTTTAAAAAGTAATATAACCCAATTACAAGTACTAAATTTTGGGGTTACACTTTATTTGAAGGTGTCATCGTTACAGTGTAATTATATATTTAAGTACTGAGTAATATTAAGGAACTACATGTACTTACTATAGAATTAGGGTTTGGTTGAGGGTTAGTCACATGCAATTATGCATAATTTACTGTTATTACTATGCTAAGTACATGCAACAAGGACACTGTAAGATAAAGTGTTACCAATATTTGGAACCCGATTACATAATCCAGGTTACATGTAATCAGTCACTGCTTCTCAGTAAACAATTGTATATATACACACATTTTTTTGTTCTATATAAAGGTGAAAGCTGGTTCAGTGAAGCAGGAGTTTGAGAAACAGGAAGAGCTGCGGCGCTCTGCCATGCGTGCCGTCGCTGCCCTGCTGTCCATCAGCGAGGTGGAGAAGAGCCCTGCTATGGCAGACTTCGCCAACCAGATCAGAAGCAATGCAGAGATGGCCACCATCTTCGAGAGCCTCCAAGGAGACCCCTTGACTGGGGCTGTGGAATCAATGGACACTAGCTAGGACTCCATTTATTTTTTGTGGTTACAAATCCTGCAATGTTCTACAGTTTTGAAGTGAAAATAAATACTTTAAGCTCGAAACTTAATTTCTACAAAGCCGCATCCCAATTCCGCATACTGTCCATCCCAAATAGTACCCGAAGTTAGAATTAGTGCATCCCAAATCATAGCTTGCTGAAATGAGTATTTCGAAGATACCCGAATGGTCTACTTTTCCCAATTAGAATCTAAAGTGCAGATCTGTGAACACAAACGGCTAATATTGCCCACAACCCATTGCATGTTGGACAAGGATTCGATTAGAACTACAAACGAGTAAGATGTTAGAAAACTACAAACATGGTGGATGTGCGAGTACAACGGTTAAGTAGAGCAGTTTAGATGAAGGGGTTTGAGTGGCTAATAATCTGTATCTAACCTAACAAAACGATATTTAATGTTATCCACATATTTCAACAGCATTGTGAACTTTTGAAAAGATAAGTTTTACAATTAACTTTTAAAAGCATCATTAAGCAAATTGCAAACACACAAGGAGAGTCTCCACATGAAAGACTAACGACTACAGATCAACGCACTCCAACATTTCTCTCCGAAACAGCAGGAAATTGAAATAAATGGTGGATTTTAACAGTGACAAGATGATTGACAGGGCAGTTTAAACGAATGGACCAAGCGATAGCCATCCGTTAAAGATGCAGTTACGACAATCCCAAAGCTTGCGCACTATTCTGCTACACATTGTCCTCACAAAAACAGAACACACTTTTAGGGCATAGTCGTAACAAATCTAAACAAAAAGAAATGACAATATTAGAAAATAAGATTTTATATTTTTCACTTTATTGAAAAGACAACAAGATAACCAGATTATTCGTTCTCCTCGCTGCGGAGTCTGGCGTTGGGGTTCGTGACTTTAATGGCCAACTGTGCGGCCCTCTCCACAATCAGCTTCCTGTTCTTTGAGGACACATTGTGGGCGATCTCAGCACAATGGGTCCTGGAGAGAAAGAAAAACCTTAAGGTTACACAAATTCATATGTATATTTTAAAATGAGAACGCAAACATTGCTCCCCTCCCCAAAAAAAGACTTGTTCAAGTTAAACTTGTTATACGCTAGTATAGGACCTAGTTATACTTCGCAGAGACTCAAATACAAGCACTAGTCACTTGTAGCAGATTATCTTCCACCTGCTGGCTATGGCAAGAGCTAGAGGTAGAATGGGTATTTCCTCCGCCATGATATCTCTCTGAATTCAACACCTGGGATGAATACGGACAATTCAGCAGGTATGATCGCAGAGACAGGCAGTTCTTATACTAGTTACATATTCAACTATAAAGAACCAGCATATTAAAACGCGCAATAATCCTCCAAGCTAATTCACATTGGGTATAAAAGTAGCAAAATCCTTCTGCTCTTACTTGTTGCTCATCATGAGGACTTCGAGTTCTTTGATATTGTGGACCAGGAACTTCTTGAATCCAGAGGGCAGCATGTGTTTGGTCTTTTTGTTGCTTCCATAACCAATATTGGGCATCAACATCTGACCCTTGAAGCGCCTGCGCACTCTGTTGTCAATACCTCTGGGCTTCCTCCAGTTTTTCTACAGACACACACTTATATTAGACCACGAATGATTTAAAAGACTAAGTTAGAGTCATCTACTATATCGAGCTACATATGATCTCGAATAGGATTTGGACAGCTATTACACTTAATTTCTGCATTTTAAAATAAATAGATGATCAGAGAACTTGCAGCAAGTGTTCAGCAATTATGCAATACATCTTGCATAAATACACATTGCATTCATAAAAAAAAGATGATTAAGTATTGTAGTGTTGAATCTACAAAATATACAAGGTGAATTTCCATAGCTTTTCCCGAGTCTCTAAATCACAAATTCCTTGATATCCCAGGTTTCCTACCCTGATCTTGACATATCGGTCCGACTGATGTCTGATAAACTTCTTGGTCCTTTTCTTGACGATATTAGGTTTGGTGAGGGGTCTGAGGGCTGCCATGATGCCTACAAAAATAAACAAGCAACAATGAATTAGACACTAAAAAAGACACACATTTACATAACTTACGAACCATTATTGATGAACAATGACTCGTAGTTTTGACTAAAGCAATCTACCTTGACATGTAGCATGTACGTTAGCAATGTTAGCAACCAGTATTGTCTTTATACGTGTCAACAAAAAAACAAGTTAAACTAAAACAAGCGATAAGATACAAGTTTAAAGCAAAACGTATCGTTTAAAACTACGGCAGAAATCTAAAATATCATGCACAACACATGCAACTAGCACAAGTAACGTTACTAAACATAACATGCGTGATATTGGACGCTCATATTGAGCATGAGAGTTTGAATACATTTTTTAATTTTTAATTATATGGGACTCTGCTGTAATGTTAAAGCTAGCAAAGCAGTATTCATTTTATTCTGTGATTAAGTTACAGGGTTTCATGCAGATCACACCAATGGCCGCCATGTACAAACCCCGTGTGATCATTCATATAAATACCGCGCATAATATCGCTCTACGAGCCGCAATATCGGCACATTTGAGTGCAGTGAACACTAACACAGCGATATGGACTACGAAACGTTTATTTTCATCAGAATGTAAAAGGATGAATTAAGATTTTATTCCGCTCACCGTTCGGCCTGCCTCTACCGAAGACAGTCCTGAAGAAGAGGAGGAAGTGACGCAGTGACGGCCTGGAAATAACATCAAGCGCCGGAAGTGGCTCCTGCTCTGAAATGTGGCCGTGCGCAACATTGCCGCTGGTGTTGTTGTTGTTGTCAAACTGCTAGTTTGCAAGTGTGAATGTTTGGTTTAATATAGCAGGGACAATTATGTTTCAAATTATTGCATAGATTTTTACCAAATAAAATATATTTTTAAACTTAAAAAAAAAAATCTTTTAAACTTTTCCCCCCTACAGTTGGTTCTTTTCATCCCAAGTTATATGTGCTATATTAAGTATGTACATTTCATTGCAATTGTGTTTATTCATGTGTATTTTAGTGATACCTTGGCAATAAAAAAGGAAATCAAAGGTTTTTTGTAGTTTTTTGGCTTTCAGTATTGTTAGCCTTACTGTAAAGCTAGTGTTAGTTAGTTAGTTAAAGTTTATTTCGGTCAACTTCAAGAAAAAAAAATAAAGAAAAACAATTTACAAGCAAACATAGAAAACAAACATTAAGTTAAATTGTAAACAATATTTAAAAGAGAGAAAAAAAAGTTGATCGACCGAAAAGGTGTCGGCTGAAGCTTATGCTTATTGCGCCGATCCTTTTTACATAACATTTATTTTACACACAACACCAAGTCCCAAAGTCATCAAGCATACAATGACTAAGAAGAAAAAGAAGCTAAATTCATTCAGTTTTGTATAATGTGATCTTTTTTTTTTTTAATAATTTCTTGAAACTACTAATGGATTTACATATTTTCAATTCATCATCGAGACTATTCCACAGTTTAACCCCCTGAACAGACAGACATCTCTGTTTGACATTAGTTCTGATTTGAGGTTTGCTGAACATAAGTGTTCCTCTGAGCTCATAAGGAGTAGATTTAATCTGAAACAAGTTCTGGACACAGTCTGGAAATTTACTATTTATTATTTTATACATTATTTTGGCTATTTTAAATTCCACCAAGTCATTAAATTTGAATAGGTTGGAATTCATAAATAACTTGTTTGTTGGGTGATAATAATCTGTTTTATTTATAATTCGTATTGCACGTTTTTGCAGAATAACAATTGGTTTTATTATTGTTTTGTATGTATTTCCCCAGATCTCTACACAGTAAGTCATGTATGGCACTATTAGAGACTGGTACAATATGTTGAGGGCCTTTGTATCAAGAATGTGTTTTGTTTTAGACAGGATAGCCAGTGTTTTAGAAATTTTTGACTTTATATAGGTTATGTGAGATTTCCAGCTGATCTTGCGGTCAATGATGATACCTAAGAATTTAATTTCATTTACCAATTCTAGTTCAAATTTATCAATTCTCCAAAACAATGACAAAATTCACATTTAGACGATATAAGCATTCAAAACTTACAGTCTCTCACTTCTGCCAAGAGTGGTGCAGGTATGACATCACTTTGAAGGCCAAAAAGCACATTTTAGCACTTCATCGTCCCAAATTCAATTTTTTTTTTTTTTTTTTTTTTTTTTTTTTAATGGGGTTTTGGTTTAAAATAAGGTATGTAAATGTGGTACAATATACAAGCTCAAGATAATTTCACGTTTTATTCCACAACATAAAATACATCAATATTACCCCCACTCGTGATTTTTTTAAGCTGTTACATGTCTTGAAAAAGGTGGTTGCTAACAAGTGGCTAAATGGGACTACAGTCGAGATTAAACGTCATCACGCCGAACAGATAAACTCAGTCCGCTTTTAATTATGCTTTAATTATGCCGTTATGCTTATAATTGTGCCCTTACAAACTACTTTAACTCAAACGTTCAGGGTAATGATGGTGACATTAAAGTCGTGAAACCGTGGTGTAGTTCGTTTATAGCCTAACTTTAGCTTTTTACTTCTAGCAACTGCTTTTAGGCTTCAAAATTCATAAAAGTTGTGTTCATCTGTGATAATTATCTTGATGGACAAAAAAGTGTAAGTATCATAAACTTTTGTTGATCACAGAGCTTGTTTTTAGCGATAATCCAAAAGCCTATGGGAAAATCCTATTGGTTTTTTGTCGAGGGAACCAGTGTGACGCGAACTGCCGGTTGACAAAATGACGTCACACCTGCACCAACTCTATATGGATCAATGATTTTGATGACATCACTCTGCACTTCAGCTTCTCATCAGATTTTCTGTCCAATCAAATGCTCTCTAGATTCTGAAGCCCCGACCACTACACTATAGGCTGAAATCGGTCACTTGTTCACACATTCACTATTTTCTACATGGTGAATGGCACACTGCATTATAGGGGATAGGGAACGATTCAGACAGTGTAAATATGCTTTCCATTGGGGCGAATGAAGTCCGGTTTCATGTTAGTGTCACGCGACACGATAGCACAGAGCGGGTCATGAATGAATGGAGGTCTATGGTGAAATACCCATCAAAATCCACTTTTCTCAGGATATAATTTTTTGTCTAGTAATTTGAATGTTGTATTCGAAAGGAGATGCAAAGAAATTACACATTGCTGGCTGTTAGATTTTTTAGAGTCACTTATTTGCTTTAAAAAGTCTTTTAAAATGTCAATGACGTCATACACATCGTACGACCAGAGATACTGCGTTACGGCAATCCTTCAGTCACTTTGGTGCGTTTCGCGCTCTGCACTTTCTTTTCTCTCGAGGCATCGACAACACAGCTGACACAGGTAAATACACAACACAGCCGACACAGGTAAACACACAACACAGCCGACACAGGTAAACACACAACACAGCCGACACAGGTAAACACACAACACAGCCGACACAGGTAAACACACAACACAGCCGACACAGGTAAACACACAACACAGCTGACACAGGTAAACACACAACACAGCCGACACAGGTAAACACACAACACAGCCGACACAGGTAAACACACAACACAGCCGACACAGGTAAACACACAACACAGCCGACACAGGTAAACACACAACACAGCCGACACAGGTAAACACACAACACAGCCGACACAGGTAAACACACAACACAGCTGACACAGGTAAACACAGCCGACACAGGTAAACACACGACACAGCCGACACAGGTAAACACACGACACAGCCGACACAGGTAAACACACAACACAGCCGACACAGGTAAACACACAACACAGCCGACACAGGTAAACACACAACACAGCCGACACAGGTAAACACACAACACAGCCGACACAGGTAAACACACAACACAGCCGACACAGGTAAACACACAACACAGCCGACACAGGCAAACACACAACACAGCCGACACAGGTAAATACACAACACAGCCGACACAGGTAAATACACAACACAGCCGACACAGGTAAACACACAACACAGCCGACACAGGTAAATACACAACACAGCCGACACAGGTAAACACACAACACAGCCGACACAGGTAAACACACAACACAGCCGACACAGGTAAACACACAACACAGCCGACACAGGTAAACACACAACACAGCCGACACAGGTAAACACACAACACAGCCGACACAGGTAAACACACAACACAGCCGACACAGGTAAACACACAACACAGCCGACACAGGTAAACACACAACACAGCCGACACAGGCAAACACACAACACAGCCGACACAGGCAAACACACAACACAGCCGACACAGGCAAACACACAACACAGCCGACACAGGCAAACACACAACACAGGCAAACACACAACACAGCCGACACAGGCAAACACACAACACAGCCGACACAGGCAAACACACAACACAGCCGACACAGGCAAACACACAACACAGCCGACACAGGCAAACACACAACACAGCCGACACAGGTAAATACACAACACAGCTGACACAGGTAAACACACAACACAGCTGACACAGGTAAACACACAACACAGCTGACACAGGTAAATACACGACGAGTTTTTGTTTTGTTTGTTTCTGGTCCCGCTTCGGATGCCACGATGCCATCAAGCGGTATCTCTGGTCATAATCAGTCCTTCACTGACCAATCAGCGTTCATTAGCAGAATGCTAGCGTGTTATGGGCAACAACAACTCAACCTGTAAGAAATCGAAAGGACATAAGTACTCGTTCATTCAACTTTCGACCTATAACCCATGTTGAACTTGCAAAACCTACAATCAAATCTGAGATTTCTCAACGGCAATCGGGTGAAAGAGACAAATTTAGCCGTCTAGCCCCATAGAGCTGGAAAGTCCCGCCCCTTCTGCTAACCCCACTGGACCTCTAGGTTGAAAAATCGTCAATGCAAGTGAATGTGAGAAAATAATTATTTTCTGGTCCCGTTTGAATTTTGCCATGAATGTGAACATATGTTGTCTGTGAATTTTTAATATAATGTTTTGTGTAAAGAATGCTACAATTTAGCGGTAGAAGTTTGATACGGTTAGACTTTGTGTGAGAGCACTTTGTGGACTACAACTCTTCGCTCCTAGTTTTTACATCAGACACGAATCTGAAGAAAGAACAGCCCATTTGGTTTGAATGTTGACATTTGGGTACAAAACACACAGACATCTTGATCTGTCTCCATAGATTATCGCAGCATTAGCACCGTGATTTGACAAGTGGAGGGAAAATGTGTTATGGGGTGACGTCACGCGACATGTAGTCTTTCTCGTTATGTCTTTTCCACAACTGCTAGCCAAAGAATCGTACAATATACTGTCAAACTCGCAACATGAAAAATTATATAAAAAATTCACAGACAACATATGTTCACATTCATGGCACAATTCAAATGGGACCAGAAAATAATTATTTTCTCACATTCACTTGCATTGACGATTTTTCAACCTAGAGGTCCACTTGGGGTTTTACGGATGGGTGGGACTTACCAGCTCTATAGACTCCCATTCATTTTGCACTCATGGGCGATCGCCCCCAGTGGAACTCTGGTGGAACTACAACCAAAATTTGGTACAATAGGACTTAATAGGGAGTGGGCAGGCTCTCCGTAGACGGGCTCTGACTTGTTGGCTGCATTCAAAATCACATACTTTCCTACTATATAGGCGAAAAACAGTATGTGACAAAATAAGTATGTCCGAATTCATAGTAGGCTTACTCATAAGAGTAGGCAAAAAGTACCCGGATGACCAGTGAGAATCTGAAGTGGGGACATTATCCCACGAGGCCACGGGAAAAGATTTATGAATGGAAATGAAGCGACTGAGGCTTGTAGGTCATGTGACAGTAACAACATGGCGGGTATACGTTCGAATTTTTGTTTTACTGTCGCGAAGTAAATTCAAATTCAAATGTAGGCTACCTACTCAAACAACACGATTTCGGGCGCACTAGGCTATCCCACGATGCAATGCATTCAACTCTACTGTCCATTTGATGAGTTTGAACATTTTATACAAAAACTGCAAACTCAGTTTATAGGCCTATCTTGCTGGATTAAAAATTTAAGGAACGAGGTCATGTGAGAACTGTTTTGGATCATCATTGCACAATGTCAGTGCTAAACAGCAGCCTACTCTGAACAAGATGATTGCAACAATAACAGGATTACATAGTAGGCCAACCAATTGATTTTGAAGAGTGACAAAAATAATAATAAAAATTTAAGTCTAATTGAAATTAATATTTGTTTTTGAATTGTTTGTCCTCTACATAACGCTGTGCTATCACAAAAAATAAAATACATAAAAATACTGCTAAACCTGAAAGACACGTTATTCCAATAACCGTAATACATGCTGGTACGCAAAACATCTGTTACATGAAGTCAACACTGTTTAGGCTTCTGTTGTCGACGTTCAAGCTTATAAACAAATATTCATTAAACAATTTTTTTTACAAAGTAATAATAGCCTATATAGTCTAGGGAGTTAAAATATTGATGTTTCCCATGTCAAATGTCCTCTAAAAGTCTCAATTTGATATTAGCTTCATGATGATAAAATCTCAGGTTACAGTGCTGCTCTTCCGCTCTCTTCCGTATTAACTCTCGCTTCTCACAAAACGAAAGTTATTTGTGGATCGCGCTGAAGGAAGGAGGATGGACAGGACGCATCTTCTGAGGTATGGTCGACAAACTTAACGAAATTATGAAGAGAAGTCCGTTTGGATGCTGGTTTTTATCAGAGAATCGCCAGAAATATGTATTGACATTAAACGCAACATCGTGCAAAAGTGTTATCTCGTCAATCTAGCGATAAAAATGTATGACGAACTAAAGGCAACGAGTCATTTGAGTTTCTTTCTTTCTTTCTTTCTTTCTTTCTTTCTTTCTTTCTTTCTTTCTTTCTTTCTTTCTTTCTTTCTTTCTTTGTATTTTATATGTGTTAGTGGGCTAATAAAAACATATTGTTTTGGTTTTACAACAGTGACCAGGATGGAGTCCACACTGGCCCATCATGCCCTGTTGAACCTTATGCAGGTAATCAAAAATTATTTCCAAAAGATTTACTCAAATATCCCTAAACAACCATCTTACATGAGCAACTGCACACATTTATAGGTAACACGTTATCATGTCCTTGTTAAACGTTAAATTATGCATATTTACATGCCTAAACTAACCCTAATCCAAAATTTAATCCTAATCCTAACCCTATTTTTAGTAAGTGCTGAATGTAGTTAATTATTACTCATTACTTATAATTACACTCTATCAAGGATAACCAAAATAAAGTGTTACCCACATAACCACATCACATAATAAAAACCTTATATAGGTCACCCCGTTTTCACTTCAACAAAGCTTCGTTTAGCATAACATTCGAGAAGCATGTTTCCCGTTTACGTTTCTACTGTTTCCTCATTGCATGAAAAACACAGTAACAGCCTTAAAACATGTTTAAAGAAGACAGTAGGGTGAAATAAATTTGTGATGTACATTAAACAGATCCGAACACAGTGCCAGGCGATGTGGCGACGGCTCCTCCTGCGGATTTAATGCCTGTTGTTCCTGGATATGAACGTTTGGGGCCTAATGGTGAGAACAATTTCAGTAGCTTCATTTGAAATGGAGAGCAAAATGTTAGTAATGTTGGATTTGTTATTACATCCGCAGTCATTCCACCATCAGATTTTGGATCGGCGCAGCCTCAAGCCCCATCCAGTGCTCCAGAGCGACGCTTTGAGTAAGAACCGCAGCACTTACACACTAAAATCAAAGTTTTAATCACTTGAATGATAAAATACACATTATTATTAATATAGAGCACATTCTTCACTCTCTTTATTGGTGCATCAGGGCTTAAAATGCCTCAGTAAGTGGAAAATAGAGAAATATTGCCCAATGTGTCTATTTTGTTTTGTTAAAAATAACTTTAATCACTTTGCAATTACGATTTCCAAGCTTGTAATTAGGAGTTTGATTTTAGTTGTCTCCTGTATTTGGACATGTTGATGATTGCTCCTGCATTGCATGACTGGTTTTCATGTCATGGCATGAATTCATGAATGAGGAAAATCTTTATTTATTTATTTATTTAACTCCACCTTTTTCCTTTGTCATTGTCAGAACACTAGACCAATGGTTGGTCATGTATCCTGCAGCATAGACTCATAATTAGTAGTGCAACATATCTAAATACAGCATAACGCAGAGTCGGCAAGACATTTTATGATCAATCAAACCCTCTAATGATATTGGAATAGGAAATAAAATGTATACATAAATCATTTATGATAGTATAAATAAATATGTAAGGATAATGAAAAGTAATAAATTATTATTGCTAATTTAATTAATGCATTTTTATAAAGATTTTATATTTATATTTTCTGTTTTAATTAGAATTTTAGTTAAAGTTTTCATCATTTGGTTGTGTGTTTTTGTCATTATTATTTATTTTACATGTGTATTAAGTTTTAAGTTTAAATTTAGTTTATTTTTATTTATTTTATTTATTTATTTTATTTATTTATTTATTTTATTTTTTTATTTAAATGTTGCTTTGGAAACTACCTAAATAAAAATAAGTTTACATTTTTGTACATATTATTTTATTTCAGTTAAAGTTACGTAGCCCCGCAAATCATGCGACTTCCCCCTGTAGTCAATAATTGTATCCCTTAAAATTTATATTTGATCACCAAAATTACATATTTAAACTTTTTTTCCTTGGAAAATAAAATCTCCATGCCTTAAAAAAGTCAGAATTTAACTTTACACCCTTGCCTCATTTAGTATTCATGGTTCTATGAATATGCAAATGAGCCCCGCCTCCACTCACTCGCTCCAGCTTTGAGATCCACTCGTTGACGATCACACATTGACCTGATTGGTTACTGGTCGTCAGAAACACCAGCGAATTCAAAGCGTGTTTTTGAGACCGTCTTTGGTTCACTGAGAAAATACTCAGCCATAGTGTTGCCATAGAACAAATTAGTAAATTGTGTGCATGATTTAGCAAAACAACAGAATGTATTATTATGTCATGCGCACGATTAACAATTTTTTTCTGAATGTCATGTGCGGGGCTCCATAAAAAGGGATAGTTCACCTAAAAATGAAAATTTTGCCATCATTTACTCTCCCTCAAGTTGTTAAACCTGGCTTGGTTAAAATGGCCTTTCCATGTTGAAAATCCTGAAGTCAATGCCTGATAAATGAGTGGTCAAAAGTTCACATGCTAAAGTTCACGTCATGTCCTCAGGATTCCGGCGATCAGTGAAGAACTGGCACAGGAGGCCTTCACAAAATATGTCACCAGCAAATGCTGTTACGGCTCTAAACCGGTCAGAGAGATGGTGTTCACAGACCTGCAGTCCCTCAACACATATCGGGTCAGCACCAGCATTCACAAGCATCATGTTAAACTATATATATATATGATGCCATGCTCACACATGCTGAATGTTTGTCCTTATAGTACCGGTTGGAGACTTTTACAGAGTCTAGAACCACAGAGTGGGACAGTGAACCATACGATGGTGAGCAGAGTTACATTTTCATTCTCAACTACTAATACACACACACACACTGGCTGCCTGTTTTTGATTCTGTCAGTAATATACTTGTCTCAACGATTAAGACACGAAAGTGTAAGTGCGAAAGTAAGTGTACACCAAATGTTTTAACTAGTAATTTTCGTACTTGTTGTGAAAAGTAATGCAAAAATTGAATGTACTGATGGATCTCATTCAAACTGAGCTGATATTGACAGAGTCAGAAACATATATTAAAGGCACATATAAATGTAACATTTATTACAACATGAGAAGATTGTTTCAAGTTCACTTGTTATAAGATTTTATAAGCCTATTAAATGTTAAGCATTATGGCTTTCAACCATACAGAAATGTTGAATGGCTATAATAGCTCATTTCATTCCCTTAAAATTGGGGGGAAAAATCCTCCAAATTTAACAATATACTGTTGTTTCTACATTCATTTAGAGATTCAATGTAAAAATTTGTCTTAAATTATAAAAATATATTACAGATTTGAATGTTTGCATTGATTAAATGTGATTAACATAAAATGTGAGATTAATGGTCCCTATATATATATGAGGCGGAGCCTCAGAGCCACACCCACCTATTACGACCAACCAATGGTAGTTTAAAAGTTTTTACCAACCGGAGTAAACTTTTCCGGAAAGTTTGGCAAACAGTTTTGAACTCCAAACTAATTTTTGGCCTGATTTAGTTCCCATCACACCAGTTTATTCTTAAATTTCACTTGAAGTATATCGGGACCTTAACAGCACTCATTTGTATATGTATATATATATTGAATGTGACTTGATTGACTGATCAGGTCAGGTGGTGGATGGATTCGGAGTGCCCCCCGGTCCGTGGAGTATTCCTGTGCCCATCCCGGCCCTCTTTAAAGACTGCGAGAAAGCCGTCCGCGTTCCTCACACGTCTACTGTCAAAGTAACACATTTCAGTCTTCCATTCATCACATTCAATGAACAATTCATCAATGAAGCATTCGTTTTCGTTGTTTTAGGGTTGCCATTCATGCCTGAATCTTGGAAGATCTGCATGCGGAAGATGCGTAAATTCTGGCAGGGTAAGTATGACGACATGACGTTTTTAATATTTCGTTCTCTTTATTTTTTCATTATAATATTTCTATTGTTACAGACTCGATGTGGAGGCTGTAGTGGCACGGGTTGGACTCAGTCCAGTGAACGGCAACGCTGTACGATGTGTCGGGGCTCGGGCATGATTAAGTATGGAGTCAACCTCTGGTTTTGAATTAAAATTTCAACAAAAATGCAACATTACACTGTTAAAAATAAAGGTTCTTTATTGGCATTTATGGTTCCATTAAGAACCTTTAACATCCATGGAATCTTTCCATTACACAAAAGGTAGTTCATAATGGAAACATTTTTAAAATGCTATTATAAAGTGTTATAAATTCAGAATTGCGAGAAATAAATTGCAATTCTGACTTTTTTCTCGCAATTGCGACTTTATATCTTGCAATTCTGACTTTATAACACACAATTACAAATCGTGATCTTAGAATTATAAGGTTCTATAAGGCTATCTCCGTTTAGGGTAGTTCTGAGATATTGAGCATCAAAGTTTTTACATCCCAGCTGGCAAAACTGTTATGTTTTAACTGTATTTTATTAATAACTACTAAAAATTTTTTTTTTTGTTTACAAAAATAACACCACACAGGCATTAATAAACACCTAATGGATCAGATTATGTCAAAAACTCAATTTCGACCAAAAGTGGAGATAGAACCTTATAATTCTAAGCTCACGAAATTTATTTCACGCAATTCTGACTTTATAACACACAATTACAAATTTATTTCACGCAATTCTGACTTTATAACACGCAATTGCGAGTTTATATTTCGCAATTCTGACTTTATAACACACAATTACAAATTTATTTCACGCAATTCTGACTTTATAACACGCAATTGCGAGTTTATATTTCGCAATTATGACTTTATAACACGCAATTGCGAGTTTATATTTCGCAATTCTGACTTTATAACACGTATTTGCGACATTATTTCTCGCAATTCTGACTTTATAACACACAATTGCAAATTTATATCTCGCAATTCTGACATCTTTTCTCCGAATTGTGAGATATAAACTCGAAATTGCGAGTTATAAAGTCGAATTCTAAGGGAAAAAATACTTTTTTCCTCAGATTTGCGATTGCGACTTTATATCATGCAATTCTGAATTTTTATCTCCCAATTGCGTGTTATAAAGTCAGAATTTCGAGATATAAACACGCAATTCCGAGAAAAAAGTCAGAATATCAAGTTTATTTCTCAAAATAAACAATTCTGACTTTAAATCTCGCAATTGCAACTTTATATCACGCAATTCTGGGGAATTGCGAGATGTAAACTCGCAATTGTGAGAAAAAAAGTCTGAATTGTTAGATAAAAAGTCGCAATTACCTTATTTATTTTTCATTCTTTGGCGGAAACAAGCTTCCATAGGGAATAGTACAGAGGGAGGGGGAAAAACATCTTTTTTTTTTTTTGGAGGAGAGTTTTTTGAAGTGATGATAATAGTAAACATAAATCCAAAGCAAATACTTAACATTTGGGTTTAAATTTAAGATATCTTGCTTTGTGAATGTGGTATTTACCTCTCATACAAGACATAGCTCCTTATTACCAGAAACATTACAATGAAAAAAGAACCTTAATGACAGAAATGTTAACAGTGTGTTAAATGATCTGTATTCCAGGTGTCATTCCTGTGGAGGAGTCGGTTCAATTACCTGCAACACATGCAGAGGGAAAGGAAAGCTCCTCTGCTTCATCAAACTAAAAATCACATGGTGAGAAGACGTGCAGTTAGCACCACTAATCAGCACATACAAGCTTATGTACTTTTTTTATTCATGCTTTTTTCTCCACACGTTTATCTTTTCAGGAAGAACAACATTCATGTTGCTGTGATTGACAAGCGCTCTGGGTTCCCCGTTGAATATCTCGACCAAATTCCTGGAGAGAAGCTTCTAACTGATATGGCTAAAATGGTGAGCAAAAAACATCACGGTGCTCATGATGCCTTTGTTATTTGAAGGCGTTTTTCTGAATTTTAGGTTATTATTTTAGGTTATCTGAGATCTGAGATTATGTATATATTCATATGTATATTTGAGATACGACCGCTAATTTTACACGCTAATGATGCCTGTTAGGTGTTCAGAAACTTGAAACCTGCTGTGTAAACTATTAAAAACATTTCTGTTAATTGAAATAAAGCTGAAATAAAATGAAATCCAAATATTAGATGAAAAACTTCAACTAAACAAAAATTAGAAATGTTGCCATGACAATGAAACAAGTTTGAAGCATTACAATAATTAACTGGACATAAACTACATAACTAAATAAATAAATTAATTAACCCTTAAATGGTGATATTTAAGAAAAAATAAATAAAATGATAAAAACGTATAACAAAATGAACTAAAAATCTATACCAAAATTGATTTAAAACACATTTATTTCATACTAAGTATACTACAAACCCATTAACATATTTACTGACGTATTGCTTGAGTCTTACTGAAATAAATAAATATAATTAAACTTTATTTGGAGTACATCTTTATTGCACAATGCACATTTCTTAATATTAAGCCTAAAAATGTGTTTTAATATCACTATTAGTAAGGATAGTATGATCTCTGTATAATATCAGTCTTTAAATGCAAGATATTTAAAGTGTACCTGAAGTATACTTGCAATAGTTCCACTTTAGCATCAAATATACTTAAGTATATCTTTAGTTGGACCTCAGCACTATTTCCGTACTATACTAAAGTACATTAAGTGGAAAAAATGCAATAAAAAACACCTGATTTGACCCCTTTAAAACATCTTCAAATTGAATAATTTACATCGATTACTTTACAACGTAACCCTGTTTGGCTTTGCCACTGAAGTTTTGGCCCCATCGCTGCAGGTCTATCCAGTCGTGGGTTTCCCGGACAGCTCTGTGAACGCAGCGTCTGAAAGTGCCGTGAGGGAACATCAGGCTCAGTTCTCCACCACCTGTAATATTCTGCAACAGGTTGAGTATCATTCATCTGATAATACAAATCAGTGCTTCTGTCTCTTTAAGGCCACATCTCAGCCTCCACTCTTCTGGGAATTAATGAAATGACCTCTTCCCGTTGCCTCACTCCCATGGAATCCTTAAAGAAACATGATTAGAGCTTGCAGTTAACAGCAAGTTGTTTGTCATACTGTCAAGCACTCTGAATATTCCCATGTATTTAAACAAACTAAACACGAATATTGAAAAGAAACGGAGAAAACCATACCATGCTCTTCTCTAGAGAACTGGACATTAAAATGCATTTGATATGGAAAGTTAGAGACAAAGCATAAGCTCTAATCTTGTGTTTGTGTGTGTGTGTGTTTTTTCCAGAGGCAGACCATTGAGCTAATTCCCATCACTCGAGTGCATTACACCTGGAATGAAAAAACCTACATTTATTTTGTATATGGTACTGAACACAAAGTTTACACCAAGGATTATCCTGCTAAATGCTGCTGTTGCTCCATCCTTTAAACATGCTGTATAGGCCACTGTCACATGTTAAAAGAGCTATAATGTCATCTTCATATAAATAGTTATACCTATTTGAAGTCAATACAAAGAAATGGTAGGCAAATTAAAAAAGACCATGCTTTAAATGAGTTTCTATCCTAAATTTGAGATTTTTTTTTCCTCAATTCCGAGTTTATTACTCATAATTCTTACTTTTCACCTCAGAATTGTGAGATCTGAGCTTTAGTCCGAATTGTATTCTGAAAAAAAAAAATTGTAAGATAAATATTTGCAATTCTTAGGGAAAAAAAGACCAGAATTATGAGCGATACCTGTAAACTCGCAATTGAGAGAACAAAAGTCATATTGTGAGATAAATTCAGTTTCACCATTTTATTTTTTGTATTCCTTGGTAGAAAGAAGCTTCCATTTATTAATCATTTTCAATGCACAATTATGAAAATTATCTGGCACATTCTTCCTCTTTTTTTAATTATAAAATCTTAATGAACCTTAAAAATAGGCTTTATTTTATTTTTAGTGTAAAATATTATATGCTACACTATATTGTTACCTGTCATATCTTCACTTTTGCTAAAAAATCAAGTTATTTTGAAATACTTATTTTAATAGTTGTCGCACATAGACCATTATGAAAGTGTACTGTTACATTTTTTATCACATGTAGTTATTCATATTTTTCTTTATCGCTTAATTTTGTTATTCAATAATTTGTATAGGCAAATGCATCGTGTGTATACACTACAAGCTGATCCTATAGTCCTAAAGGGATAATTTACCCAGAAAGCCATTTTAAACTGTCTTCAAAGTTTAGTTCCAGATCTGCACGACTTTCTTGCGCAAAAACAAAACAAAACGAGATGTTAGCCAGAATGGCAGCGTGAGTCTCCATCCACTTTCATTGCATCCTTTTTTATAGAAGAGAATGTCGACAGACGCGTTCATTCTGCCGAACATCACATGTTGTGTCTCACGGAAGTCACATGTTTGCAACGACTTGAGCGTGAATAAATGAAGGAACTTTATTTTTGAGTAAACTGTGCCTTTAAAGACTCTGTAAATTCTGTGAGATGTAGCGCGCTTCATTAAAACAGTCTGTCAGAACGTTATTGTGGGCGTGTCTTCATTCCAGTCCAAGTTCCAGAGATCGAAACTGAACAAAGGCGATCAGTAAATGTAGAGCACTGACTGACTAAGCATCATCGTGAAACAGACTTCATCAGCATTTTGTGCGTGATGGACGAAAAAGACGAAGATATAGGTGGGTAGATGTGCATATTACAGCTAACTTTTGCTGTTTTGTTTTTCTTTAAGTTTTACTTGAATATTTACTGTAATATGTTCATTGTCTCTGAATAGCTTGCAAGAAAATAAATAATTCACATCTGTAGCATGTTGGCAAAACGGTAATGTTTATATATATATATATATATATATATATAGCCTATATATTAAGGAAAATGAATTTATTCAATAGGCTACAATTCCATATGCATACAACACTTAAAGTGATTAAATGCGATGAAGTGTGCATGTAATCTTTTCTACTTATGATGACACCACATTTGCACAATAATCTGCAAGATTGTGTTTTCCTTTTGCACAACGTTAAATTAAACAGTTTTTCAACAAAAGCATTCATTCTGTTTCAGTTTGAAGTTTGAACAAAACTTTTAACAACACTTCAAAAATTAATAAGTCACTAACAGTCACGTTGAGGATCATGTGTATAGATTTGAATGAAAAGCATATTGCTCACATTGATCTGAACTGCCGCAAACATTGATCGATTCAAAAAGAGAAACTTTAGTGTCTTTTATAAATATCAGTGCTCTAACTGCTATATAATTCAATACACATTGTTTATATCACCAGAATAACAGTTTGAGTGAAAAGTTTAACTAATGTCAGTTTTTATTTTGCTTTAGTTGTGCAGGTCCTGATATCCATGTTATCTAATTTGAGAATGATCCAAAGAGCATCTCATATAGCCTTACTTCAGTGGAAGGAATGAAATCTGACCTTTTGCAGAATGTTTTAGGAATGTTAAGTAACATCTGTTAACATCTCAAAGATATTTGACAGTTTGAGGATTGACACTGTTGTGAAAACAAAGTACACTTTAGCATACTTCCGAAAAGAGTTATAACTTATTAATAATAAATAACATAATTTAAAGGAATATACTGAAGTGCAAACTAAATTGAATGTTTTCAGACACTTATATATAATGTGTAAATGTATATTCACAACATTCCTGCGAGTCTTGGCGTCGCCATGACACTCCATACTTCCTGTTGACGGTCTATCAGTTCCAGCCTAACGCTTAAAGAAGCCAGCACACAAGGGATACTCGCGTCGCGGTACAAACGGGTGAAACTGATTACTGACAAGTACCGTAGTAATGCTGACAGATTAAGTAATGGCTCCTTGTGGCTCAACGTGTACCGTTGTCGGGTGCACAAACAACACGCGAAAACTGAAAGATTTATGAATGGGACCTGTTTCCAACATGAACAGACCCTGTTACGCAGAAAGAGTGTTTCTTGTACTTAGAAAAAACTGCAGTACAACTGTGTATATATATATATATATATATTATTATTATTATTTATTTATTATTTTATTTTTATTTTTTTTAAGTGGTATGTTTATTGTTTTCAATAATTTGAAAATTAATTCGAGAATTAACTTGAATGTGCAGTAATTTGAACAAATAGAGAGTATGTAGGCCTACTATATTTGTTGTAGCCATTAAATAAGAGCATTAGTTTCATATTTGTTCAAATATTATAATGTTATTTTTTTCCATCTATGTTGATTATGAAAAGTGAACACCATGATAGGATGCATCGGGAGACATAGAGTGTGTCAGACATGATTTTGTTAATGGGTGAGACATGATTAAACTTAATTTTTTTCATTGTTTTGTTTTGTAGAAATTAAGCCTTTCTTTAAAGTGAATTTAGTTTTGTATAAATTGTATCTTAATTTTAATAAATTTTTCATCAACCAATTGCCTGGATTTAATAAATAAGAAGTAAACATAGCAGACAATATAAATCATGACATGGAGGCGCCGGCGCGGTCACTTGCATTGCACGTGAGGAGCGCATCTCATCATAAATTAACCGAAACTCAGACATGAGAAATATAGCCTCCAAAGAAAGCTTTAAATGTCTTTAAACAAAACAATTGAAAATGAAAAGAAATACGCTACTCTCTGATTATGTAATCCATTATGTGCATTTCTCTCTATAGGCGCGTTCACTGCGGAGATGGCGATCGTCAACTTCATCTTTGCAGCCGACACTGACACAGAAAAGACTATTTTATTAATAAAAATCAATGCACGCGTGTCACCGGATTTACAAATGCACATCTTGCTTGTTGCAGGCACACATATTATGTCGAAGTAACGAGATATTGTGTTGAAATAACATTATTAATAATAAAAAATCTTTAATAATATTTGATTGAATGCCAAATGTTGTGCTTGTTCAATTTAATAAAATTAATACTTTAATTGTGATCATTAAAATAATTGAATGTTAAATATTAAGTGGCCAATTTTTGCTCATTTATTAAAAGTATTTATATATAATATATCTAGCACCCCCTCAGCACATGTAAAAAAAATTATCTGGCGCCGCCCCTGGTTATAACGGGCCACGTATTAAAAATGGTTGGGTCTAAATTGGGCTCGGGCTCATAATTACAGTTAATGTGTCGGGCCGGGCTCGGACACAACGGGCTCAGGTAGGGTCGGGCTTGATTTTTTGGGCCAGATCTAAGCTCTACTCATCGTTACCCAAGCAAGTTGTTTGGGCTTGTTGAGGCTCTCTGATAGCAGTATCTTCAGGCTAACGTAAACCGGAAGTTCGTTACCGGCTTGTTCTACGTTGCCATAGCGATCATGGGAAAGGTCAGAGTTTGGGAAAGTTGTGAATACTATATATATATATATATATATATATATATATATATATATATGCATAAAAAACGATTTTCAACCTTCATTCTGACCTTCATCTGTCTGAAACAATCTGTTTTTAAGGGGCGGCTCTTTTAAGGCTTGTCAGTAAATGGACACATAGGAAACAGTATCAACCCCCCCTCACTATTGCTCGCGAATAAGTGTTTTAAAAAATATATAAAACTGTCATTTACAGACAGAGCAAAATAATTTACTTATGTTTGTGATGCAGCTGCTGTCAGACCCAATACAGTCGGCTGCTTCATTAATCAACAAAAATTTATTTGCGAACTCTTCATTACACGGTGCCTCGTTTACAAAATAAAATGCTCCGAACAAACATACAATCCTCACACGTGATCCGGGACACCATTGAAATAAACAATCCACTTGTTTCCGACGCTGGGATCCTTCTGAATTCTGTGAGACACAAACCAGCTGTTTAAACTGGACGCGTCAAAGCGAACGTTCTTTCACTCTTCCATTTGTCCTGTTGTGTGTGGAGGATGTCAGAGGCTGAAGACGCATCTGTATACTGTATCCAGTGTAGACAGAATCAGTGTTTATAATGGTTTTATTTGCTTTTGACGCGACGCTCACATCCATTGTAGGCAAATGTTAGCTGTTAAGCAACTGAACGCCAGTGGGCGGGGCTTATGGTGCGATGATGTATAACTATTCGCCAATGTCATTTAAATAAATGCTTTGTTTATATTCAGGACGTCTTAAGCTATGAAACTTGCAGAATGTTTTACAAATTCCACTTCTCATATCATGACCCCTTTATGTACATCTTTATATGTAATTTCATAATTACTTATGCTGTATTTGAAATATAGTTAAAGTGTACTGCCGAATGCATTGATAAATATATAATACTAAAACACTGATAAGTTGTGCATAATACAGTACTGCCTTTGTTATCTAGACATGAACCTTTTTTGAACTTCACTTATCACACCAAACACTAAAGTGATTTCATGTACCGCAAGCGAAAAAATGCAGTCTGAGGACAAATTAACAGTCTGACACTGTTAACTGCAAACGTTATCTTACAAATAAATATTTCCTGTTTGCTAGATCTCTGCTTCACAAAGCAGCCGCACATGTCTGTCAGTATGAGCACAATTAACCACATACCAGCTTCTTAAAGGCACCACTACCAACTGAATTTAGACTGAAGCAATTGTTTATGTGTCTTATTTCTGTTATCAGTGCATTTTATTTTTGCATTGATATTATTAGGCACCAGACTGTTAGAAAGGCTTCTCAGGGTTTAAAGAGTTCTCAGGGGTTTAAGGTTATTTCCCTTTCGCAAGTACACATCAAGTGCGAGTACACGTCAAGTGAGAGTACACGTCAAGTGCGAGTACACGTCAAGTGCGAGTTCACGTCAAGTGCGAGTACACGTCAAGTGCGAGTTCACGTCAAGTGCGAGTACACGTCAATTGCGAGTACACGTCAAGTGCGAGTACACGTCAAGTGAGAGTACACGTCAAGTGCAAGTACACGTCAAGTGCGAGTACACGTCAAGTGAGAGTACACGTCAAGTGCGAGTACACGTCAAGTGCGAGTACACGTCAAGTGAGAGTACACGTCAAGTGCAAGTACACGTCAAGTGCGAGTACACGTCAAGTGAGAGTACACGTCAAGTGCGAGTACACAGTACACGTCAATTGCGAGTACACGTCAAGTGCAAGTACACGTCAAGTGCGAGTACACGTCATGTATGAGTACACGTCAAGTGCGAGTACACGTCAAGTGCGAGTACACAGTACACGTCAAGTGCGTATACACATCAAGTGCGAGTACACATCAAGTGCGAGTACATATCAAGTGTGCCAATGGAGCTGTAAACTACACATCATTTTTTAAATCCAGCGTTTAGTTGAACATGATAAGCGCTCATTGGCACAGTTGTAAACACGACAGCTTTTTTCCATGAGGGGGTTTGGCATCACGACAGCTTTGTTTCCAGGCGGACCGTTAAAGATTTACACACACACACACATATATATATATATATATATATATATACACACACAATTTAATTTGAACAGAGTAACTTTGACAGCCTTTTTAAAGCTTTTTTTTTCTTTTAAATTTTGTATGAATCCCCTAAGCACCTAAGAAAAGCCCTGCCATATCAAATAAAATTTTGATGAATGTGTTTTGCTAAATTAGCATTTAAATTGTATCACAGACAACCTGCTCCACCCATCATTCACTGCTATATTTTGAGGGCATTGTTTCTCTGGCATACAGGCCTCATTTCATGCCCATTCTTCATGCTAAATCTGAAGCACAATCTCTGTTGAAGGAAACCCACTCCAGCTGATATTTATATACACTTGTTAGCGGCATTGTTCACGAACGTAACAAGTTGTTTATGTAAAGTATATATAACTCAGTTCACTGATGCACTGCTGAGGGAAAGAACCCTAATGACTTAATGAACAGCTGCCAACTACTGATTGCGAAGAAATGTGTTTATGTTCTGTTGCCTAGCAACGCAACAGAATATAACACATTATTAAACCACTATTGCGAATGTCAATAGAATGATATGGATGATGAAAAAAGATGTTCAAGGGACTTGATGGAAAATTCAGTCACTGATTTAAGGCGGTGGCTGTTTGATAGGAATGTTGTTCCAGGACCAACAAGGGATGTTGCTCTTTGATAAATGAGAAATATCACACGCAGTCTCTCTGTCTTCTGCAGACACCTTTGACCCCAGTCTTCCCGAGGAGGGTCCGTCTGCTCCGCCCCCAGGCTGGCTGGACAGTGTCTCGGGATACGAAGAGCAAAATGGTGGAGGTGAAAGAGCTTCATGTGTATCACTCATGCATTACAGATAGACTGATAACAACAGTCCAATAACGGCCCAAAACAGAACTTATTGGAAATAAATTTGATCACCATAATATAATGCCATTAACAATAATAACAACATTTATTATTATTATTATTAAGATACTATTTTATAATAATACATTATATACACTAAGGCACATTAATAATAATAATAATAATAATAATAACAATAATTGTATTATAAAATAATGACATTTTTATTATTGTTAATACTATTATTATTATTATATACTAATATATGCACTAAGTTATGATATTAATTTATTATTATTATTAAGACATTATTAAAATGTAGTATAATAATATAAATAATAGCAATAAATTCATTTTATAACTAAGACACTTATTTTAATAATACATAATAATATGCATTTACACATTATAATAACAACAATAATAACCATTTTTTCAATTACCACTATTATTAAGATACTATTATAATAATGCATCATTATATACCCTATGGCATAATAATAATAATAATTATTATTTGTATAAAGTCAAGACTATTTTATTAGAATAATACACTATTATATACACTTAGGCACCAAACTAATTATAATAATAACATTTTATTATTATTATTATTATTATTATGACTTTATTGTTTTAATAAACTATTATATACACTAAAGCACATTAACCATAATATGTTGTTATTATTATTAATAATATTAAGACACTATTATGATAACACACTATTATACATGATTCATATAATAATAACTTAAAAATATACATAATTAATATTTTTTTATTGTTGTATTATAATGATCATTGTTGCTTGAAAATGCTGAAATAATTAAAGATTGCTTTTGCATATTGGATGCTTTAAAAATGTATTGGTATTGGTCATAAAAAACATAATATTGGACAATCTTGAACATATAACAACAAATACTGCATGTCGTATATGACCTAATATCATAGTTATGTCTTGAATGCTTAATTATAATTTTGTTTTCCAATTTGATATTCAACTTTTATTTTTGTTTGTGTGCAGATCAAATCTATCCTCCTCCACCAGACTTTACCCCTAAGCCTGAAAATGACAAGAATGCCTCAGTCCCAAATGTCATGTAGGTACAATATGTATTTTCCGTGTGCAAAGTCATTTTTTGTAGGATGTTATGAATACAAAAACATACAGTATATATAAAAAAATTTGCCATAACATTATTATTTTGTATATTGCACATTGCATATAGATCTGTGTATGTATTTGCACACTGACAGGGTTCCCACTGTCTCAGAGGATGTAGCGAGAGACGCTCTACTCCAGTTTGTGGGTAAAAAATGGACATACAGCAGCAAACCTGCCAAAAATCTGATATTCAAAGAGCTGAAGCCCTTTACAGTTTACCGTGTAAATCTCTTCACAATATTATCCAGTCTAGATGTGGAATGATTCCTATATTATTATTACATATCATAATAGTTATATGATTGTGCCATTTGTCCCTTGTCTTTTCAGTACCGCTTGGAAACATTTACCGAGTCCAGATCAAGTGCGTGGGGATCGGAGCCGCACACAGGTGCCTGATGAAACCAATACAATTAAACACATGCTAAAAATGTCTGTATCAAATTGATATATTTTTTTTCTCAGGTCAGTTTGTGGATGGGCCTCAGAATGGAGTGAGTCCTCCACCGTGGCTCGTCCAGGTGTCTTACCCACCCAAATTCACTGACACCGTTCAGAAAGTCAGGGTCCCACACTCTTCATTCATAAAGGTATGCCTAAAGTGCCCCTATTATGCTTGTTCAGATACTACCTTTCATGCAGTGTGTAATATAGCTGTTTATTAACTCTTTCCCCAATCATACCAATCAGAGCAGAGTAGACCAATCACAACAGACTGGGTCATCTGACCAATCAGGGCATAGTAGACCAATCACAACAGACTGGACCATCTGACCAATCAGGGCATAGTAGACCAATCACAACAAACTGGGCCATCTGACCAATCAGAGCAGAGTAGACCAATCACAACAGACTGGGCCATCTGACCAATCAGAGCAGAGTAGACCAATCACAACAGACTGGGTTATCTGACCAATCAGAGCAGAGTAAACCAATCACAACAGACTGGGTTATCTGACCAATCAGAGCAGAGTAGACCAATCACAACAGACTGGGTTATCTGACCAATCAGAGCAGAGTAGACCAATCACAACAGACTGGGTCATCTGACCAATCAGAGCAGAGTAGACCAATCACAATACACTGGGTCATCTGACCAATCAGAGCAGAGTAGACCAATCACAACAGACTGGGTCATCTGACCAATCAGAGCAGAGTAGACCAATCACAATACACTGGGTCATCTGACCAATCAGAGCAGAGTAGACCAATCACAACAGACTGGGTCATCTGACCAATCAGAGCAGAGTAGACCAATCACAACAGACTGGGCCATCTGACCAATCAGAGCAGAGTAGACCAATCACAACAGACTGGGTCATCTGACCAATCAGAGCAGAGTAGACCAATCACAACAGACTGGGTTATCTGACCAATCAGAGCAGAGTAGACCAATCACAACAGACTGGGTTATCTGACCAATCAGAGCAGAGTAGACCAATCACAACAGACTGGGTTATCTGACCAATCAGAGCAGAGTAGACCAATCACAACAGACTGGGCCATCTGACCAATCAGAGCAGAGTAGACCAATCACAACAGACTGGGTTATCTGACCAATCAGAGCAGAGTAGACCAATCACAACAGACTGGACCATCTGACCAATCAGAGCAGAGTAGACCAATCACAACAGACTGGGTTATCTGACCAATCAGAGCAGAGTAGACCAATCACAACAGACTGGGCCATCTGACCAATCAGAGCAGAGTAGACCAATCACAACAGACTGGGTTATCTGACCAATCAGAGAAGAGTAGACCAATCACAACAGACTGGGCCATCTGACCAATCAGAGCAGAGTAGACCAATCGCAATAGACTGGGTTATCTGACCAATCAGAGCAGAGTAGACCAATCACAACAGACTGGGTTATCTGACCAATCAGAGCAGAGTAGACCAATCACAACAGACTGGGTCATCTGACCAATCAGAGCAGAGTAGACCAATCACAACAGACTGGGTTATCTGACCAATCAGAGCAGAGTAGACCAATCACAACAGACTGGGCCATCTGACCAATCAGAGCAGAGTAGACCAATCACAACAGACTGGGTTATCTGACCAATCAGAGAAGAGTAGACCAATCACAACAGACTGGGCCATCTGACCAATCAGAGCAGAGTAGACCAATCACAACAGACTGGGTTATCTGACCAATCAGAGCAGAGTAGACCAATCACAACAGACTGGACCATCTGACCAATCAGAGCAGAGTAGACCAATCACAACAGACTGGGTTATCTGACCAATCAGAGCAGAGTAGACCAATCACAACAGACTGGGCCATCTGACCAATCAGAGCAGAGTAGACCAATCACAACAGACTGGGTTATCTGACCAATCAGAGAAGAGTAGACCAATCACAACAGACTGGGCCATCTGACCAATCAGAGCAGAGTAGACCAATCGCAATAGACTGGGTTATCTGACCAATCAGAGCAGAGTAGACCAATCACAACAGACTGGGTTATCTGACCAATCAGAGCAGAGTAGACCAATCACAACAGACTGGGTCATCTGACCAATCAGAGCAGAGTAGACCAATCACAACAGACTGGGTTATCTGACCAATCAGAGCAGAGTAGACCAATCACAACAGACTGGGCCATCTGACCAATCAGAGCAGAGTAGACCAATCACAACAGACTGGGTTATCTGACCAATCAGAGAAGAGTAGACCAATCACAACAGACTGGGCCATCTGACCAATCAGAGCAGAGTAGACCAATCACAACAGACTGGGTTATCTGACCAATCAGAGCAGATCTAGGCTCTCAGAAAGGAGGGTTTTCGAGAGACGGGATCCTGTATCAAACCGTTTCAGGCACTTTGAGAAAAGAAGTGATGCTGCAATGTATATTATTAGAATACCTCCAAAACAAAATTAGGAAACTTTAAAATAGCATTATAGGGGCACTTTAAACAATCTATATTCATATAAATGTAATTTACCATCAAAACCAGCTCAAAATAAAAACTATTTTACCTAATGTGCATTCTACTCTAAATGTATCACCATAAGTCAGACTTTTATACGTGTTAGTGCATTAGTGCAATAATAAGTGCATTAGTGCATTGTCTTTGCAGCCTTGCCACCGCTGTCATGGTAACGGCAAAGTGAGGTGTACACACTGTCGTGGACGAGGACTGGTACGTGGATGTTTAATTATCATTATCATATATCTGCCAATGCTTTATTAAACTGACTGTTTTCTGAACACCAAATTCAGACTCGCTGTATGTTCTGTCACGGCACTGGTCACAGCCGCAACCGTCGCTGCACAACCTGCAACGGAAGGGGAAGGAAAAGGTCAACTGATACACATTCATACTCTAATATGTTTTACATCCTCATGTAAAAATAAAAATAAATATATCAATCCCTTCTTCCAGGTGTGTGCCTTGTCATGGAAAGGGTGACAAAGTCTGTCTCACGTGTAACGGCTACAGAAACCTTGTGCATTTCATACAGCTCACTGTTACATGGTAAAAAAACATTTTGAAAGTGTGAAGCAAGCTACATGTGAAATGTTACACAATCAGACTGTAGTTTTTATGATCTCAGTTCCTCTTTTAGTTCCTGTTTTGGTTTACACAATAATCTGGCTTGTTGATCTTTTATTTCATGTGGTTATCTGCGTATAACATCACACTGTTTCACAGGAAGAACCAGGTGTTTGAGTTTATTCCTGACCGGCTGCCTGAATTCCCGCTGAAGAAGTTTGAGAAGGTGTCTGGGGAAGCGTTCTTTGTAGATGAACACCTCCTGGTATACATTGATTCATTCATCATTCATTTTGATGCAGATATTTCAACACTTATTCAGATGTTAAGTCAGATATTATGCAGTTAACCTTCATGTTCTCAAACCTCGAGGCTCATGTTACGTAATCAAGTTCATGACTTTCCGCAATTATTTGAGACTTTCCTTGATGTTATAATACGCTTCGACCGGCCTCAGTGAGAAATTTTACTTGCGTTTACATGTAAAACATAAATTAATTATATTAATTTTCACATGATGAGGTTATCTGACTTGAGTATATACTTTTCTAGCATTTTTGTCTGAGATTAAATTGTCTTGCCTCATGTCGCTGTGGTAAAACCAATTGAGTTAAAGCTTCAGTAATATTGTATGCAAACGCTAATGCCCGTGATAGCGCCCCTGTAGGTGATACTGGGATTGAACCGCGGAAAGGACCATGTGCAATCAAGTTTGCGTTGCTAGATGTATTTGTTCTTACATATATTTCCTAGAACCTTTTATTAGGTCAGCGGATCTTATTAAAATAATTTTCAAGCAAAATAAGATGTAAAATAATTTAGAAATTAGGTTAACATTTGGCTATTTGAAGATGTGTGTTTATGAATCAGAGAAGAGTAGACCAATCACAACAGACTGGGTCATCTGACCAATCAGAGCAGAGTAGACCAATCACAATACACTGGGTCATCTGACCAATCAGAGCAGAGTAGACCAATCACTACAGACTGGGTCATCTGACCAATCAGAGCAGAGTAGACCAATCACTACAGACTGGGCCATCTGACCAATCAGAGCAGACTAGACCAATCACAACAGACTGGGCCATCTGACCAATCAGAGCAGAGTAGACCAATCACTACAGACTGGGCCATCTGACCAATCAGGGCAGAGTAGACCAATCACTACAGACTGGGCCATCTGACCAATCAGAGCAGAGTAGACCAATCACAACAGACTGGACTAGCTGACCAATCAGAGCAGACTAGACCAATCACAACAGACTGGGCCATCTGACCAATCAGAGCAGACTAGACCAATCACTACAGACTGGGCCATCTGACCAATCAGAGCAGAGTAGACCAATCACAACAGACTGGGTCATCTGACCAATCAGAGCAGAGTAGACCAATCACAATACACTGGGTCATCTGACCAATCAGAGCAGAGTAGACCAATCACTACAGACTGGGTCATCTGACCAATCAGAGCAGAGTAGACCAATCACTACAGACTGGGCCATCTGACCAATCAGAGCAGACTAGACCAATCACAACAGACTGGGCCATCTGACCAATCAGAGCAGAGTAGACCAATCACTACAGACTGGGCCATCTGACCAATCAGGGCAGAGTAGACCAATCACTACAGACTGGGTCATCTGACCAATCAGGGCAGAGTAGACCAATCACTACAGACTGGGCCATCTGACCAATCAGGGCAGAGTAGACCAATCACTACAGACTAGGTTGTCTTTTCTCAAACTTATTTGTGCTTACATATTTCTAAATACCTTTTATCAGGTCAAACCGTCAGAGGATCTTCTAAAATCATTTTCAAGCAAAATAAGATGTAAGATAATTTAGAAATTAGGCTATTTGAATATGGATATGAGGGTTAAAGTTGTAATATAGAACAACATAGAATGTTAAAAAAATGTGCTCACATCCTGTCTAATCATGTTTGATCTAATATATTAACATAACTGCGTTTTCAAAATATATATCATACACTAGCACGTGCACAGATGTGTATAGGTAGGATATAATATAAAAAGCGCAATGCATGTTTGCAGGTTTATCCGATAGAGGGCTTCCCTGACCAGGACATCTGTGACGCCTCAAAAACAGCCATCCAGAACCACCTGCTAAAACACTCCGCTGTGAGCCGCATCCTGCAGCAGGTGAGCAGAGACCTGAGGAAATATGTTATTATCTATCAACGTAATGATCTAAATATTCAAATAACAGGCCATGAATCGCATGTCTTTGCCGTGGTTAAGAGAATGCAACCACAAATTCGACCTCTAGGTGGCAGCACTGCCTTGAACAACTAAACACTTTAAAACGTATAGGCCTATTAAAGAGTTTAACCCTTAATTGTTCCACATTTATATGTGAAAATATTAGCAAGTTAATACCTCAAAATGTTTCAGATGATACAAAAATGTAATATTCTTTGTACAGTAACATTCCCTCTTTCTCTTGCAGCGTCAGTCGATCGAGCTGGTTCCTCTCACTCATGTATATTACGCCTACAGTGGGAAAGACTACGATTACTTTGTTTTTGGGAGAGAAAACAAGGTTCACACTACAAAATACCCCACTTCCTGCAGCATTTTGTAGTAACTTTGCTTTGTGTCTTGTCCAATATCATTTTTACAATAGTTTATCATAGTTTCATATAACTGTAAATTACACAATATACAGAATATAAACTATTTATATCTTTTCATTCTCTTATATAAACATATTACAGCATGTTTTTTTAAACCTGTTACATTATATATATATATATATATATATATATATATATATATATATATATATATATATATAAAGTGCATGGTATTTGCTACATGTTAACAGATTTTATTTAAAAAAAATAAATAAATAAAAAAGTGATATTTTGTCATATAATTTGATAGTGCTTAAAAATGCCTTTATATTTCTCAGGTTATGTTTATTTCTGAAAGTCAGTTCCTGTATAGATGGATTTTGGTAAGGGAAAACCTATTAGGCTATATGTTTCCCAGGAAAAATATACAGTTCCATTTACGCGTTCATCCTAACTTATAAACTAAACTAAAAAGTTTTTTTTTTTTAAGATTTATGAATTTCAATTGCGTAGTAAAATACAATTGAGTTGAATAATCCTACTTATTATTCATATTATGAAATAAGAATTTTAAATGAGAGAAAAATAGAGCTTAATAAAATATTTTGTATAAATCTTATGGAACAAGAATGAACCATTTATGTCATTCGCATTCATAAATGTAAACATATTTGATTTATTTAATTTTTAATTTATGAATGCGAATCACAAACAAAATGGTCCATTCCCTTGTTCCATTAATATTGGAACTAATATTGAATTAATATTCCATTCATTCTGAAAATAGTTAGCTTTTTTTTGGGGGGGGGGGGTTACTCATTTAAATGTCTTAATTCATAATATGTAAGGATTATTCAATTCAATTTGATGGAATTTTACAGAGGCTTAGGGCTGGTTTCACAGACAAGGCTTAGATTAAACCAGAATTAGGTCTTAGTTCAAGGACATTTAAGTAGCTTTTATAAACGTGCCTTTGAAAAAAAACATTACTGGTGTGCATCTTGAGATAAAACAATGACACTGGCAAATTTTAAGATGTAAGTGCAAGTCGCTTTGAGTTAAAACAGCTCAAACATGCATTTTAGCCTGGGACTAAGTTGGGGGTATGGGGTAAGTTGTCACAAAACCTCTGTTAGACAACACACTTGTGTTATCGAGCTTTTTAACTTACATTTTTAACAGGGATATGTGACAACTAGCCCCGGTGCTTCCAAATATAGTTACATTAGTGGCTTTTAGTACACCGAATGTTCCCATCAAACGGAGACTCTACTGTCCTTCGGAAGTTGCTCTGACCTGTTGTTGACGGATAAACAATACACACTGGCATAAGTAACACTCATGGAGCGCGTGATTAGCGCACTGGACGGATATGACAGGTTCGGAGAGGATCGCGCGCTGCTTCAGGAGGAGGAGTGTCTCGCGCTGTTCGTTTGTTTATGGTGAAGGAGGTGCGGACAGCACGCGCGAGCATCTTCACAAGACTCACATCACTGACATTACAACAGAAAGTGGAATAAAAGCGTCAAGAACGAGGGGGAATAACACTCGGTAGGTTTTTTAATTTTGTTTTTTGGCTATTTCGCCAACTTTAAATAACCACGGTACAGTATAGTGATGGTGTAAGGTGATAATACCATGGTACTTTGATGAATTACCAATTTACCATACATTACTCATATTATTTACATACTTTTTTGGAGTTCTTTAAATAATACCATGTTTTACTACGGTAATTTGGCAATACCAGGGTACATTTGGCACATTTTTAAGTGAAAACTGCAAGTTTGATACTGTATTTGTTTGTTTATGCAATATAAGAAATAATGGGGATTTGTACGGGTATGGTTTTATGTATGTAGCCTACATTGTATTTATGTTTTACCTGAGAGTTTCTGAGACCCCAAACTGAAGTATCTGTTGAACTGAAGATGTAACATGATTAATGGAGGACTTTTTAAAATGCGCTATTAAAGTCAGAGTGCACCCAAAAATGAAAATACTGTCATCGTTTAATCACCAGGGGTCCATCTACTGTTCGGTTACTGACTTTCTTCAAAATATCTTGTTTTGTTTTCAGCAGAAATTCGTACAAGCTTGGGACAACTTGAGGGTGAGTAGATGATGACATAATTTTCATTTATACACTGTAAAAAAAAAAGTTGCTTCCTTACATTTTTAACTACAATCAACTTGGATCTTTAAGTCATTTCAACTTAAATTACATAAAACTGACTAAAAATTAGTTCAATCTTGTATAAAAAGTTGAAAATTGCATGGATGAGTTAAAGCAATGTAAAAACAATTCATAACACTGAAGTGTCAACCTGTTATTGCTGTGTCTGAGCTGATCAAACATCAGAGCTTGAGGGTTAATCATTTAATACCTCGAAACAATTCAGTCTGATATCAAATACCTTGTTTTTACAGTATGTACAGTGTAGCTTTACACAACCTCACATGTGGACAGGACAGGATGTGCATTGAATGAATTTAAACGTTTGGACGTCAGTGATGTTCATTGTCCCCTGATTCTTTCCTTTTCCTGTTTGCTTCATGGTGTGTGTATATTGTGCTACTCTGATTTGTTTGTTTCCGTCCTTGTAAATTTCCTCTCAAATAAAGAAAAAGCTGCGGCCTTAAATATTTAAGTACAGTCAACTTGGATGTTTAAGTCGTTTCAACTTAAATTACATTAAACTGACTTAAAAAAAATGAGTTGAATCTTGTATATAACTTGAAAAAGTCGAAAACTCCTTAACTTTGATGAGTTAAAGCAATGTAAAAACATATGTTGTCATAACTTATTGATCATATAATATTTAACAGTGCAGGAATGTTCTAAAATGATTTCGAATCATTGTGATTTATTTGATTGGGACATGTATTATAGTAGCATTTTAGATGTGTTTTAAATATAAAACTTTACATTAGCATAAATAATTAAATAAATAAAAAAAACATTGATCTCAATTGAAATATTTTTATTACGAGGAGAAAAACGACCAATCAGAATCAAGTATTCCAGAAAGCTGTGAATTCCCATAATACCAGCGTATATAAAAGTTTTGTGAAGTCGCCGGATCCTTTTATCAGATTTCCTTTGATTGGAAGACGGATGGATTTCATTATTGGGATCTGTTGTGATAGTGGCTGTAAGCTCTTGTCAGAGAGGGTTTCTGTTTCACACCCACTCTGTGCACTTGAAAGGGAGAGGAGAAGCTGACAGATTGACTGTGATCCGAGTCCTCACGTAGAGCCACATGAGGAAAGCCAGGCGGTGACCGCGAGACCCTTATCTGTGCCGGCCAGCACTGCTGCCTCGCGGGACACAGCTATTGTTGTTTTATCTGGAGTGAGCTTTGTTCTGCTGGGAACAATAGCTCGGCTCCCAGGGACTGCAGTCGTACATTATGATTGTTCAGTCAGTACACTTGAAGTCACTTTCAGCACGCACAAAGTTACTTTGCCTCTAGCTGTGCTTTGATTTACCAGTCCAAATAAACCTACTCATTCTTTATTATTGCTATATTTCACACATTATTTAGTATTTTGTAGCATCCAAAAATGTGACATAATCTTGCAATGCTTTTTAAACAGTATTGAAGGACACCTAAAGGGATATTTCACCGCTGGAAAGATGAATGTGTATTTAAATTGGGTCATTTATGTAGTAGAAATGTGAAATTATTTTAGAAGTTGGTGCCTTCTAGATTTGAGAAAAGCCAGAAAATTTATTTTTAGCTCATGTGGATGAAAGACAACAACTCCCAGAATGCACTTGTCCTACGAGGCCACTCCCAAGCCACGCCTACAGGTTACAGAGGGCAGTATCGGAAGAAATTATACAAGTAGGCTACTAGATGACTCGAAACTGAAAAGACGGCGTTTTATCGTGAGATCCCCCTATGGGTGGGTTGAAGACATGCGGGACGAGCTCCTCCTGCTGGCTGTAGTCTCTCGCCTCTGGACAGAAAAGCCTCAGATGACGCTGAATGATGATTTTTGTGTCATCTGAGGTTTTTTTCCAGACACACAATACAGAAATCTCTCGTCTCAGGGGGACATGAGGGAGGGAAACATGTTTCTACTGATTCAAAGCTTAATGCTAATCGGTGAAGTATCCCTTTAATGCTGGACACTTTCCGCTTCAACTCATCCGCTTGCCATAAACTTTCATTAAAAGCAACAAACCTTTTTTTTTTTTTACAAACTGAAACTGAAATTATGTATTTTATTAAATAAGTTTTAAATGATTTTTTTCGTTTTTAAAATAATTGTTTTTATATATTTAATTAGCTATAAAGATTTTTTTTTTTTTAAATTGAGTGAAATTATTTATTTTACTAAAATATATTTGTAATTATATTAAGAGATGTTTGAGATTATTTTAATTTAACTAACGATACATATACAGACCCTTTCCAAAAAATTTTAATATCATGGAAAAGTTTATTTATTTCCATAATTCCATTCAAAACGTTAAACTTCCATAGATTATAGATTCAGGGCCCACAACTTTTTCAAGCATTTAGTTGTTTATTTGTACATAATTTGGGCTTCCAGCTCATAAAA
>NC_137134.1:11651060-11848837 GCF_949319135.1 Squalius cephalus
ACCGTTGCACGTAACTTGAAAAGAGAAATGGCTGTATTGTGGTCAGTAGACGAGGTGGCGGCGCAACTATAATTACAATGCAGTCTATAATCCCACCCAGTTTGAAGCGGTGCTACACTGGAGTGGAAAAGCAAACCGGTTACATTTGGTGCCGTGACCCGGATGGGAATGAGGTTTAGAGGAGTGAGTGTAACAGACTTGAAAAGCAAACCGAGCCAAGTCAAACCACGCAGTGGAAAAGCACCATTACTGGCCTACTACGTCTGTTACACTCACACCTCTCAACCTCACTCCCATCCGGGTCACGGCACCAAATGAAACCGTTCTTACTCAACCTTCTCCAAGCGGAATTCGAACCCGGGTCTCCGGCAAGGGAGGCAGGCACTAACAAGGGCGCTAAAGATCGCAGCCGCTAGCGTCAGTCGCTAGTGTGCCTCTTGAGGGGAGTGAGGTTTACGCACACAGCTCTAACTGGCCTACGTCCGTTACACACGCCATTTTAGCTTGCTTCTACAAGGTGTTTCTCGGGACTCGTAACTGAATTGACTCAAGTGCAATGCTGTACCAGGTGGGCTACCAAACAAGTTTACTACAGCAGAAAAGCCATATATATGGAGCCGGTTATGTGATGCAAAGGTCAAAATGTATTAGTTCACAAATCATGCACTCTTGTAAAGGAGGTCACAACACATGAAAAGAAGTCTTTAGTAATGGATAATCTAGTCCTGTAATCATAATTTGTGTGAAAAGGAGTAAAACTTGCTGGTGTTTTACTGCCTCTAGTTGCTCAGATTACAGTACTGGCGGTGCAGGAATCCCACACTTAACCTTTACACCCTAATATCATGATACAAATTTTTACTAGACCTCAGAGACTAAGGTGTCTTGGACACATATATCTGATTAGCCACATCTTCACATGCCTGTCTAAACCTCCGAACCCTGCGTTCCAGACCGTCATATAGCGCTCCACCCGGAGCAGGGATACTAGCACCCCCTCTGGCTGGATGACCCTTGAGGTCCCGGCATGTCAGAGAGCTCCACGGGGATCCCTACCTCCTGGTATGGGGCTCTCGCTCTGTTTTCTCATCCTTTCAAATGAACAGCACTGGAATTCTTCAAGGCCAAAGAGCCAAAGATAAATCAAGTGAAGATTATAGAGGACTGCGCTTCTGCAGAGATAAAAACAAAAATCTTGGGAGTTGCTATCATTCGTGATTTAGCTTCTTCTTTTTTGTAGAGTCCAACAAACCTCGTTTCTTTCGTAACTGTGATGTGGTTGATGAATTCAAAGGTATGAGGATCTAATAGTTTTAGTCAAAAGAATAAAAGCTGTCCTCGTAATTTAGTATCCCGCTCACTACTATCTGTTTTGGATTAGGTGTATTTGTGTAAATCATCTTCTAAAGTTATCGCTAGGCTAACTCCTGTCGAGGGCCACATGTTGTGGAGATGCACTCTTTTGTTTTATTATGATGCTTGACCCGTTCTGTTTCATCTCCAGGACCTGCAAATTGCCCTCAAAGGCTTATCAGAGGGAATTCGAAGCTATCTGTAATTGGCTTTAATTAATGTCCTCTCAGGTTCTGTCATGTGAGGCAAAACAGAGTCCAAAACAACCCCTCTAATTTTAATTTATCGCTGCTGTAAATTCAAGTCCCCTCAAATGCCCTGGGAACATGGAAATGTACAAAAGAGTGTCTCTGGAAATACTTTGCTTAATTCCACTGGAGTAGCTTAATCATCGCCAGACAGAATCTGTGGAATATTTATTTATTTTATTTTATTATTCTACTCTACTCTATTCTATTCTATTCTATGGAATGAAATGCAATGCAATGCAGAGACTTCAAGTTCTTTGTAGGTTGATCTTCCGAAAAGTGTGACCTGTGTGACACTGTTGTGTTTAAGCATCCTGGCAAGGCAATGCATAGATCTTTTGAATTGGATCATTTCATTCCTGAATGATTCGTTCATAAATTTTAATTTGTTCGAGCGGTTCAACTCAGTGACTCTTGAACTGTGCCTCTTTGATTCATGTCAACAAAATAATAAATATTCATGAAACTAAATATTAGTTATTAGGCATTTTAGTGTATACAAGCTTAATTATTAAAATGATGAATTAAAATGATGAACTGTCTCTTTCGGACACGCCAACAAGATAATTAATAATAATTTTACTTCAGATTAATCACTCAATAAGCTTAATTAGTAATTAAGTAATTAATTAGTAATTAATTAGTAATTAATTAAAAGTAATTAATTAAATTAGAGACACATTGAACCATGTCTTTCAGACACATCAACAAAAAAAATACAATTAAACTATATATTAATTAATAATTATTCATTTTAAATATTCTCTTAGCTTGATTATTAATATTAATCAAAAACTAAATCTTAATAAAGGAGACTCATGGACTGGAATCGAGTCTCTTTCAGACATGTCAACAAAATTATTAATATCAGTTATACTAAATATTGATGAACTATCATTCATTTGAATTATTCTATAAGCTTAGTTATTAATTAATAAAACATAATAATACCAATAATAGTAATAAAAAACAATAATAGACAGTCTTTATTGTTGCAATTGTTTTTGATGACTCAAGTGGTGCAGAAAGGCCAATATGGAAAAAGTGGCAGATGTTTTCCACTGGTGTATAAATGAAGCCCCTTCTGTTTCATATTGGGACTGTTCTGCAAACACAAACCCATCAAAGAAAAAAATGCTCAAAGGGAAAAGCTCCTCTCTCTCCTCTCAAGCGTAACGATAATGCGTTCCAAATACAGCATACAAAAGCCTCAAGCAAAAGGAAGAGGCGAAAGACAAAATAAGTATGCCATTTTAAACAAACTGGCTCCACTGTCAGTCTGAGTGCAGTCCGAACGTCAGTACTCGAGGTTGCTCCACAGGGAACCGTGACAGCCTGTTTTATGGCTGGTGTGACTTCCAGTGCCTGGAATGAGGTCACCCGGACCACCGGGGAGGAAAACACACGATAAGTCTGTATCATCTGAGCAGGAGTTTGTTGACATTGTCAGTGTGGTCAGACAAATGAGGAGCGTCGCACAAGATAATTGTTAATAATGACAAAATGATGATATAATTAAAGAGGACTTTGTATGATTACTGACATTAATTGTGAATATAAAGACTGCCTGCATTAGAGAAAACAGTCATTTTACCCGTATAAACAAACCCGTATGATTTTTCTCTCTTTGTTGAGAGATTTTAATATTGCCCTGGCCGCTCTTTTCCATGTAGTTACAATGAATGAGAACCGTAAAAGCTGCAAAAATGACACAAAAATCACCATAAAATGTCTGCAAGAAACAGACAGAAATTTAAGGAAGTTACAAAACTCAAGAAACTGATTAATCCGATTCATGAACAAATTATTCAAACCAGTTTGATGAACTGAGTCAGCTGATGGATTGAAAGGATCCAACTCAAAAGAACGATTCACTCAAAAATTGGGCCACCGACTATGTGAGCTAAGGTCTACACGCCAAACATTTGATCAAACGATCAGGATAGGGTTGCACCAGCCATTCGTAAGTTCTTTCTTAAATTGGAAATTGGAGTCCACACTAGAGGCTTAGTAACTACTTGCTAGTTTGTAAATAACTCTGTAGGCTACTTTATTTGGTTGCACCATTTGTTCGTAAGGCAGAACGTAGCCAGTAGGTCTTAAGCTCTCCGTAAAGTAATGCGTAGTCGCATAATATGAGGTTTACCCTTGATGATCCAATAGCAGCCTTCAAATACGTGAGCAGAAGTTGTGTTGAAATGCCGTAAATTTCAGATTATCCTTCATTCTAACTTCTTTTGCCTCAAGGTACTAATGCTAAAAATAAGTTTCCATTAAATACGATATTTGATCATGGACAACATAAGTTTTTTTATATGTAAATAACATTCAGAAACTGTATTTGAAATGAAATTAATAGGGTGAATAAATAAATATTGATACAAAAAAAAAACATAAAAAATTACGTTTATTGATTATGACTGACATTAGACATGCACAACATGGGCCGATGCACACGGCGGCGCGCTGTTTAGGACGGGTTCGTGTTAAAGAGCCGCTAACGAAGTAATCTTTTCACATAATGTTCTCTCTCTTAAAATGTAAGCAAGTGTAAACGTCAGCATTATCATATATGTCTAAAGAATTGAAGTCTTTCAGGTAAAAGAAGAGCTTATTGATGCAGTTCAGTCTGTCTACTATTTTATTCCAACCGCTACTCCTGATCGGAGGCTGCCGTAAATATTTAGTTTATACGTAGAGTTACGCTTCAACTGAGTTTAATGGTGCAACGCAAAAATATTTGGAAGTGCGTACAGTAAGTCGTAACTGAGTGTCCATTTATGTCAAAACTAGGCTAAGTTGTAAATTACGCACAGCTGGTGCAACCGACCCCAGGTGTGTAAAGTCCAGGAAATAATTCAGGTCCAAAAAGAATAAAAAAGCGCTAACTCTTAATCTGAGTAAAAGTAATATTTTTATTTGGCCTCTTAAGAAAGTAGCTCAAAATGTATCTTCTGATTAAGACGTAGCCTGTAAAAACTTTCATTATTTTCAAAAACATTTTTTTAAAGTTCACTAGAACAAATAGTTTTTACTCAGTTTGTCTTTAATGAAGGGTAATATTGACTTTAAATGAGATGTGACAACACATTTTTATTTACACAAACCTCCTTCAGTACTGACTTTGATTTCTCCCTGGTGTTTGTGTTTTTGTTCAAAGCATGTTGTTTACACACACTTATCCATTATCACACAACAGCCTTTGTTGTGGATCCAAAGCAGGGATGAGTGTGTTTTGTTTGTCTTTACACTTAAAGTCCAGCAGGTGTTGTCTGGCATTCTCTCATCTCAGACTAAACAAAAAAAAACAAAGCTAGTCTAGACGGTAATGTTAACAAGCTGCCTTTAACAACTCCTTTGTTGTAAAACTCCCAATATAGAGAAGAGATGAGCTTTAATAGAGCGAAACCGTGAACGCCCACCTTTTCATTGGTTCCAGAAGTATTTTTCCAGTGTGTTCGCCATAGATATTGCTAGTGAATCACAGATATGAGTCACAACATGACAACCTTTAATTTGATCTTGAAAAAGGTACACGGCTATATATTATATTATATTATATTATAAACGGAAGAACTCTCAGTAATTGATAAGTGCAATGTATACAGTATATTAAAATTAATATTAGCAGATATTAAGCAAACCGACAACTCTACTAATAATCTAATGAAAGTTATTTGAAATATGTGACCCTGGATCACAAAACCAATTGCAAGTCGCACTGGTATATTTGTGGCAATAGCCAAAAATACATTGCATGGGTCAAAATTATCGATTTTTCTTTTATGCCAAAAATCATTAGGATATTAAGGAAAGATCATGTTCCATGAAGATATTTTGTAAATTTCCTACTGTAAATATATAAAACATTTATTTTTGTGATTGAATGCAGCAAAATCTCGAACATAAATGGACAACTTTAAAAGGCGATTTTCTCAATGTTTCGATTTGTTTGCACCCTCAGATTCCAGATTTTCAATAGGTGTATCTCTGCTAAATATTGTCCTATCCTAACAAACCCTACATCAACGAAAAGCTTATTTATTCAGCTTTCGGATGATGTATAATTCTCAATTTCAAAAAATGTACCCATGTGACTGGTTTTGTGGTCCAGGGTCACATATAGATGCATAGTTAGTAGAATAAAGGGGGCTATCAAAATAAAATGTCACCCTGATTTTTGTTGTGTTGTTGAGAAATGGTTCTTTTTAGCGCAGTTGTGATTCTAGTGGCTAAATATATTTACAACATCTATCATTTCTAAAGCTGCATGCATATTTAAATACTTCCATATTGTTACCTATACGAATTTTAATGTGATCAAGCTGGAATAAAACTAGCATGTAGGTTGTGCAAATCCGGATTTCAATGCCTGAGGGTTTTCTGCAGTAAAGTCTTGAGAGGAAATCTCCAACGTGGATCTTATCCAAACAGCTAATGGGAAAATCGTCGCCATCCTTCGCCCTGCTGCGTTTTAAAGAGTGCAGATGAGGGGGTCCGTGTGCTCCACCCCAAGGTCATGCCACTGTGAAGTCCTACACTGTTGTTTAGTTGTCCTCCTCATTACTAGCAGGAATGGCTTGCGGAATCCTTGGAAAGGAGGAAATGAGGTGGAATTCTGCACATTGTCTTTCAAATTTCCTATTTCATTGCAAGCGCCAATGGCATATTGGTTATGGTTGGCGGTTTGCAATTCAGATTCTCTAGGGAACATTACAGAACCTTCTAGATAGTTGTTTTCCTATTTTTGAGCAACATGTATTGTTTGACTCCTCAAAATCAGCTGTCTGGAATGAATACCACAACATTCCATCGGGATTCTTGAACTGGGGAGATTCGCTCGGCCCATTCCCTCCCCAAACCAGAGTTATTTGTCTAACTGTATTTCCAAACATTTCATTTTCACGTCTCTCATGCTGGATATTATCCTGCTTTTAAAATACACAGACCAACGGCTGTTTATTTTAATGTGGTGAGACATGATGGGCCGGACAGTCGATCGCTTACAGTTGCACGTGCTGATTTAAAGCCTCCAGTTGTAGAACGTGAGTTGACGGATTACTAATCATACATTTTTTCCCAGCTTTTCCCTCTCCGACTGCTGTGATTCCCAGATGAGCATGGAGCATTTCCGACAGACAATAACAGAGTTCAGAATGTAGAATGGACTCTTTTTCAGATGCTTTGTGGTGATGTTGGACGTCATTAAGGGTGCGGGAATGGGAATCTGGCGCCTCGGATATCAAATTATCAAATGAATTGCTCTGAATGGTCTCCTCCAGACAATCATAGATTAAGCGTGCTGAAATTGTTCCATGTTGTGCGCAATTTACATTCTGCATATAGAGCCGATGTGGTTCTTGGATGCTGATAGGAAACAGAAACTTACAGTGGATAGCTAAGACAGGAAATTTTCCTTGACACTATGGAAAGATATATCGTTCTTTTGATATATGACATATTACTTAGCTCTGTATTATCAAGGCATAAAAATATTTAGTTCACATGGTTTGCTGGCATTAAATTGTGCAATGGCTAAAGGAGATGTAGGTTGTAAATCAGTATGTTATTTTATGGAGTTATTATACAGTATTCAGATTTATGAGGAGACAAGTATAAGATTAGTTTAGATTACAGAAGGAATTTACTTTATTTTCTTACACTACATATTTTCAGAATTTTATTTTTTTATTTTTTTATTTTAATGAAAGACTGACAAATCTTTCTTAATCCAAAAATTGGCACTCGTTTCTGTGAGATTTCACTTTATTTTGTTTCGCTTATTTTATTATTATTATTATATTTTCCTGTTTTTTTGTTGTTGTTTTTTTTCCGTTTTGTTATGTTATGATTTGCTGTTTTGTTTTGTTTTGTTTTGTTTTGTTTTGTTTGTTTTGTTTTGCTTTGTTTTTTTGTTTCATTTCGTTTCATTTAGCCTGTTTTGTTTTGCTTTGTTGTTTTTTTATTTTGTTTTTTGTTTTGTTTTGTTTTGTTTTGTTTTGTTTTGTTTTGTTTTTTTGCTTTGCTTTGCTTTGCTTTGCTTTGCTTTGCTTTGCTTTCCTTTGTTTCATTTCGCTTCGCTTCGCTTTTGTTTTTTGTTCAAACTACTTAACATACGCCATTTAAAAATCTTTGTTTTGTAGGTAATTTCAACTTTAGGTGCCCAAATTATTTCATTCTTTTGTAAACTCTAGGTCTCAAATTAAAGATTACAGTATGAAATTATTTAAGATTACAGTATCTCCCATTACCTTCAAACAATGTTTTGCATTCAAAATGTCAACAGCGATGACATCATCAAAGTGTTTTCATACTGAATTGTTACTGATCTGGTCGTTCTTCAATTCTATTATTTTTCTTCCTTTCAGGAAACGGGAATGTAGTCGATGTAATATTAACAACAATAAGATAATAATAGGTCTTAAACAGAACAATTCCAAGAGGGTCCTCGCACCATTGCTGCGCGGGCCCTAATAATAGTTGATGTTGTATATTATTCACTAACTCTCTCACATACAGACTCTAAAAACACATCCCTTGTGTTTTTCCCCCTTCTCATTGTTTCTTGCTGGTAAATGGTTAAAAGAAACAAGAGCATAAAGAATTGGTGGAATTTACTCACCAAAACATGAAACAATGTCTAGTAAAAAATAACATTACTCATCAATGCTGTATATTTGAAAATCCAGATTCCTGGACAAGATGAGGCAGATGTTTTACCATTTTAAATATTATTATAACTTCTAGCCTTTTCAGGCACCCCATCACATCACTCCTTAAGGCAGAAGTGGCCAATAGCCCTGGATCCTGTCAGATTGAAAACAGCTGAAGTGGACAGTTCATCTGTCTCTCTTCATCTTGGTACACCCCGCCTTGTCAGACGTAGGTGTCTGGAGGTGAGGATTGCAGAGTTGGGCTGGTATGTGAAGGAGAAGTGCTTTCTCTGGTCTGTTGATCGCTGACTTCAGTGCACAACTGGACTCGAGGAGCAGATCGGGATGTTCACTGGGGTGTTGGTGTGGGAGTTTTAGGGCTGTACGGTTGAACGATCTCATGCAGGGCAAAACGTTGAGTCTTCACAGCAACTATGCAACACGGCCACGCTTGGATATTTGGTTATGAAGGAAACCAGAGTTTTCCAAAACTGCCTAGGGGGTCCATCTATTGAGGAATGAGGGAGTTATTGTCCAGCTGAACGTTCACATGAACGCAAACCACAATTGGCCTCCCACCACTCTTAAATTTAAATGAAAGGCCTGCTATAAGATTATTCAAAAAGTCAGTAAAGTTTCACTGTTGTCTAAATGTAAACTGAAAAATTGTTGATAAATGGGTGTTTGACTTAAACTTTGAGCACTTTTATGTCCCAGTGGTGGATTTTTATTGGTTTTATTGGTTGATTAATTTGTATTAATTTTCAGTGTTTTTGGGGTAATTTTATTCATTGATTTCCTTTTTAAAAAAGTGTTTGTGAAAATATCATGAAGTGTGAAAATATTATTTAATTGTGTCTATATAGGATACATAAATTGCTAGGTGTGAAATGAATTATTAAATCGATCAATGGTGACAGTAAAAGCATTTATAACAAAAAAAGTTACTGCCTTAAATGTTTAAGTACAATCAACTTGTATGTTTAAGTCATTCCAACTTAAATTGCATTAAACTGACTTTAAAAAAAATGAGTTGAATCTTGTATAGCTTATGAGAAAAATTGAGAATCGCTTAACTTATTTTGAGTTAAAGCAATGTCAAAATATAGGTTGTCATAACTTATTGATCATAATTCTTTGCAGTGTAAAATAATTCTAGCAAAAACATAAAAAAAACTTAATACAAAAACACACAAATACAAGCTTGATAATACCACAACAAATTAAACACTTTTTGATATATTGAGAATGAGTTCATAACCAGTTTATTTTCTTCTAAAATGGTCTCAAGAGCTTTATGGATGACTTTCCATCTAACTTCTAATTTCCATAAGCAGTTTAACAAGTGTCAAAACAAAAGAACAAATTACTTTTAATAGTAGCAGATTCAACATTTTTTGCCTTTGCATAGATATTTGCAGTGAGGCTGGAGGTCTACACACTCACTCCATCATGACACCTACCAAACACACTCAGATAACCTTCCCGCCCTCTAGCACTCGACACATTTGTCGCTCATTTGTTCCATTATGTTGCAGAGAAACTGTAATCCTTCATGAAAACCTAAAGTCGTCCTAATGAGTTGTGAAGCGGAGTTCATGTAAAGTATCCTTTCTCTACTACAAAATCAGCTGTGTTTGTGTCGCCAGAAGCTCACTAGTGCAACATTACCCATGAGAATGATGGACACCGGGATGAACGGCCTAAAGACGTCTGTATTCGTGCGCTCAGGGAATGATTCCCTGGGAACATGAAACCTTTAGACTGTTGTTTCTCTAAATTGCGTATTTTTGCATTATAATAAGACTAATGAATTGTGAAAAATTCAGTGTTTTTGAAATGAATGGCAGGGCTTTGGAAAGAAAAGGGCTGATTTTTGAATGTGTTTAGTGTTAAAGCGCCCCCGGGTGCGTGTCCCACCATGTTAAGCTGGTGTCTTTGTGAGTGTTTAACGGGAGACCAGTTGCTTGTTTTTCGGCTGGTTGAACCCAGTGTTGTTTGTTCACGGGTAGCAGATCTTTTCACGGCTCGGGGCGGATCTTAATGTGCCGACCGGCCCCTTTTCATTCACATTAAAACTAAGTAATTTTCTGCAACACTCTCTGTACAATTTGAGTTTGGCTGCTCATTTTTTTTAATCCACTTTGATTTTATACAGTTAAATGTAACTAAGTAGAACAAATTTAATTAGAGCTGGGCGATATGACGGTATAAAATGTGTGACGGTATTTGCATGGCTATTAGTTTGGTTTACCTTACGTGAAGAAACTGTTAAGAGTCCCTAATAAGTCAACACAACGAAGAACTTGTTAAAAATGTAAAATGCAGTTGAACTGTTTCCTTACTCTTTCACACGTCTACGAATGTGGATCAGCCAGTCAGAATTCAGAGTCTTTGTTTTCTAATGTTAGATCTCATGAGATCTTATGACAAATGTAAAGAAGATTTTTTGTACATTTTCACGACTTTCAGAAAAAAAAATTCTATAAATATGAAATATGAAGGTGGCCATATTTAAAGAAACACCCAAATACAAGTATATAAACTTGATAATATCACAAAAACACGTAATTAAATACGAATTCACCACCAATTTGCCAAAACATCAAATAGTTATGAATTGCCATGAGAGTGTTGGTCATTTATAATATAAATGATTTTTATTGAATTTTCAGCAAATATTACTATATAATAGCTTATAGATAAACCGAAAAAAAAAAAAAGTTTCAAAAATGCAATATAAAATTGGCCACGGTTGAAGAAACACCCAAATACAAGCATGTAAGCTTGATAAAATCACAAAATCAAATTCGCCATAACAAAAATAACTATATTATGAAATAAATATATCATTACTATAATATAAAATGGCTCATATTAAAGATTTACATTGCTGAAGAAACATCTATTTTACACGTACCCAATGCTAAACGTTCTTTATCGGATGTTTGAACAACATTTGTAGAATGTGTATATGCTTTAAATAAATATATCAATTGTTTGTGCAGAAATATGATGCAGGAAAAAAAAAAGAAAAAAAAAGGAAGAGGATCCTTTAACAAAAAAGTTAGTCTTGGCCCAAACTCACGTTTAGTTAAACAGACTGCACTTCCGTTTGGTGTCACTAGTGGCGTGTGAATGCAGGGAAAGGTGACCGAGTCTGAAGTGGTGGGTTTTGTCGGATCGGATCAGAGATTGTTGGTGCAGAGCGGTGAAAGGCTCCCCGCCGGTCCCTCTATTCTGTCCGCTCACAAGCCCAAGAGGATGTGAGAGTGCTCATCCATTACTTTGACAAAGTCCCTTACTATGTGTCGCCCTGCAGGGATCATTATTTTCCCGTCTGCCTGTGAAGGTGTTTGCAGTCTCTCCACCTTTCCTTGAGAGGCTTTTTGAACCAGATGAAACCTCAGTGTGCTTAACTCGTGAGGCTTAGACTGTTCCAGCGCCTGGCTTCTTTTTTTTTTTTTTTTGTAGAGGACAATGTCTGAAGTCACTCTTCAAGCTTTGCCAGTCAAGGTTGTAAAGGTCATTTTTCGAACGTGACCCTGACAGGCTCTAGTTTTTTGTCATTCTTACCATTGTAGGGAAACGGGCTCTATATCCGGAGTGAGCTGCCATTTCTCTCCTGGTTGAAGACATGTGGTTTTTGTCACCTGGAAGTGAGTTAATATCAACTACTTCCTCTTCCCGAAGCTTGATGATTTTCCCACAGTTAGTGTTTGTTTGTTGTCTTTCCTCATATTGAAAAAGCTGATGACTAACTGTTGTCTGCAGGGAGCTGGTCAATCTGATGGCAGATTTCATCTGATTCACCACATCTGTGTTTCTTTTCTTTCCCATCAATATTCACAAAGGCTCACTATCCTTTACATTTACGCATTCGGCATGTGCTTTTAACGGAAGCGCCTTACACTGCATTCGAAGTATATTCAACGTTTTCTGCTCAGAATAAGTTGCAAAGTGGACCAGACTTTACGCCAGTAGTCAGAAGTAAGCGTACAATGTTACAGACTCTAATAGCAGCACATTATGGGCCCTATCTTGCACCCAGCGCAATTGACTTTGTACACCAACGCATGTATCATTCCTATTTTGCACCCGACGCACAGAGGTCTTTTCCCTCCACCGACGCACACCGTGTTCCGGCGCAAACGTTCCCTGGTGCTATTTTGCAGTTTCAGAAAACAATTCCGCCACAGACCAGGAAAAATTAGTCTAAAGTCAGTGGCGCGTTATTCAGATGCTATTTTAAGGGCACTTGGCCATAATGTCGCGCATAAACTTTGCTTCTCTCATCTACACAGACGCAGAAGTTCACATTTTTGCAAACCATACATAATTACAAGGAAAAATATTACCACACGGGGGAAATCATTGTGGTGTCCATGAAGAAGTGAAAAATAGGCATAAATCTAGCTTACACATTTACCCAAATTATTATACGCCTGTTTAACCGAAGCTAATTTGGGTGTGTTTCTCCCATCCCCATACAATGTCACTTCTCTGTGTTTTACGGCCCTGACGAGAACGTCGGTCTCCTCGGCTGTGAACCGCTCCTGGCAAATCCGCTGTTATAATAGCAATCCGCCATGGAACAAGAGCGCCTGCTCTTAAAGGGAATGTGAGATGACGCTCTGATTGGTTTATTTCACGTTACGCCCAAACCACACCTATGAATAATGAAGCTACTTCAGACCAACCCATTTTAGATTTGCGTCGGGATCCGCCCACAAAGTTACTTGCGTTTCGCGTTTGATACTTGCGTTTCAGATCGTTAAAATAGTGCTCAATAGGTCTAATAATACTGTTCATGCACGTTTTGCACGCTTTTTTTTTTTTTTTATGTTTCGTTTGCAGTAATTCTGTAGTTTTTTGCTCAGAATAAGTTGCAAAGTGGACTAGACTTTACGCCAGTAGTCAAAAGTAAACGTACAATCTTACCGACTCTAGTAGCAGCACATAATAGGTCACGAGTCTCCAAAGAGCCATTAATAATGATTGAAACCATATCCCACTCATTCTATAAAAACTTAAGCCACCGAAGGGACGTTTCAATGCCACATAATTCAAATCTCTCCTGCTCTCCCAACTGAATACATATCTACTAAACCGAGACATAAAGAATACCACAAGTGCTCTAATGATCTAATGAAATATGTGCCTATATTAGTATCCACCAGACCATCACCACCTTGCACAGCTCACACATAGTTGTTGTCGGGCCAGGAATGATATGTTTTCTTTTGCTTTCTCAGGGAGATTAATAAGGTTGGAGTCAACAAACGGAGCTAACAAGAGTCCCTGATCTCTCCTTGAGCACCTGCGCTCACGCCAGCCCTATAAATCCAGTTAAACTGGGAAATGAAGTCCGGCTATTTTATGTCTGATAAACATAGCTGATTTTCACGTTAAAACACATTTCGCGATAAATCTTTCTGCGTACCGAAAAGCGCTTGGTTTCCGTCACTCGAGGAACTTGAATGGAGTTATTATGTCGGAATAACAGCGTAATGAGCTTAGACTTTGAGGTGATGAATGGAGCAATAGAGAAAGCCTATCTTCATTTTGCATATGTTTGAGCTCAAGCCCTTTTTTCGTGTCGAAACCGTCCCCAGGGGTCCCCTCGCGAGTCTAAGTGGCGCAACACACAATACCCTCACGATGGGAAAATGCTTCCCCTGAGCACCAACACAAAAAGTGCTGCTCTTTCAATGAGCTCGCCAATTGTTGAACTTTCTATACTGTGCGTCGTATGAAACGGACAAATGAAATCCATTCCACTGGACTGAACTCTTGCGTGTCCTGTGACAGTGGCTAGCGGTTCGCGTTTACAGGAGGAAGCCGCTCGAGTGTTTCTAGGTTGCGCATGCGATCTGTTTATGTAGGGTGACCTCTGAAAGGAAAGGGAATAAAGATCAGGGCAGCTGATTAGCCATGGGAACTTTTCTCGAGACAATGCTCCGGTTTCCTTCTCGGCGCGAGGCTTGTTCTCGCGCAGTCGTGTGAGCTCGGCACGCCGCTCACGCGCTCTGGAGGGTTTCGGGTTTCCAGTCGGTGCTGAGAATCAGTTTGTTCTTGGGGTAGCATCTGTTGCACCTCCTGGTTTAAGCACTTTTTGACTTGAGGAGAGGTTTGGGTGGTGCTAGTGTTACTTGGGCCGATGTTGCACATTCTGTTTAGAAAAGATGACATCTGCAGGGTTAATGTCTCATTGTGAAAGAATGCCATCTGGAGTTACATCCATACTGAGGCCAAAAAAAAATCAGTTTGATGTGGAAAAATGTTGGGTTTCAAATTGGAAACATCTTTTTTTTTTTTGCATTTAATGTTTACATAATGTTATTTTTATTTAACATTTATATAATTCTATAAATAAATGTTAAATATGTTTTCAAGCCATTGCTTTGCAATTATTTGTGAAATCTGTTAGCAATTGCAGAGTGAAAATTGTTATATTATCCCTGTAAAAAGTGATCAGTTCACTTACTTAAAAAAAATAAGTAAACCCATTGCTTTAAAATTATTAAGTAAATAAACTTAATGCTTAATTGAAAAAATTAAGTTATGCGAACTTGACAATTCCACATTACTTAATTTTTTCGATTAAGCATGAAGTTTATTTACTTAATAATTTTAAGACAACGTGTTTCCTACATTTTTTTAAAGTTAAGTCAACTGATCCCTTTTTACAGTGTATTATAATTTAATATTGATTAGCAACAGATTACAGAAACAAAATAGGTTGTGAATGGCGTTTCATGTTTACAGTATTATTATTTCATTTCGACTTTCATGGTCATTTGGTTGGTTATTTCTCTAGCGAAATTTCAAAAAGGTGATGTTATTTAATATATAATAATATAACAGCGACATCAGACACCACTGTAAATAACTGTTTATTTTTAATAAGGATTAAAATATACAATTATTCTCCAAAATAGTAGTCCATTATGAATTATTATAGATCATTTATAGACACTTAAAATTCAAAAATTACATTTTTGACATTTTTTTTAGCTAGAAATAGCTTTTCATTTAATTGTAAATATATTTTATATTTAATTCATATATTATATATTTATTTAATTCATATATTATATTATATTATATTATATTATATTATATTATATTATATTATATTATATTATATTATATTATATTATAATGTTCTATAATATAGAACTAGTCTGAATATATAAAATAGTCTTAATATAAACACTTATTATAGGCATACCGTAGTGATTCAGAATAAGACAAAAACATGTTTTGGAAGATGGATTCATTATGTACTCGCTCATTATATACATTTTGAAAAAAAAAAAAAGTTAAATTGTGTTCCTTTAATTTCAACGCACATGCTCATATCACATGCTTGTTATTTCTCCAGCACTACGAAGGTGATGTGACATTGAAGACAGCCTGTACTGTCAGACAACAGGAACCTGGAGATGAGGATTGTGGGATTGTGGAGGACTGGGCAATACAGTCCCCTGCTGGTCTTTCTGCTCCACTCGCTGTTGCCACTTATACGGTCCAGTAATGCTGGAAACCAGAATAAACCACGACTACAGCTCACTCATACAGGTCAGAACTCACACTCGTACACACTGACACTCAAAAACTAAATCTGATGTTCACTTTCATAGAGAGAGTCAAAAGGCAGCAAAAAATGGTGAAATCATGTCTACAACACTGATAGTTACGGCCTTTGCTGTGGCAGTCTGAAATCTTCAGGTTAATCTTCTCTCTGAAGTCTTCAATGAAGAGCGCTAGTGGACAGAGATCAAGCTGCCTTTCCTTCTTTCCATTTGTCCGTGAGGACATCAGCAGGGTCAGGCAGCTTTAACAGACACAATGCAACTGAGGAAGAGAGCACTTAACCTCTGCTTCCTGAAAATGTACAGAGTTAATTTTTTATTTTATTTTTTTGCTTTGTTTCTGTTAAAATTTAATTTAATAATATCACATAATATTGCACTAACTATCTTAAATATCATTATGTAGTAATGAGAACAGCGATGACAGCAATGTGATTTATTTTTAGCAATATTTATTCAAATATGCAATTATTCTCCTACATAATTATAGATGAATGATTTGTTAAACCTAAAATGTATATATGTAAAATGTAAAATATTTTAATGAAAATTATAAAAAATAATAATTTTTAAATATCAATAATTAAATATTCCATTTTGTAGATATATTTTTGTATTTTGTATTTAATGTAGTAGCCTATTACTTAAAGGGATAGTTCACCCAAAAATGAAAATGCTGTCATCATTTACTCTCCCTCAAGTTGTTCCAAACCTGTATGACTTTCTTTCTTCTGCTAAACACAAAAAAATATATTTTGAAGAAAGTCGGTAACCAAATGTCTGATGGACCCCATTGACTTCCATAGTAGGAAAAAAAAATACTATGGAAGTCAATGGGGACCAGCAACTGTTTAATTACCACCTTCTTTAAAATATCTTCTTTTGTGTTCAGCAGAAGAAAGAAAGTCATACAGGTTTGGAACAACTTGAGGGAGAGTAAATGATGACAGCATTTTCATTTTTGGGTGAACTATTCCTTTAAAGTATTACTTAAAGTTCATTATTTATATATAAAAAAAAATATATATATATATATATATAAAAAAAAAAATATATATATATATATATATATATATATATATATATTAATCATATATTAATATGTTCAGCTATATTAAAATATTAAATGAATATCAGAAATATCTGAAATAAAAATTTACTGCATGTGATAATCTGACGCTTTTTCATCTGACGCTCCCCATTTTTACCTTAGTAAAATACAATTTGAATCATTTTTTTTTTTTTTAAATGCAATAAATACATTTAATAAATCTTTAATGGGCTAAATCTTATTAAAAGATATGGCTACTTTTTATTTCAATATTCCACTTTAGACATACTAACTATAAGTAACGTTGCAACTTCACGTCAACTAACTCTCATTAATTTGCAACTTCATGTCAACTAACTCTCATTAATTAGGTTAGGTGTTAAGGTCCTTACACACTGAGTCTGGAATTTTTGCTTGCATTTTTTCATATTCGTCATCCTAAAAATTCGTCACACACAGAAACCTTGCACACTGAGTCTCATGCGTATTAGTTAATCCGTTGCTAAAAAAATTCAAAGAACAATACAGAATGTCTTCAAAGAATACTCAAAGAATATTAAAAAAATACAGAGTCTTAGAGCAGTGAGGATGATTCTGTTGTCCTCTCTCTTCTTAAAAAGAGAAAAGGAAAGAGGAGATATTGGGTCCATCCAACAATCCTGAGATTGCGTAGAGATGAAGGAGAGTTCCACCTCCTTATCAAGGAGCTGCGGGATTATCCCGAGCGATTCAAGCTTACTTCAGGATGTCAGTGGCTCAGTTTGATGCTTTGTTAGCAAGACTGGAGCCACATATTAAAAAGAAGACCACTAATTTCCGTGAACCAATTGATCCTGAACAGTTCTGGGTTTGGGTGTGCGCTTGTATGGTGGCTCTGAATTGTCAAAACACCTCCCAAAATGCTTTCTACGGATGCGAAAAACGCAGAAAATTGAACCCCATCCGAATTCTTTTATGACAGACGAAAGTTTCGGAGGCAGTGTGTAAACGTGATTGACACAACATGAGGTCGTATTTATTTTTTAACATGCTAAATTTTCAGACGAGAAGGGTTCGGGTTAGAAGGTTCGGGTTAGTAGAATAAGTTGACTTATACATGCAAAGTTACTTATAGTCAGTTGAATGTCTGATGGGGTCTGGCCATCAAAGTTTCAGCAGATATTAAGCTAATACTCTAATGAGATGTAAGTGACATGTTGTTGCAAAGTTACTTATAGTTAGTAGAATGTCTAAAGTGGACCATCAAAATAGAGTCCAACCAGATATTACCCAACAAAACTCAATTTACAACTAACTAACCTCCCCTGGCAAAACCACATTATCACTTATAAGGACGTAATCTATGGGCCACATTAGCAAAACGTCCAGCCACCCAGCGATACGTCAGCGGACTGCTCTGCGACTGTCTGTCTGGACACCCACGCCACACAGTCGCATCCCTGAGCCATCTCCCATTATCAGCGCGTCCCAGCCGGGTCTGTCTCTGACCCCTCAGAACCTCCCGGGACCTGCGGGACTCGGCGGCTTCCTCACAGGAAGGTACTGTATACAGTGGCGTCGGGCAGCGTGATGTACCTCCAGCAATAATGTGCTTCCCATTATCTCCAGGGCTGTTAATAGAAGACTCCAAACGTGCAGATGATCTCAGGGGCGCCGTCTGTTTACGAGCGCGGGCGGCGGACGTACAATGGTTGGCAGAGAGACGTAAAAGCCAGACGTTATTCATTAATAGAGAAGAGTGACTTGTTTGGCTTGCAGGTATCTCAAGACTGATTTGAAAGCCACACTAAAGAAGACAGGAAATGAGATCAAGTAAACAAAGAAGTCTTTTGAAATAGCTGAATATGACGGTTTTATGAAGAAGTCAAACACAAGCTATTGAGGTATTGAGCTGTTGAGCTATTGATGGTTCTAATTTTTTTTTTTGGTGATAAAATCACATACATGCTACCAACCGAACTTCACTCTGCCGAAAAATGTACAGTAGTGTGATTACGCTAAAAAAGACTTGTTTGGTGGAAAAAACTACATTTAAAGGAGAACTTGGTAACTTTTTTAACTTAATAAAACTGTCTAGAATTCATTTGGATGGTTAAACAACCTGTTCTGGTGATACTGGTGACTTTCCCCGCTCCCCCCAGCGTTCCCAGGCGGAAAACCAACCTTGCAACTTGGGGACTACCGTCCCGACAAGATAGCGGTAGACATAGCTCCACACGATACAGTTGGCTTGCTCCGATCAAAACAAACGCACATGAGCAGCGGTAGAGAGGGGGAGGAGGCCGCCGCAAGTGAGCTTTTTACGACCGTGTTGTGAAATATACGCCCCCCCACAGCTGTAGGGGGAGCTCGTTGGGAAAACATGCGACAACAAAAGGGAAAATCAGCGAAGAAGTGACTAGAGTTCGCTAGAGTTGCCGAGTTCTCCTTTAAGTGGTTGCAGTGAGTTGCTTTTTTTCTGCGGTTTGATTTTTCCTCCAGAACGTATAGTTTTGGGGCTCCAACACCCCTAAAACACCTCTTCAACATACAAATTCAGCAGAGAATTCGCCCATCCCCACCAGGGAGAAAATCGCATTGGGCTACTTTTGATTGGCTGTTGGGCTACTTTTGTTGTGCAGACCTGGCAACCCTGATCATAGTTCATCCACCTACAGTATTATACCAACCCTGTACTGTGTCATACAGGCAAATAAATAAATTAATCTATTTTTTTTTTAAAAACTGGTTGTAAAATCTGCACAACTGTACTGACACCAAACAGTAGCTAATGTGTCCCATTATGCTAATTCTAATGGGTAACATCTAGTAGCTAATTTGAATCAGTCAAATGGACCGTTCGATTTGAACCAATGAACTAGACAAGTGTGTTTGATTATCACCTCATTTTTGCTCTGCTATAAAGTTGCGTGTGCAATAGTGTGATGCTAGCATTTGGTCATGATGATGCTAATGATGGAAAACGTAGCTTGATACTGAAAAATCAGTGGTTGTTCTTTTTTTATATGACTGAAAAATGTGTAGTGGAATCTAATTTGCTCATTTGCTTAAGTGTGAAGTGTAGTTCTGATCTCCTCGTGTTTTATTGAAAAGCAGCTATCGTACTTTCCCCTTAAAATGACTTGGTTCATTATTTTTGAATTGAGTCAACTTCCTCGCGTTTAAACTGCTTGTTTAACCTCTGAAGATGAAGTTCTTCTGGCAGAAACACATACAATTGATTTTCCAGTATCCGCTGACTTTCCCACTGGTGTTTACTAGTAAAACTCCCGCAAATTTGGGGATTTCTTTCTGACAGATGGGTGGATTAAAACCAAAAGAAACATTCCTGGCATTTGAGACTGGCTCAATGTCTCAGTTTCTCCACGACAGGAAGGGTTTTTTGCTTCACACCCACTGTCATTTTGACAGCTTCGCTTCATAGTGTGTGTAACGGAAAGATTTGAGAGGAATATTATCAAAACACTGGACACACAATGAAGATTCATCAACATAAACCTGGGAAACAGATTTTTCCGTAATCTGAAATACTAATTTATATGATTAAAATGAGTCTATACTCCATTACTACATAATTGAGATCATGTGACCAACTGTGTCTTGCAGTTTGACCTTATAAACAAAATAATGTCCAACACAAGTCATATTGGTTGTATAAGAAGATTCATAATGGAATTACATAGTCCATGTTTTTATTTGAAATTTTCAAGGCTTTTTGACTGGTTCACAGTGGCGTATTTCAAAGAGAACCACTAAATTAAGCTGGGTTATTTTCACAATAGCCCTCAGAGGGCAAATCTTAGTAAGACGGTAAAACATTTTTATTACAGTCTCTGTCATCGCAAAAATACAGCACTTTGGCTCTCGGAATGTGACCTGTGGGATGTAGTTCCTGATAGCTGACTCAGTGCTGCGTCACAGTGATGACCCCTGCCTGTGCAAATCCTTTGAATCCATGGCAAAAAAGGTGCAGGAGATAAGCACAGCAGATGACTCGGGGTCCCGGGCTCTGGCGGGGGATAATGACACTATCGGGACATTAACACTGAGCAGAGCCAGGGAGAAGAATGCTGCTAATTAGAGGAAGGAAAGGTGAAGACGATGAAGCTTCTCAGAGTAAACCAAAGATTTGGAGAAAAGATCAAATTTAGTGAGATAATGAGAATATTTAGAGAAAAGATTAGCCATAAACTAAAATATACTCAAATGTAATTTCTATTTGAACTTATATGTCATTTATTATGCAGGGCCGGAGTGGGGCCACTTTTCAGCCCGGGAGTTTCAGGCCCAAGACCGGCCCACTTTTTAAATGGTGGAATTCTAAATTAGCACTTTTTCTAAATTGGATAAATGAAGCAACAGTTCAGCTCTTTCTATTGTGTAGTTTGTATTAATACCATGGGTTAACAAATAATGTAGCCTAAAGGTTAAATAATAATTCACTTAGACTTTAAGCAATTGTGACTTTATTTCACACAATTCTGACTTTATATTTCGCAATTCTGACTTTATAACGCGACTTTATATCACACAATTCTGACTCTATATCTTGCAGTTCTGACTTTATAAGCAATTGCGACTTTATTTCACGCAGTTCTGACTTTATATCTTGCAATTCTGACTTTATAAGAAGCAATTGCGACTTTATTTCACACAATTTTGACTTTATAACACACAATTCTGACTTTATATCTCGCAATTCTGACTTTATATCACGCAATTCTGAGAAATAAAGTCAGAATTGCGAGATGTAAACTCGCAATTGTGAGATAAAAAGTCACAATTATCTTTTAAAATGTTTTATTCTGTGGCGGAAACAAAGCTTCCATACCTCCTGGCCTCTTCCTCCCATCCATCCTCCCTGATGCATACCGTTACGGTAGGGCCGGCCCAGCTATCGGTAGGTGCTGGCGGTGCTGCGGTAGCCTACCTGAGAAAACGTTTTGGAAAAGACGGGCTATGGACCCAACCAACTCTATAGGAGGGGAGGGGAGAACTCTATCACATGGTACAACCCATGCAGAGGCTGCGCGCTGCGCTGTCAGAATGCGAAATGTGTGTAGCCTAATGTAACTAACGTGACACTGAAATGTGAAAAAAAAAAAAATAAATTCCTCGACCGGCCCAAAAGTGAAGCGGCCCACCGGGAATTCTCCCGATTCTCCAGATTACCCACTCCGGGCCTGTTATTATGTCATGTAGTACATTTAAAATATATCCACTTTAAATATAATATTGAATAACACTACAGTTAAAATGATCAAGTACTTTGCATGTGTTTTATGTTAGTCAACACATTAACATAAGTGTACTTCTTTAAAGCATGACAAAAGATTATTAAAGCAATGATTTAATAGTAAAACTTTTAATTTGACAAAGTGCACTTTTCAAGTGTACTTTAGTGTTAAACATAGTCAAGAAAGTGCACTCTTTTTAAGTACCATTTAATGGCCTTTTTCGTTAATATTATATTGTCTAGTACATACTTTTAATACTTACTTTTCCACAAGGGTAACTCCTCTAGTTTTTTACCGCCAGCCCTAATACGCTAATATGCACAACATGCTAAGTATGTTAAGTACAGCGTGTATGAAGGGCACTGAACAAGCTGTCGCATCTGCATTTGCTTACTTGCAAAGTATGACTTAGATAACTTGGAACTGATTTCTTCTTGTGCACGAATCTGGAAGTCGGTCACTCTTCGCTCTTTCTCTATAACCTTCAAAAATATATTTATTATTCATTCATATCTACGCTTAGAGCAACATTTCATTTCAGTTGTGTCTCCTGTTGAAGTGTCCTGACCTCATTCTTTATAATGCAAGACAAAACGTCCACCCAAACCCTAAACATCATGGTCAATCTGCTGAATTTTTCTAATCATACTTTCTCAGACCAGAACACAGCAACCTTGTGGCAATTTATCAATGCCAAAGCCATTCCACTCTCATCTAAAGCAGTTTAAGTTGCAGAACGATGATAGATAATGATAGTGTGTCTTGAGCGAAGCAGCAGGGGCTTCGGTTTGGTTCAGGTCATTGACAGGACTTGGGTTGCCTCACTTGACTTGATTATCTCCCACAAACTGCACTTAAGCAAATACGTCCATGTGCGTGTCCATGTGTGTTTGCGAGCGCACTTTCAACACCTCCAGCCCAGGATTGAAGCAATTAAACATGCACCCCGTGGCCCTTTAGGGAGATGACATCGTTCAGAGCGTGATGAAGAAAACAACTCCTGGGCCGAATGTAAAGCAGCGGAGACCTCTCATCAGCGCTGGACGTCTGTAGAGGCACACTCTCCCCCTAGAGAGAGGAATTTAGTCCACGCTCTTCCTAAATAGGCAGCGAACTCAAAAACATGTAGGTCACAACCACAGAAACCTCCAGTGGGATGTGCTGGTCATCAGAAGACCATTATTCTTAGTTTATGTTTTCCTTCAGGGTTCTTCAACACACAATGAATTGGAAGTCATTGTTTATCATTCTGTAGACAACACATTTTACTCTTATTAGAAAACAAAAGAAAATTATGTTATTTACTCACCCTCGTGTCATCTAGACCAACTTTACAGGCATCTGATAAATGGTGTACCTCAAGGCTATAGCTTAGGTCCTATTGCATTTTAGCTTTGAAGGAATAGTTTACCCCAAAAATTTAAAATCTGACATATTTTTCTCACCCTCATATCATTTTAAACATTTTTTTAAACATTTTCTGTGGAACACACACACACACACAAAAAAAATGTAATCTTTATACAGCTATAGAGAAAAAGAATCTTCATGTAACAATCACATGAATAACAAATTAAGTTTTGTTGTGTTCCTCACACAAAGCTGTCACATGATTCCAGCAGACTCACTATTCCTTGGTCTTAGATTCTTAATCTTGAGATTCTTGTTGAATCTAATGTTATTTCACAGTGCTTAGCTGACTGTGGTTGACACAAAGTTTGCAAAAGTTCACCGATCTGAGGTTTGGCACCAACAGTGAGTTTGAGGAAGTACAACAACCTCCTAATCTTTGCTGCAAAGTCTCACAAAGCCTGTAAAAACAAATGTAAGGACACAAATGAAAAATTAGCATCTAAACCCGCCTTGGAAGATTAATCACCATCTGTGGGATATTTTACAGACCAGACTTACATAGTACAGTGTTTCCTAAGACAAAGACATGAGGATGCCCTCAAATCCACTGAGAAATGTGATATATATATATAATCTGGTATATAGATAGATAGATAGATAGATAGATAGATAGATAGATAGATAGATAGATAGATAGATAGATAGATAGATAGATAGATAGATAGATAGATAGATAGATATGGTTTAACTCTGGGACATCTGTGTCGTATATCACAATGTTTACATGGAGGGAATTAAATACTAACAAAGTTAGTAAAAGCTGACAGAAGGTCTGTATTTATAGGCAGTTAATGGCTTGCTCTGGTCTGTTTGAAACATACAATAATGGTGTTTAGTTACAAATTTGTTCTCGTTTGCTGGTTTAAAGTGCATCAGTCAGTTTAAAGGCTTTTTAGAAAGACCTAATAAACAGGGACAAACAATTGCACAGACTTTAATGAAACTAAATAACTGAGTCTGGCGAAACGAAAACCTCTTTAAAGTCCCAAGACAGTGACTTTACTCCATGAAAAAGGTTTTTTAAACCAATTCCTGCAAAGACATCCATTATTTGCCATTTGAATGTAAACCTAAAGCTGATAAATGAACAAGATGCCTTTGGTTTCCCATTCAGTCTTTTACACTGCTTCTGCTAATGCGGGTGACCCAGAACACAACTTACAGCCGGCGCTTGTGGGTCATTCGAATGACTAGCTGTCACTGACCCACAGGAAAAAAAAGAAGTCAGTTTAAATGGAGTCAGTCTATGTCTTCCATCACCACAAAAAGCTTTTCTGGACAGTTTGAAAAAAGACAAATGGGAAAAGACAGGGAAATGGATGAATGTGGGAGATAAATGAGGTGGTATATTGATGTTAACACTTCTCCCACTCTCAGAGCGAGTGTCAGTTTCATGAATCGCAGCAAATGCAACTGTATATTTTTCAATGACTGATGAGATTTCTTATTTAGAGAGGAAATATTGGCTCTTAGTTGACTTTTTGAGTTTTTTGTTGAAGACTCTGTAAAGTCAAAATAAAAGCCACAAAAAGATTTTGAATTTAATTCAAGACTATTTTCCTAAAAGTATATTAAAAGTTCAAGCATGCCTTGATTTATACACTACTTAAATGTAATTTCTCTTCAGAAGTAGTGCTGTTTGCCTTAGGAACAGATCAACAGTGCACACTAGAGGCCTGACGCCAATTTTCTCCAGACCTGTTTATACAGGAGGAAACATAATGACAAGAAGAACATTCACACCTTGAATGTTTCTTGTCTTCGTCCTAAACAAACAGTTGGAAAACGATGAGACTTCGATGCATCCAGGCATTGATAAACAGAAGAGGATGTAGGTCAGCCACCTGATATAAAGACAAAACAAACATCGCCGTCATTCTCACAGTTATAGCACACATACACTTGTGAATTCCCATTGACTTCTATTGCTTATATCATAATCATTTCAGGCTTCGGGGATTGTCCAAGGACTTTTTGGACAGGTTTACTATATTTGTGTGGTCACTTTGGCTCTCACAACTGTGGCAAAATAAAAATAAATTCATCATCATTACTGTCTCTTAAAATACAGAATTGTCAGGAGAGAGATTTTATACAGCTCTTGGGGGAACTGTTAATGTTTTATTAGTTATCATTAGGCGCTCGCCCCGCAGCCTTTGTCTTGCCAGTTCTGTTTTATTGCAAGTCGTTTTGACAAATCCAAACCAGATTCATTCAATCCAGTTTCGTTCTTAAGATAAACGTTTTGATTGCCCTAAAGACTTCAGAAAACTACGATAATCAAATCTCCAGTGATTCTAATGGTATTACACTTTTATCGGTGGTTTATAATAACGGTTGAAAGTCTAGTCTTGTAGTATTGATTTTCATCAGTAATTGAGTTTTCAGTCAAAACCTGATCTTTATCTAGGAAACTGACTCTTAATGTTCTTTTTAGCAGAACTGTTGACTGCAGTTTTACAGACGGGTCACTTAAAGTTCATAATGCTTTCCTGACCTTCTTAAAATCTCAATCAAACTGTTTCCTTTCTCCTCTTAATCGAACCTCTTATCTCTAAATATCTTGCTAGGCAAGCTATGTATTCTGTTGCATTATCTTAACTTGTACTCTCCACAAACTCAAGAAACTCATCTTAATGTCCCGAAATCCATTTCTGCCTATGCTTTACTCTCTACAAATCAAATTTCACTGCACTTAGTGCACAAACAAATCTTCTATACCTACACATAAGTTGAATGTTTGAGAAAATGTTTGCATTGTAGCTTGTTCTATAAAAGCGTAAAGATTACGATCTGCATGATATGGTTGGTGTGTGAAATTCTGATTTGTGGAGTAAAAGGTACGTCTGGTCCAAACTGTAGTGAAGCCAGCTTCAGATGCCAGATGTTCTGTGCAAAGCGTTCAGAATGTGTTACAGGTCAAGGACAGTTCAGTCTCTGAAGCACTGCTCTCAAACCTACTGCCTACGTAGACAGTTGCCTTCTAAGGGGCCATTCGTGTGTGTTATGGCGTTCCAAAACAACGAAAATGTAGCGCAACAAAATGCAACAGAATGCAGGAATCTTGAGATGTGTTTAAAACGTTGTTGTGACGCTAGGCGCTAATGGCATCCTAACTGAAATGTTACTCACAAGTTTCTTATTTGAAACACACTTGATACGCAGTAAATCTGTGTGGAGTTCAAATAGAATTCGACTCAGTTCAGTTTGATGTTAGCATGTCGCTAAGCTAACAATGTTAAACATAAAAACCTAACGTTGTAAAATTAAATAAAGTGTTTAATCAGCCTTTTTTTATCAAAGGCTGTTAAAATTTAATAAAAATATATTTCTAACTGACTTATCTCATGGCGCTAGATGCTAAATGCTTCGAAGTTACTGATTTGAAACACTCGTACAATCCCAATTGATTCCAAGAGTTTAATGGTAGCATGTTGCTAAGCTAACAAGTATAAAAAAAAATATGTAACGCACACAAATAACAGAGCATTTTAACTTTTTTTATAAATGCTTTTCAGTACTGACTTGTCGCTTGACTCATCCGCCATCTTGGATTACATTTTTCACTGACCTTGTTGCATTGCATTCTGGGATTGCCTTCATTACAATGAATTTGTGCAGTGCTGCCTTTGAATTTGAACTTCTTTGAATACCAAAAGCATAATGCTTCAGGCCACCTTAAATTGCTTCCTAGTTAGGGAGCTCACTAGGTGTTGTAACATTAAAGTGTATACACAATGTTTAGTTCATTAAGTTTTCATTTTTACTCCCTGGTCAAGCTTTATTTAGTTTATGTGGAACAATTCTTGGGTCTTGAGTCATTACAGATGTGCCAACGGCGATCAAAACAATCGTTGAAAGCCAAAACAGCAAAAGGAATAAATAAGCAGCTATGTTTTCCTCACCACTTAGGATATATAGGGCCTCAGAGAGGAAACTGAGTAAAGTTTATTAGCTTTTAATACGTCACTCTCACTTCAGGGTGACTACCTGAAAAATTTGGCATGGATAACCGTACAGTAGGCCAACAGAAGTTAGCTTGCGTGATTCTCCGACAGATTGATGTTGTTTTGCATAGACACGCATCCCTTGCTTTAGCAGATGGAAAAGATCTACATGTTCAGGTCCATGTTGGGTTTTTACTCTGATTTTGAACAGTTTGCTTATTCAAGTGGTCGGACGCAGATGCAATGGCATGGAGATGTTCTCTTGATCTTCCCCTTACAGAGACTTTTGCCTTTCCAATGAGCTTCTGACCCTTGGCATTCCTGTGATTTTCCCATCACTCAAGCTTTACACCCAATCAAAAGCCAGCAGCACTTGATGAAATCCGAGATAACGAGGGAAACGGACTCCCTGCTGCTTGAGGAGTGACAGAATCTGTCAATAGAGTCCCTCCTCCGGCTAATCAGCCATCTACTATAATGAGAGCTCTGTTTCAAACGCTCATACCCATGGAGAAATTGAATAGTCTGATTAAAAGCATTCACGCAAGCAATGCCGGTCTTTCTTAAAGGGACAGTTCACTTAAAAATGACAATTCTGTCATTATGTACTCACAGGTTATTTCATATGACAAATCAAAGTGGCTCGGACTGTCAAGTTAAAAAAAAAAAAAGCCATGAAAGTACATTCCGATTGAACCACACTGTAAAAATGTTTTATTAATGTTTTGAAAATAATATAATAAATGCATATTGTTGCAAAATGTTGTTATGATATAAATAATGACAGTAATGAAATAATGATAGATTATATGTTTGGGTGAACCGTTCCTTTAAAGTTCTTGAGTTTCTGTCTTCAATTAGAGACACACTTCCTAATTTCTCAGAAGTGGCTGCTTTGAAAAGTTTGTTACAGGTGTTTGGCAGAGTCCCAGCGATCCTTTCTGTTTGATGTGCCCATGGATTAAAAGCAAATGTTCGCAATTGTCTTGCGTCGGATACAAGACAGAGCGCTTGAGTTTTGTGATCTCTTGAGACTGTGAACTCGCCAGCACCCCATTCCAACGTACAAGAAGCAAAACAACTCTGGACTTGATTATCAGGATTTCGCTTTTATTGATATTGGATTCGTAAAGATACTTTGTCGAAGAGCTCAAAGTGGAATAGAATTCTGGGTGGGCTAATTGCATTTCCAAGCCTAATCCACAAGTTTCAGTACGTAAAGAGGAACGGTAATCAAGACATCACCTTTGACCCCTTAAATCTTTAAGGTTTCGGCAACTTGGCCTTTGAAACACTTAACTGAGGCTGAACAAAAGGTGCATCAATGTCAGATAGCTGATGTACTGAAAGACCGAACAGTATCTGACAGTGGACAAATTGGTTGCCCATTACTTTTTTTTAAGCTCCACATAACGCAAACCACATTAAATATCAGTCCCACTTCAGAGGTCTTCCCATTCTTGACTGGAAATTCAGCAATTATTTTAAAACCAAAAACATGTAGCTATGTTCCATATTTTTTGTGCAACCCTACAATAAAATAACAAATAAAAATCTGGCGCCCAGAAAAGTACATAATTTAGACCCTTTGTACAGCATGACAGGAAGACAATAAAAAAAAAAATCAGTCCAGTTTTTTACACAATTGTAGTATTGACTGTATTCATTAACCTTGAGCATCCCTGTCATCCAAGTAATATATATCTATACCTACAATTCAATATTTTGTCCTAGTTAACTAGTTAGTCGCTGGCAAGCAGTGTTGTTATTGTTGACTAAAATGATTATTGATTGGTAATTGAAATAAGAGTAAAATAAAATAAGAAAAAATAGATGAAAAAGTTAAACAACAAAAGTTGAGTACTAAAGATGAAGCATTAAAAAAATTGAAATGACAAATTTAGTGCTAAAGAATGATAAATTACTAAAACAAAATAAAATTTAAATATGAAAATGCTAATTTAAAATCTGAATAAATACTATAATCATTTAAATAATACTATAATGGCACTGCTGCTAAGTGACAGCTTAATTTAGGCTACATTTGCAAACCTGTTATCAATTCTGATGTTGTTGCTTTTTTAAAGATGACGAATTGTATGAATTAATTTATTTGTAACAAAAAGCACAAAAAACAGTTTTTTTCTAAACGTCCTCAATATTATTAACAGCACTGTACAACAATATATGATCAATGAGTTATGACAAGGTGTTTTTACATTGCTTTAGCTCATAAGTTAAGCAATTTTCAATGTTTTTATGTTATGCAAGATTCAACTAATTTTTTTTAACATCAGTTAAAATTAAATGTAAATTTAAGTTGAAACGACCTAAACATCCAAGTTGATTGTACTTAAAAAAATTAAGGCAGCAAAAAAAAATGATTACAGTGAGGGTGGAAAAAAAGGCAAATATATTTTATAAAAGTAAGTAAAACTTATATACTAAATATATAACAATATAATGTATACTATATATATGTGTGTGTGTGTGTGTGTAAACTTTTAAACAAGCAGCTTTTTTCTGAATTTTAAGCTCTTAAAGTTCACTAGCCTTTTGTTGAAGAAGAAAAAACATGTCTTTTCTTAAAAAAGATTTTAAACCTTTTTTTCTGACATTGTCTAAACAGTTTGTTGCAATGACATGATGTTCTGAACAATCAAATAAATATCCGAAATGATTGACAGAAAGCTAAACACATTAATGGATAAAACAAACAATATAATGCACAACTTTAAACAGTTGATGTCCACTTGAGTGGTTGAAGTAAAATGCCCGGAATCAATGGCTAAATATCTTGAAAATAAACAACTCAGCAACTCATTAAACACTCAACATCAAGTAATAATAAAATACATTGTATTACTGCGAGTGCAAAATGACTTTCAGCATGAATGGATCGTTCAGAAGATCTCATGATTCCAGCTGTATCATGTCGACCAGATGTGCATGTCAGTCTTGATCAGAGCCGCTCTGTGTTGAAGATCTCAAGCCTGAACGTCTTTTATCCCTAATCATTTCATCAATCACAGATCAGTCAATTAGCATGCTAGTTTAGTTGCTAGCACAACGTCATTGTTTCCAGTCACATGTTCAGATATGATTTACTAACTGTTCCAAACCATCATACTATAAGCAAACGTCATTGACTTGGGTCAGTGCTTGGGTGTTTTATGATTGGGACACATTAAAGCAAACCATTTCCTAACAGATTCTGGCTAGACCTGCAAAACTCTTTCATGCATTCATAAGACTTGATGTGAACCTGTACACTGGCACAGCATCTTAACAGCCTGGAAAAGTCTGTCCATCCAGCTGATAACTGGACCCAGTGGACAGGGTGGAGTCTCAACCAGATGTGTCTTTGAAAGAGATATAAGGAATGGAGTTTTTTGTGGCCATGCTTGTTTTTAAGACTAGTAATGAGAAGTTGTGTGTTTAGGAAGTGGGTGGGAAAGGGGGATTTCTTTCTCATTTATCAGGAATATGTGGGAATTGTTCCTGATCCAGCGCATGACACACGAGCAACACATGCTAGACTCTCAATAGCCATGATCTCATACAAAGGCTGTTTCTTTGGTCGACAATAAAATAAAGATGTCTAGTAAGATTGCGTAATGCAAACTGTGAACGCTCTAAATGAACTCAGACCCTGTAGCGAACAAAACATCACAGGAGAGGAACAGATGAGCTTCTAGCATTTTGGATTTAACTGAATCCGCGTATTCAGTGGTGGAAATGGGCAAAATTCACTGGGTGGACTCTATTTTGAAAAAGAAAAAAAAATAGAGGTCATCTGGCTTTAGTTGACCTTTCAGATGTTTAAAAACCTTTATTTAATTATTTATTTTATGTTTCATTGAACCCCCTGGGGTCGGCTATTGCAAATAATAAAAACAAAACGTTGTGTTTTTTGCATCTGCGTCCGTAAAATATAAATAAACATGATGCTCACGCATGTATTTCTGGATTAGCCTACAGTGTGCGTTTCTGGATCTGTTACTGTTTTTTTTTTTTCACTCGATACGTGTAACGGAAATTCGGTTTCGAAATCCGAAAAGCTCTTTTCGAACAAAACAACCGGTTTAAGATGGCCATTTTTTTATTATTTTAGACTGGATCATTTCAGCTACGTTAATACAGCTTACCCATACGAAAGTTTCTGTTATGACATCTGTTAAAGTAACGGTTTCTATTCATTTTTTCGAACAATATTACAGTTCATCATCCAAGATTATTTATTTACCTCAAGCGGTCTGTTTTGAAGTTCTGTGAGTAGTAAGAAAGACGCGCACTGATAGAGAAGCATTTCCATTGGCTGCAGTCTGCAGGCATTGGCCAATAACAAAAGACGACATAGCGCAGCCAATTTTACAGAATGCCATTGATAAATATCAATATCCCTCTAAGTTTTTATTATCATATATTGTGCTACGTTTATGTAGCTATTATATTGTAGATAAAATATAGTAATCGTTACAATTTCCACAAAAAAAAAAAAAACTATATATATAGCCTATATATAACCATTTTTTTCCCCTTTCAACTGGAACACCGTCCCCCCTCGAAATTCACTCCCCACACTCCGTCCCCCCGCGTCCGTCCCCCCCATTTCCAGCCCTGGGCGTATTAGAAAACTATGTAAACTACTCACTCCTTGTTGGTATTAAATGTTTTGGTCGATCGGATCACAAGTGGGCGACGCTAAATACAGGTGTAAACGGGGTCTAAAACGTTTTGAGCTTGTCCACTTTCAACCACTTTCAGAGGTAGACTGAAACACAATAGACCGGATTGCTTTTGTAGTGTAAACTCTCATGGTCGAATGTGTTCAAACAGCCACAAAAGACCATCTACTCTCCTCCTACTGACCAAATGCGTAAATATTCATATTCAGTTTCAAATATTTCAAATTGAACCCTAGTGCATTAGCATTCATCTTACGTCATCACAAACATGCACGGCGCATGATAGTAACGTAACATACAACAATAACAGAACGTGGTCAATATATTGTGTGTTTTTTTGGCGCTATTATGCTCAGCTGAGTAAACGACACTTGGGTTTACTGTATGTGTGTCGGATGACGGAGGCTTTCTGCTGCTTGCAAACAAAATCTTTTGAGAAAAAACATCGCAATCGGCTAAAATGCTTGCGCAGGTTGCTTTCTCATTCACTCGAATCGCGGCACAGTTCGAGTGCAACCGGTACAGGTAGTCTCGGGTTCAGTTCCCCTTTGCGATCAGGAGTCCGAATGACCGCTTTCACATTATTTCCAATTTTTCATGCATACCGTGCCCTGCTCTGAACTAAACTGCCAGAGTGAAAACACCCTTAGTGCATGTTAGAAATCAGAAATGGAGAGAGAACATTGTGCTTGGTATGTTTTTGTCTTCAAACCAAACTTGGGTCTTAAGCCAGCAAAGTTGAAATCGGTCTTGCTAGTGCTGTTCCCATAATGTTTACACACTAAACATCAGTTGGCGGAGAGTAGGCGTCTTTTGTGGCTGTTTGAACACATTCGACCACATGAGAGTTTACACTACGAACGCAATCCGGTCTAATGTGTTTCCAACTACCTCTGGAAGTGGTCGAAAGTGGACAAGCTCAAAACGTTTTAGACCCCGTTTACAGCTATTTAGCGTCGTCCACTTGTGATCCGATCGACCAAAACATTTAATACCAACAAGGCGTGTAGATTACATAGTTTTCTAATACGCCCCTCATTCAGTTAAATCCAAAACGCTAGAAGCTCATCTGTTCCTCTCCTGTGATGTTTTGTTCGCTACAGGGTCTGAGTTCATTTAGAGCGTTCACAGTTTGCATTACGCAATCTTACTAGACATCTTTATTTTATTGTCGACAAAAGAAACAGCCTTTGTATGAGATCATGGCTATTGAGAGTCTAGTATGTGTTGCTCGTGTGTCATGCGCTGGATCAGGAACAATTCCCACAAATTTCTGATAAAGGAGAATAAATAAATACATATATATGGAGTGTTCGATTTTCTTTAAGTTTATTAAAGTTATATTGCATTTGGATCGCATTCGCCTTTCTTCATCATCTTTGTGGACCAAAACCGTGACAATAACTAAAGAAATACAGAATAATTACAAAAGAAAGAAATATATATTTGTATAGTAGTACAGTATAATATTGTAATGTTCCAAGTTTTAAAAAAGAAATAGAAAAACAAGAAAGCGGAGAGCTGTTCAACACCGAACCAGATCGAAATGAGATCTGACTCTACTTTTAAGGCCAGGAACAGTGTGAATGCAACGAGAACTGAAAAATAATCACTTTTTGATTCACTTAAATTTGGTCTAAGTTTGGTTCTTTTAAAAGGAGTCAAGTTTGAAAACATCCTTTTAGATTTTTTTGTATTGAGAGTGAAAAAATTTAATCAAGAGACCAGTAAGAGTCACCTAAATGTGAACTCTCCATATGAAATGAGCCAAATTCCCCAAAGAACAGATTCCTTCCGGAAACACTCTAACCGAGCGCTGGAAGCCGCAGTGGAAAGGATTCCTGCAGGTGCTGTGACTTGTGTGTTGGCCTTCGTGCTAAATGGGTTTCATGATGAATAGCATCAACATGCCCCAATTATGAGATTTATTTTACTTGTCAGTGAGAAATCACCTTGTGTCATCTAAGAATTCCTTTAATGGTGAGTCATGCAATGTGCTGCTTTCATGAAGTATGAAAACTAAAAAAGAAAACTGAAGCAGGAAGAGATGTGAAATATAATCCAGAAAGACATTTGGCTTGCATTAATCACAGATCCTAATTGCATTCATTTGCATTACATATGTGGGCGATTCAGTAATTAACTTTACGTGTTTTAATGGATCATGTTACTGGATATGTTTCTTTTTTAAAGGCAGCATGGCAACTTTTTTCACAGAAATAGGCTTTATATTTTATAAATGTTACAACCTCATTAGCAAGCAGTGGAATTTCCTCACACAGGTGGAACTTTATCATGGCCTCTTCATGTCAGTTAACACACACACACAATTTGTCTAAACGAGGACATTTCATATGAAGTATATTGTTTTCATAACCATAACTTTAATAACAACAGAACATGTTTGATTTTTTTGAATAAAAATATAGTGTGAGTTATATATGAAGTATTAGGCAATGCTAATTTAAACAAGATGATTAAAATCATGGTCATGTTTTATTTTTAAAACAAATGTTTCTTTTGATATTCCCGTTTCTTAATTGTTTTCTTTAAAATAAAAAATAATTTGTTAATATATTAATGTTTAAATTTAAACAATATAATAATATTGCATTCATTTGGAATTGATTTGGCATTAAAAGAGTGGTTACTGTATTTGTAATTGTACTTATTAATCCATTTTCTACTTGCTTTATTTGTCAATGATGTTGGCTGCCTACAAATTTAGCTGGAGGTAGATTTAAAATAGTTTATATCACACTATTTAAAGTGGACCTATTATGCTTTTTAAGGTGTTCAACTTTCTTTAATGAGTAATGTTGCTGTTTGAGCATGAAAAAGGTCTGCAAAGTTACAAAACACAAAGTTTTTCTCTATATCAGTGCGCACTGTTTCTGAACTCCTTGAAACGCCTCTATTGAAGCGTCTATCTGGGAAAAAACATGTCACAATATTCCTCATTTAAATAATTCCCGCCCAACTCATACGCAAAAATAGGTGCAAGGCCTGGTTGAGTTAGTTAGTAGTGTGCTGAAACTCACGGTTATGGTAAGGCGTTTGACATTTCCAAAACACACCTGAAGCGCTTGACTAATCACAACACACTGGTCAGCCAACCAATCAGAGCACATTGTGCTTTTCAGAAGGAGGGGCTTTATAGAGACAGCAACTAAACAGAGCTGAGTTTCCCAAATGCATCATAGGCCTAAGTATTGTAGAACCATTGCTACCAATGGTCTCTACGTCCAACTTAACCCAGAGCGTTACTGACAGACTGGGAAGAGAGGTGCCGCAACAATGTCAAATATGTGAAAAATATTGTGTTTTTGAACATTGAAGCATGAAAACCTATTCTAGTATAGCCTAAAAACAAAACCAAGACTTTGTGAAAGGGCCTATTTATCTCAGAAAAGAAAAAACAGGAAAGCAACATCCAGATGCACCATTTAACCTTCACCTTGGTGTGACTGGACCAAGTAAAGAATGCAGTCTCTAGACCTTGAGCTATTTCCTGTGCAACATCTCAACTCCCTTTCATCGGCAGGGTGTGCGGCTAAGAAAACACCTGTCAATGTTTATTACCACAATCCTCCTCTAATGCCCGGCACCTCCAAAAGCTGGACGTTCTGCTAACTCAAGCTGCTTGTCGACGTGTAATTATGCACACTTATGCCACATATGTAGGCCCCTCGTCCCACTGGAATTGTGGGTAGCAGGAGTGCAGCTGTCAAGGAACGTGTTCAGGGTTAATTGGCTTTAATTGGAAGGGTTGTTTTTCCCTGCTTAAGCACCAGCGAGGGGGGTTTGCAGAGATGTGGACGTGTCTGAATGTGTCTGTTTGAGAATGCATCATGTATAATTATGTGTGAATGTCACTGTAGGGGAATATTGATACTTGTAACCTGAAATGTGAGCATGCCAGAAACCATTTCTGCATATGATTGGCATATTTATTTGACATATCCATCAAAGATCAGAATCACTTCACAATGACGTCAATCTAACAAGTTTCAAACTGCAACACAATCCTTCTAAAATGAGTCATACACTGATATACAAAATAAAGGTTCTTTATTGGCATTGATGGTTCCATGAAAAACTTTAACATGGAATCTTTCCATTCCACAAAAAGGTTCTTTAAAGTGGAACAAGGTTCTTAGATTTTGAAAGTTCTTCACATTAAGGAAAAACTGGTTCTTTTAAGAACTGTTCACTGAAAGGTTCTTTGGGGAACCAAAAATGGTTATTCTATGGTATCGCTGTGAAAAAATCATTATTTTTAAGTGTGTAGCTTTCGATATTCTAGTTAAAGTCACGTGGTACTAGAACATTTGGGAGTTCAGAACAACTAAACAAACTTTTTTTTTGTTGTCTGTCAGAACTGAGGTCGAGGAACGGCTCTGCGGTGTTCTGGGACGGTGGTGAGGCGGGAGCGTACCAGGCCTTACTGCTGGATGAGGACCGCGGATGGCTGCTGGTCGGAGGCCGAGACCACATCTACATGCTGAACTCTGACAGCCTCACACAACCGACACGCAAGGTCAGCGCACGCAAATACCTCAATCTGACAGCGCGTGATGTCATTTATAGGCCGAGAGGATAAGGGTCACGAAAGTGAAAACAGAGCGTGATTACAATGCATTACTGTTCACATGAATCTTATGAAGTTACAGGATTCCGTCTAAAACTGCTCCACCTCATGCACAGAAAATGACTCGTCCCTCAGTAAAAGTGTATGAAAATGCATTTACTAGTATATTTACAATTGCAAACTCAACAAAATGTAAACTATTTTATCGCACTGCTCTATATATAAAGTTGGATATTGTAAATACAATATATTTGCATAAAGCAATGTATACTATATAGCAAATTACAACTGCTTGATTGTTCATATCATCACAAAATGTAAAGTATATTATCGCACAGCTCTAAATGTGACTATAAGGCATAAAGATAGTATGATATTCTAAGCATTAACATCAACATTTTCTGTAAAGAAAATCTTTCTTTGAAACAATGTTTCACAATACACATTGTTTTCTTTGAAACAATGTGTATTGTGAATAAATATACAAATACACTGTAAAAAAACTTTTTTTTCTTTTGTCAGGTCAACTTAGATAATTCATGGGGTTCAGATAACATAATATTTTGAGTTTTGTTGACTAAACCAATCTCCTTTGTTGTATTAACATTGTATAAATGTTTTATTTCAATTAACTTTAAGGCAACCAGGTTACTTACTTTTTTAAGTTAAACCAACAATAATTTTTTTCAGTGTAAAATTTAAAAACTTGCTAGCAACACCGAAAAGCAAGGCTTTTAACTGTTATTATTGTATGTTTGTTTCATTAGTATATTCCCAGCTAATATGGAATGTTCCCAAGGTTTTGTAAATGTTAGGACAAAACATTCTTAAAATAATGAGACGTTCTTGTAACATTATATTATATCTCGTAATGTTGAGAAGAAAACGTTGTTAATCGTGTTTTAAACGTTGAGCGAACATTCAGATATAACGTTCTCATGACGTTTTCAAAACGATAAAATGGAATATTCCTCTAACGTTCACATAACCACGAATAAATGTTCTTTATACATAAAAAACTATATAATATATAGCGTGCGCTGCAGTTTTGTCGTCTGCCGCTTTAAATGCTCATGCTCTTTAAAACAGGATGGATTCTGATTGGCTGTCAATGTTTTTTATCGTTCATCAGCTGAAAAAAATCATTCTAAAAATGATTCCAACGATATCGCTTCTCTGTGAAGTTATCGTTATAGTTGTGGTGTGGACTCTGCTATTCGTTTATATTTAGAATGATTTATAACTATCTTTATCGTTATCATTATAGTCCTTGGTGTGAACGGGCCTTTCTATTTATATTTATATCCAATCTTTGAACTCAACTATTATAGTTAACTATTGTAAACACACTTTTTGTTAGTTTTTACAAACGGAGGGACAAATTGAAATTATTTTCTGAGGCAATTGACACAAGTTTAACTGAACACAAACGCTAGTATGTACGCCAACCGATTTCGTCAACCGAAATATGCATTGAAATGTCAAACACTGATGCAGGCTATAGTATATATGAACTTTTTCTACAGTTTTCAGGTCAACTAGCATGTCCAGTTTAATAACACAGATATTTGAAGGTATCTCTATCGCCCCCTTGAGTACGGGGCTTAAGTAAAGTGCTTGCAATGTGTTGACAAGGCATTCATATCTACATCTACATTTACATACTTCAGGCCTAAATTCTCCACTACACATAATCACATCTAAATAAAAATTACATTTGGTTCAATATTAATTGATTCTGTCTTTTATAATAGTGAAATACCAAAAGATGCCTGTAAGAAATTGTGAGGTTAAATGTAAGGTCATGGCACAGTCATTCATACGTGATCTTCATAAGAACTAAAGCACGGCAGGTTCTCGATCTTCCAATTATATCATTATGTACAGTGTGCTGATTGCCGGCTAATGATTAGGTCAATACCTGCACATTATTTCCACATGGAAATCATTACAGTTTGAGAGGCATGCAGATTGTTGAGTGATGATGGTATTGCGCCAAGGAGAGTTAATCAACTCAATACTTGTTCCTCACATTTTTTACAAAAACATTAATGTGATGCACAATAAAAAAAAATAAAAAAAGGGGTATATGACATTTTAGTAATAATTATTACTGGGCCCCGGATTTAATAATATATTTTTTCCTTTAAATATGAAACAATTATTCAAACTTATGGTATTATTAAACTGTTTATAGTACATTTAAATACAGTATATTAATATATTGTTGAGTGTTTAAGCATTTCTCTGCTTTACAAACAGCCCAACTTACAACTATAATGTGTTGTTTCGTTATGCATTATTTTCTGTTCTTTGGAAAAACTCTCTTTTATCGTTAAAGAATTCCTTGGGGAAACTCTCTTTTATCTCTTTTATTTATAGATTCACTGGCCAGCTGGACAGGAACACATCGAACGCTGCAAATATGCAGGAAAGAATCTATCGGTAAGACGCTACAACTTTAAAAGGGCACAAATGGAGAAAAAAGCATTCAAGGACCCATAGATGCCTTTTTAATAAAGTGATCTCACAGACCAAGATAAGAATAAAAGCTGGGGGGAAAAAATCATATTTATAGCTCTATGGGGGGAATATTTCAAGTTGAAAAGTCTTAAGGGAGGGCAAGTCTGAAGTTTTAACATAATTCCCCCAGGCAATAACAGGCAAAAAATCAGTAGGTGCATTACTGTGTGATTTAAACTGCTTCACATCCACCTATCCTTACAAATACTCTTTAAAATCAGGCTTTTAATCACATACCACATGTATCTCTCAGATGGACTGTGCCAATTACGTGAGACTCCTACAACCCTTCAATAAAACTCATGTCTACGTATGTGGAACCGGCGCGTTCCACCCACAATGCACCTACATTGACCTGGGACACAATCTTGAGGTGAGCAGTCAATCTTTTTAGGCCTTTAACCAGTGTGAAATGCAGTAAACACATTTTAAGCTTGTTATCTTGTACATATGAGCACCGACTTGGACCCAACAGAGGCTTATTGACCATCATAGCTGAACTAATACTGAGGGTAATGGTGCAAACAAAGTGACAGTCTTGTCTCTGTGTCCTAGAAACCAACTTTCCGGCTTCTCAGCCATGTTGGAGAATCCGGGAGAGGAAAATGTCCCTTCAGTCCGCATGAGACATTTACCGCCCATCTGACAGGTGAGTTTCCTGACCCTACACCCTAAACACATTGTCCTCAAAAACAACCCATCAGCCCTTTGCAGGCGGTAAAAGGAAAAATGCACAAAATTGTGCATTTGTTAGACGTACTCCCATGTGAGTCACTGATGAATTAATCTGTATAGCTCCGGACCAGATGTTAGTTTGCACGGGGCAATTTGGAAGTTCCCAAGTAAACAGATTTGTCACCCATATTTGTCTCCAATGGACACTTACGGTAATAGGCAGTAATTCAACAACAACAAAAAAAAGGTTAAAAAAAATTGCCCAGTTGCTGTTACAGTGTGGTCAGGAAAAGAAACCCAGCTGCAAAAATGTATAATATATTTAGATTTTTTATGACCCAGATGGTCATAATGCATAAACCATATGCTACCTAATTAAAGGCTATTACTGCAACTGGAGACCTTTTTGACCATTTAATGATGCCTCTGGAATAATCGAAATTTCCTTTTCACACAAGCTGCTGTAAAACAGAGTATTTTGACTAAGGATCTGGAGTCAGAGGGTAGAATCATTAAAAATGAGCTATGTATCATAGAAAATCATTTGTCATTCTAAGTCTAATGTGATTTTGTGTATATACTCACCTTAGATGGGGACCTGTACGCTGGGACGTCCGTAGACTTCATGGGAACGAATGCCGCCATTTTTCGCACATCTGTGCATAGCAGCAATCAACACTATATCCGCACTGAAGCTTACCAGGACCACTGGCTAAATGGTGAGAAGTGAAATAAAACATTCATTGTTTTTTATTGTGTATGCAAACTGCATGAACTTGGTTCCCAAACTAGGATGGTAGAGAAAGTGATCTAGTTTATATTTCATTGACAAATAAACAACAACTGAACACAATAAAAATGTTCATATCACAATTATAAACAATATTTTGTGAAAGCTAACAAGCATGCATAAGGGTCTAATGTACCTGGAGACAGCATTGTTTTGGATTTCCATTAATCTCAATGGTAGTTCCTCAGCTGCCAAATGCAGCCCAGAAGTACCTAACCTGGATGCTGCCATGTTTATTTTTTCATACAAAAAAACATATACTACATGTACTACACATTTGAAATACTAATTTCTTTAGTTAGCTAACAGTTAACTAACTTTTTGGATACTGCCAGCAAATTAGACTGTTAGATTAGTGTATATTTAACTGATTAGCTTTAGCATACTGTTATTAATTAGCGTCTTAGCTTGGCATTCAGCTAATATTAGTCTGAGTAGCTTTCAAATAGACTGCTAGCTTAGATACCATTGCTACAAAAAGAAATGTATAAACAGCTAACAAGAGAAGAGTTTTTTTAAGCCAATCGCCTGTGGTATGTCATGTGACTGATCAGTGTTTTTTGCAAATAACTCTTATTTTCAGTGTTGGGGAAACTTTTAAAAATAATGCATTACAGTATTGCATTACTCCCTAAAAAAGTAACTAATTACTTAGCATTACTTAGTTACTTTTTTTTGTAAAGTAATGCGTTATGTTACTTTTGCATTACTTTTTCTCACTTGGGCTGGTCTGCTTGTTTGTTTTTTAATAACAAAAACTATTTTGGGCAACTGTAAAGGCCATTTTATGCCAAAAGTTAAATGAATAATCCTCAGGCTGAAGGAAATGCAAATTCACACCTGTATAGTAGAGGGCGCTGCTCAAACCTTCCAGCTGTGCTGCCATTCTGGATCACAGAATAAGAGGACTCATGAGGAGAAAGTTTAACACTCTTTCTTCAGCATTAAAAAGAAAAATTAAACATAAATGTGATGTTCATCTAAAGTCATTTTTGCTTGTATAACTGAATTGGATCATCAAAAGTCACTAGCATTAGTTAATAAAATTAGTTTAAATCCATAAATTTGTGTTGTTGAACATGTTTTGCAGGTTTGTGTAATATTCTGAGCTTGCATTTCACTGTTTTTATTCATTTTGAGGAATACTAAACCTCTTAACATGGGGACAGGAGAGCTATCAGTCAATAAGTGCGAAAACAAAGTAGGGTGCATTTTTTATTTAAAAAAGTAATGTAATGCGATACTTTACTAGTTACTTGAAAAAAGTAATCCGATTACGTAACTCAAGTTACCCCAACACTGCTTACACTGTAATATATATCAAGCCTTAGTATCTCAAAAAAAGTGTCAGGTTTTAAGGATGTGTAGTGATTTCTTCTGAAATACGAGAAATAATACTGGTATAGAAATGTTTGGCAGTGAATAAGAAGGAGTATGTTCTGAAAAGTTTGCAAATCACTGTTTTGGGGAGCTGGTGCTGCCTAATTAACTTGTGTGACTTCCTCCACCCTCACTCTGATGCCAAATTCTTTTCACAGAGCCAGAGTTTGTGGGATCATATTCCATCCCTGACACTCACAGCTTGGATGATGAAAAAGTCTACTTCTTCTTTAAAGAGACCTCCGTCGAGTCCAACCAGCTCGACAAGCGTGTCTACAGTCGGGTGGCCCGTGTCTGCAAGGTGAGTGCCAAGTCCAGCGCCGTAATGAGCCAATAAAAACATGAAATAGATCCAAAAGACCTTTGTTTGGTATGCAGAATCAATGAGTCTTTTGTAGGCATTAATGAATGGACGTGTAGGCCTCGGTATCATCTGTTGCACACTGATGTATCTAATAATGGAAGAATGAGGTGTTTGTTTGAGAGTAATTAAACACCAATCTAGCAACAAATCTAGCAAACTAGGTTTTCAGTTCAGGGTTATCTTATCAGAGCATTCTTGAAGTGCTTTAAATATTTCAGATATTTTACGCTATATTTGTTTGTTATGTATAAAAATGATATTTTCTTTTGAGATAATGTCATTGCTTAAGGCTTGAATACACTACATGATTTTTGCACCAATTTTAGGATAGTTTGGCTAGTTGCCAAAAGTCTGATTTTGGTGATTTTTCAAAGAAAATCGTGTAGTGTATGTTGGGCACAGGCAGGAATCGAATGTTTTTAGCTTCAGATTATGATTCCATCCAACATGTTTGATATTTTGAGTCGATTTTAGAACACATATTGTGTTTCATTTGTCATGCATCTCCTATAATGAGGCACAGGATGTTTCTGTGTGAGTTTGGTGTGTTCGGAAAGGCTTAAATGCCTGGTAGTGTGTGATCCTTAGTCATTTAGTGTATTACGCCCAGTTTTTCCTCTGTAACAATTTATAATGTCATCAAGTGTATGATGCCTTGTGTTTTAAAAGTTGTGTAGTGTATTAAAATCAAGCTCTTGGTGTTCATAAGAATGACATAGGAGGAAAACGAAGCTTGATTAATCGTTGGAGCACCTTCCTGAAGGCCAGGCTGGTGTGTTCAGTATCAGGACCTGGAGGCATGGACACACACTTTGACGAGCTGGGTATATTTACACACTCGAATCACCCATCTGTTATAGTCAACATGAACTTCAAAATTCACCCTAGTTATACTGTACTTTCTGCCCATTTTTTTATTTTTAGAGGACATATTTCTTTTGGAGACCAAAGATCCACAGAATCCAGTAATCTATGGTGTCTTCTCCACTTCCAGGTAGGTTCATTACTTGGAAAATCTGTCATTCATTGGGTCACCACCCCATAATCCTCTTAACTTTTTAGAACGACATTCCTGTCAATGTTATATTTGTTTACCTCAATTTCTGCATTGGCTCCATCCAAATCAGCCAATCCGTCACACTCATTCTCATTTAACAAACCCTTCAGGTTCTCAGACCTCCCTTGTTCGTTCCAACAACCTAAATCTGATTATCTCAGTTTATCTTGTGAACTGACATCAGTATCAAAACGCCCCTAAAATCAACAGTCTGGTCACAGGATGGTCTCCGTCCCGCCCGATCCATCTAGAACAATCCGTCTCGGTGCTCCCACCCGAGGAATGGATAGCTTGAGGCCATAAGGGGGGGTGAAAGGTCACCAAACTTGAAGAACTCTGTTATTCTAACCTGGCATTTGACTAATACATGTTTCCTTTTCAAAAGCTCCGTCTTCAGAGGTTCAGCCGTTTGCGTCTATACCATGGCCTCCATCCGAGCCGCCTTCAACGGGCCTTTTGCTCATAAGGAGGGGCCTGATTATCGCTGGATGGAGTACAAGGGGAGGATCCCTTATCCACGACCAGGGACGGTGAGTTCTCAACAGGGAGGAATTATGTTTGGCAGGGTAGAGAAGATATTTCATTTGGAGGGATGCTTCTTTTTGCTTTCATGTTGACAACTTGAACGACTTTGGGTAGAGTCTAACTGTTACCTTGATGCTGCTATCGCAAGTGCATGCAATATTTGAGATCTATGGTTAGTTCTGGATTGCAGAAGTGTTGGAGCAGCTTGGAAACCATGCGGCCAGTCACTCCTTGCACTAACTGCACTGGCTCAAGGGGACCGTAAAAGTGTCGTCAAGCACTCTAGGGGTCACGTGTCTGGGCAGTTTGTGAAGTGGCTGGAGTGTGGACTTTTAGTGGTGAGGTCTCCAGAAGGAAGTCAATTATCAGGGCTGTGAATTCTGCTCCATTAATTGTCAAAGTCACAACCACAGAGTTGAGCTGAACTCTTGAGTAGACAGATTAACCTTTTCAAATTATGGGGTTTAATGACTGGAAGGTGCAGTTGAGATCATGTTGACACTAAAGGAACCTACTTTAGACTCATTTTACATGTAGTAGGAAAATGTTTCTATTTCATTCAGATGCCATGTTCATCCCTGCTGAAAAATCCAGCATGAATTCATGTTGGTTCAGGCTGGTTCATGCTGGTTAGAGCTGGTATAGTGCTGGTCTAGCGGATGACCAGAATAGTCATGCTGTTCTAGAGCAAAACTGAGCTGGTGTAGCTGGTCCACCAGCTCTCCCGCTTCCCATGCCATGTTTGCCAGCTTTACAAGTTCATAACAGAGGTTGTAATATTAGATTTAACTTTGCACAGGCAAGGTTAGTAAGCAAGTTTATCATACCAGTTTCATGTTAACACTTACTGTATAACATACACCGCTTTGAGGTTTTAGATGGACTCGCTTCAGTGGGTAAACTGACTGACAACAGAAGATTCCTTTAAAACTGTATTGCTCAATATGGAAAAATAAGAATTATGATGCTTGCTGCACTATGATCTTAAACAGTGGCCAAAACCCACATCTGCACAAATGTTTTCGACTATTTTTACCTTAGTCTGTGACTGTTATGCCAAATTCTCCACAGGGTTCCAGAATATGAGCTTAACTATGTGTCCTATGTCCCTTCAGTGTCCGAGCGAGACCTACGACCCATTGCACAAGTCCACCCGGGATTTCCCAGACGATGTTGTGAGCTTCATGAGGGCCCATCAGCTGATGTGGGAGCCAGTGGTGCCCATCCACAAGCATCCCGTCTTCACTCGGATCAACGCACCCTACAAGCTAAAGAAGCTTGTGGTGGACAGGGTTGATGCAGAGGATGGCCAATATGATGTCTTACACCTTGGCACAGGTATGTTGGAAAGTGGTTAACATGTTCAAAGAGCGAATCTTTTATACTAGTAAAAAGTGTGACAACTAGCCCTGGTGTTCCAACATCACTTCTTATAATTGGTTCTATTGTCGCATCGCGCCATTCGCGTCAGTTGTAGACACAGTGTTAGACCTAAATTGCACTACAAATGTGTAAATCTCCTAGATAGGCTACCAGATCCGGTAAACACTATCAAAGATGTTCCCATGCTGGTCAGTGGTCTTGTTGCCTGGGATCATCCCAACATTCCGCAGTGCCAATGTTTCTTTTCCTGTCTAACATTTGTCCTCCTGGACTGATGGGTGTGTGATTTGAACTCTGCCACATCTAAGTGAATCATGTGGGACAAATAGATTCTCTGTTCAGGACAAATTTGCTTAACCTGTGTGTACAGAGAGCAGATTTGCAATTTTACACTGTGCAGGACTAGAACAGTGCAACAGCTGCCAGCCCTCAGGGGGCTGGATAAATACACACGCCAAAGGCCAGTGCTCACTTACCATGGTAACTAAGGAAAGGGTGCATTATGGGAAATATTTAAAGGTTAAAGTTAATGTGAATATCTATTTATCCATCCATCATCTGTCTATCTATCTAGTGAAATCTCACACAGTTAATCTTCTGTATCCCCAGATGATGGCAAAGTAATAAAGGTGGTGTCTGTACCTAAAGAGAACTGGGAAACTGAAGAAATCATTCTAGAGGAGTTGAATGTCTTCAAGGTAATTGAATAAGATCAAATTCTCTCTCTCTCTCTCTCTCTCTCTCTCTCTCTCTCTCTCTCTCTCTCTCTCTCTCCTCTGCTGGTTTGTCATGCCATCTGCTGGACTCCCTCATGACCCCTGACCTTGGGCTCTTATTGGTTGTTGTTTTCATGTCAAGCACTTCCCAAACAAAAATAACTCCTAAAGAAGTAAAACAGATTGCTCTAAGATTTCCCATGGCTGTCTACTTAAGTGACCAAACCCAGGGACAGGAGAGGCAACGTCAACTCAGAAATATTGATTTGTATTGATACTGATATACTGATACTGAATACTGATTTATCTAAAACTTAAGACAATGAGGAATGTGTCAGTTTTGCTCTGTGGATGGAGGGAATGTACGCAATCAAAAGTCAACTGGTTAAATATGAGATTCCTGGAGAATTTCTGTAGTATAATAATGGATTTATAATAGCATTTAGCTTAGAGTTATCATTTCTTAAAAATATATGTAGGCCATGCCACTCATGTGCTATATGTTAAGTCTTCTATAGTCAGACAATAACTTTGTGTGAGGAATTTACAATTTAAATTATTCACTGAATACCACTGCATCCCTCAAATCTCATTTGTTTTTGACCAAAACACAAAGAATTGGTATGTACATTATGAATAGCTAGTATGTCAAATATCAGTCAAACCTGTCAGGAGACATATGATAGCAGACATTGCCCACCAGCATCCCACCAGCCATTTGGAGAGCCAGAGTCGTTTTAAGAGTCAAGGCTCATTTGCTGCTGTATATGAAAGAGAAATGAACCAATGGAGCTGAAAGCTTTAAAACATTCACAAGGGCCTGTTATGATGAGCTGCTCTTATTCAGCGCCAACAATGCGTGTCGTCCCCCACTTTGTTCGGGAGTTGATTCATTTTGTGTGTTGACATTTTTCTTCCTCTCTTTTTTTCGTTCTGTAGACTCCGACCCCAATACTGAGCATGGAGCTCTCCACCAAGAGGGTAAGTGGATGTGTTTGGTGGGTGGTCACTTAATAATGCTATAAGGACTTAGCTTTAACAACATTATGAGCTTTATGATTCTGCAAACCTGTCACATATCCTCATTTTTTATTTGATTTCTTCTCTAGCAAGTGCTGTTTGTAAGCAGTGATGAGGGTATCGTCCAGCTTCCTGTGCAGAGATGTGATCTCTATGGTAAAGCGTGTGTAGACTGCTGTTTAGCTCGAGACCCATACTGCGCTTGGGACGGCTCCTCCTGTACTAACTACTTCCCCAGCAACAAAAGGTACAACTTATTCTACTAGTTGACATGTAGTTACAAAGTTATTTACAGTTAGTTGAATGTCTAAAGTGGACTATTGAAATAAAGCAAAAGCTTATTTATTATTGACCTAAATAATAATACTGAAAACCACCAGCAAACCTTTGAAATAATGCATCTGAGGGTTGGGTCCTAATATCCTCTTGTGGTCCGCAGGCGCGCCCGGAGACAGGATGTGAGGTATGGAGACCCCTGGAGCCAGTGTCAGGACATGAGAGACGGTAATAAATCACACTATGTTCACGACTCTTCACCATCAGGTTGTATATGATATTGCCCAGTCCTGGAAAAAAGAATGCACACTACTCCCTCTAGTGTGCATAATGGATACTAACACATGCTAAGTGTGCACCATTTCAATATGAAATACAAACTGATTCTGTTTACTTTCTTAATGCAAGTTTTTGCTGTTACTGTGACAAATTATTAAAACATGTTTCAAAGAAATAAAAAATCTTTTATGAAGCTAAATACCCTGATTTTTTCATTTGAGCAGGGTTTAGATGAATATGCTGCACACTTTCTTCTCAATAACAAAATAAATGCAACAATAATTACAAGGAATGTTTACATCTAAACATCAAAAAAGGCGAAACGTTTGGGAAAGTTCGCTTTGGCCAAACAAACTTTCATTTGGCCTAATTTTGTTCGAAATTATGTCACCCCAGTTCTTTAATTTCTCTGGAAGTATATAAACACTTTTTGTCTGTTGGTTGAAACTCTCTTCACATCCTAATAGCAAACAATAATAGAAGTGGTCTAAAAATTAGAACATATATCTTCTGTGCAAGTCTGAGGACCAAAAAACATTTCGTCCAATTATTGCATTCGGTCCGAATGCAATGATAGGATATTCTCCCTGCCTGTCAGCATATGTATTTCCATACCTCCACGCACATGCTCGCGCAGACATCACACCTCATCAGTGCTTTCTATAAGGCTATGCGGGTTGTAGACAGACGTTAGTCACTGAGCACCACAAACAAACAGCATCCGCCTTTACAGTTCCTCCTGAACCAAAACAACGATCTTATGCTGCGTTCATGTCATGCCATAACCGTAATTACAAGAAGGCAACCCATGACGTTCTACTCAGAGCTGTTCACATCCTAAGACTCGGATTTATGCGTTTCTGTCAGCGCTATCAATGCTGAAATTAATCTGCAGCAGTCAGGTGGTACAACTTTGTCTGTAATTTGTTTACTTTCATTATTATTGTACTCTAATGTGCTCTGAGACACGAGGTAGTTTAGTGTCTCTCGTCTTGTGACTCTTTGCAGACTTTGCTGTGTGCATTCAGGAGTTTTGAAGGAGGCGTGGCTTTGGAGATGCTCTGAAAGGAGGGAGGGATCTTATGCTTTCAATGCTAGCTCACTATTGCTAGCCTCTCAGAAATTGCTTACCCTGCCTTTAAAAGTGTCCATTCCTCTCTGCAGGTTCAGAGCAGCCTGAACTGAAGACGGTATACGGCGTGGAGACAAACTCAACCTTCCTGGAATGTGTCCCACGTTCACCACAAGCCACAATCAAGTGGATAACTCAGCCAAACAACAACCAGAACAGCAAAGAGGTCCGTCCACATCCTGTTATTAGAGAAGATTTCATCGTAAACATCTGTAAACTGATAAGTGGATACACACTTAACTCACTTCTACACTAACTCAAACCCCTTTCTGTATCTCAGTTGTTTCCAGGTGAAGAAAACCTCATCCACATGCAACGTGGACTTCTCATCCAGCAGCTAACGTCTGCTAACGCTGGCCTGTACCTCTGCGTAGCCTACGAACACTCGTTCTCCCGCACGCTAGCCCGCTACGAGCTACACGTCATCCCCCAGAACAACATGTCGAAAGCGCAGAACACCCAAGCCGGAAATTACGCAGCCTCACCGCGAAGCTTAAAGGAACTACATCTCATGGGAGTTAGCGGGCTAACGGCTGACGAGTACTGTGAACATCTTTGGTACCGTGAAAAACGGCGACAGCAAAAACTTCGCACACTAAAGTGGAAGCAGGTGTCTGAAAACCGTAAAGCACGAGTAAGGCGACAAAATCCACCCTACGAGCCTCTAGGCGGAGGTGAAACTGCAGACTTTTGATGAAAAGGAGAGTGTCTTTATCTGGACAATTAGCATCTTGTTTGTAGCTTAACAAAGGCTACTTCCAACTAGCTGCAACCACCAATTGCTACTAGCACAACAACAAAAGGCTACAGACCTTGAGAACTGTATTATTCTTCATTAAGTCCTCTCTTAAGTTTAATTATGTAGCCTGTGCTAGTGTTAGCATGTAGCTGTAACACAGTATAACCAAACAGCCTGTAGCTGTGCAACTATGAATTTGTGCAATCTGGCATCGAGCTAAACACATTTTGCATTCATTTTCTGTAATATTTTCATTGTATTTCTTTTCTTGAAAGACAAGCATCTATGCTAAATGCTAGGTATGCTTGGAAAGCTAATACTGAAAATGGACAATCTAACACGCTGCCCTAAGCTAACGGCAGTGCAAAGATGAACTGACTTCTCTTGCTTTCACTAGGCATGTAGATTAAATAGATCATTGATATTATATTTGGACTCTTGATAGTCAAATGTACAAATTTGTAGTTTGTTCTGACAACAGCAGGTGCCTCCATGTTCAGAGGAAGTTTGCCCAGGATGAACCCTTCATGTTTCCTTCCTTTTCAAGAACAATCTCTTCTGCTCTTTCCTGAGAACATCCATGAGTAAATATTGTGTTTGTTTTATGACTTCTTTGCATGTCATTTTGTAAAGAAAAGCTCTCCACAACAGCTCAGCTCGTCTCTCGTGTGTACAGTTGTCTAAAATGTGTTCGTGTCGGAGCATCTGGGAATGGTAAATAGAGGATGGCCTCCATGGATTCATCAAAGGGCTTTTTTAATTCTTTTGACTGCCCATGAAAATGACTTCCAGGATCCTCAGGCCTTTGTTCTTTTCTTCCACATCTGAATGAAAAGATGTCATTGGCTCACGGTGGAATCTAAAAATAGGTTCATTGTTGATTGGTTAAAGTGGTGAGTTAGTTAAAGCTAAATGTTTTCATGTTCGTTGATTGAATAACAGAGCTCACATGTTGGGTTACTCGAGTTAATGTACGTATAATGTATTGTCATATATGTATTGAGAATATATTTTCTGGCTATACACCTATCAGAAGAACCATTTTTTTATCTCTGAATTTTTATTTCTAGATTTTGAGCACAAAAGTGTATTTCTGTGATAGTGGTTGCTATATATTTAAATTCATAATACATGATTTAATAACTGTACACTCTACTATTCAAAAGTTTGGGTTTAATTAGTTCATTAATACTTTTCTTCAGCCAGAATAATTAAATGAATCAAAAGTTTTAAAAGAATTCTATATTTCAAATAAATGCTGTTCTTTTGAATTTTTCATTTCTAATGTATCACGGTTTCCACAAAAACATTAAGCAGCACAACTGTTTCAACACTGATAATAATAGTAATAAATGTTTCATGAGGATCAAATCATCATAGAGTTATTTCTGAAGGATCATGTGACACTAAAGACTGGAGTAATGATGCTGAAAATTCAGCTTTACTATCATAGAAATAAATTACAATTTAAAATAAATAGATTTAAAAATGGTAGCCTAATAATATTTCACAACATTACTGTTTTACTGTATTTTTGATCAAATAAATGCCGCCTTAGTGAGCACAATATACTGACATACCCATTTTTAACAGTGTATTTTTGTTTAATGTCAGTAACAGCATTTTTAAACTTTTGAACGGATATGTATGTATGTGTATATATCAATATGATGGCAGTTACCAGCAACTGCGTATGTGGCCTCAGGGTATTAATATCTATGATCAGCTATGAAATACTTCATACAGAAACTATTTTAAACCCCTGCAACATTTTTTTTTTTCTTTTGAGGTGAATAAAATGGTGACGACTATGAAACTCAAGGCCAAGGTGAAAACATTTGGTTAATTCACACATCCTGCTGTGGGTGAGACTTCGTGGTTCATTGTTTGTGGTGCAAAGCTTTTACTGAGCTTGCCTCAACTTTAATTATAAAGAAATGTTAGGCACACCACAAATATTGAAGATCACAGATTTTTTAATGGTTTCTACAAACCCTAATATGTATTAATATTTACCTAACTCAGCATACTGAAAGAGTGATGGGGACACAAGAATTGGCGTTAGCAACTGTGGCAAAACAACTAACTAACACATTCGTTCAAGTAATCATGCTTTGACATAATGTATCACTGTTGGGGCTGTTCAGGATCCATAATTTGAAACTGTTGTAGGTCCATGACTTGAGGTGGTTGTGGATATTCGTTTCTGCAATCAACAATAAACTTTTACTAGGCCTGAAAAAAAAAAAAAAAAAAAAAAAAAAAATAGTAATAGGCTATTTTCTACCCGCTGCTTAAAAATGGATAGAATGAGGGTTAAAAATAATATATACTGAAAATCTACTATTTTTAACCCTCATTCTATCCATTTTTAGGGAGCGGCTATATCATTTGTTTAGCTTAGTCAAAATGAACAAACAAAGGAAAGGCTGCTGCAAGAAAGTTTACCTTCAGGAAACTACAAATGCTGTCACGGTTTATCTGTGAATATAAATGAAGTATGAAGAAGTCAAGTGATTGGAGCTTTTTGAAGCACTGAATCAATTGAACCAATAGGTAAAATGATTCACTGTTTCAAAGCGCTCGAAACACCACATGCTGGCGGCACCTGCTGGTCAGAACAGTGTAATGCAACGAAAACTCAGCCCAAACATGTATAGGGGAGAGTGGGGTAAGATGAGCCAGTTGGTAAGTTGACTCACCCCATTTATCTCGGCAACTGTATACTTTTATTGTCATGTGACCATATATTTTGGAACCACCCATTATTTCTGCCAGACTGTGAAAAGGAGAAGCACATGGGAGGAGTGGAAGGCACCCATTTCTACTTAAAAACCTGTTTTTGGCTTTTTTTTTTCTCTTATCTTGAGGACCACGTGAGTAAAAAAAAAAAAAAAATAAAAAAAAAATAAAGGCTCATCTCCCCACTCTCCCCTAATGATAATGCATGTATAAATTGCCTTTTACAAGCCTATTGCAAATGTTTTCATGAAAATGTAATCTTTAAAATGTAATCTACTAATACCATTAAATATGAAGGTTATTTTTCTGTTTACTCTAAGCGCGTTTATCCGTTACAGCAGGATGGATTCTGATTGGCTGTCAATTTTTAGCATTCATTAGCTGGATAAAATCGTTCTGAAGCGATATCTTTTCTCTGTGCCGTTATCGTTGTGGTGTGAACTCTGATATGCTTTAATGTTGAGAACGATTTTTTAGATCTATCTTTATCGTTATCTGCATACTTGATGTGAATGGGCCTTTAGACTATAGGTAGGCTGTGGGGTTTGGCAAATTAGGTAAATTCTAAGAAATTAAGTGTCTTGATCGTTTTTTCATTATACACGCTTTTGCCACAGTCACAGATAAATAGCTGCGATGGAAAAGAGCACTCGCTATTTCTCAATCATCTTTAATATTAAGCATTTTATACTGATTCCATTTATATTTTGTCTTTTCCCTTCCAAAATATTTGTAGCGGCAAGGTCTGAGGTCAACTTATGACGCTCGCTTGGTTTTTACGTTCAAAAACATCAAAATGAATAAGTAATAGGCTATTTTCTACCCTGGTTTTGAGCCTAGCTCCTTAAACTCTCGGTTTTTATGGGCGTGCCGCATTGAAGACTTGGAAGTAAACGCCCACTGCTATGATTGGATAACAGTTTTGCATATTATAATGAGTTTCATTTAATGTGCGAATCGGTGGGTGGGGCTAAACAGGCAGTGTTGAAGTAGGCGTTGATCTTCTTCTGCAGAGGCGGGGTTTGATACCCTTTGATGTCATAGATCCCCACTTTGAAAAACCTGTCGTTCGCTGTTTTTGTTGGACTTAAAAGGAAGTTTTCAGTTCTGAAACTTACAGGATATTCTTATAGTATGATGACCTCTTATGTCAAAAGCCCAAGGAAAATTTGATTTCTCAGTTCATCACCCCTTTAAGTTTGTTTAATAGTTACCGTAATGTTTGTTGTTTAGTTCCTGTTTAGTATCCTCAGTACAGAATGAGTCAAAATTCTGGTGGCTGTAATAAACCACCGGCTGGACGACGTTACTAGTTATATTTCGTAACAAGACCAAAATAGGTACAAAAATCATTTACAGTGTTACAAAAATTTTTGTAACACTGTAAGGATTTCTGTTGTTTTCACACTAATATTACTGTATACAGTAATATAAGAATGTAAATGTATACCTTGAAATGCAATGTAAGTCGCTTTGGATAAAAAGCGTCTGCCAAATGCATAAATGTAAAATGTATCTGAGTACAGTTACTGTAGATTTTGTCATTTTCACATAATTATTAACAGTTTCCTATTGTATAAGCTGTTTACAGTATGTTACTGTAGATTTTCAATGCATTGCAGGAAAATATTAACCTACTGTTTGTTGCCGAATTTTCATTTTATGTCGACTTTAAGTTATGTCTAGTTAATCTCTAAATGAAATTTGAAAGAGTAAAGAGTTTTTAAAAAGTAGGGGTTGCACACAACATTTCTCATTTCTCATTGGTCAAAGAGGTCTGAATGTGGTCAGACTACGTTGGTCTCTGACAATGTATACCCTTAAATCGACTTGATGGGATGATGAGAAAAAAGAGAGTCTATAAAAGCACAAACAAACAAAAACACCTGCGAGTCTCGAGTCTTGACATCCTGCCTTGATAAAGATGAAAGTTTGTGGTTTGATATTTGCATAGTGCAAAGCCAGTGGAACAATGCACTGAGCTTGCCTCAACACGTTATGACAAGCTACTCCAAAGAAATGTTAGTCGCAGGTATTATATGGGTCAGTATCACTAGAAAGTGCCTTTGGTGTCCTCATCAGAATCGCTCAGTCATCATGAACATAATGCAAAATAATTAAATTCTGAGGTTTTATTATATTATAAATGGCCAAACACTTACACACATACAAGTACAATGATACGTCTCTTGAAATGTGTTTTTCTGATTTTATACCATTTTCTTTGATTGGATGTATGTGATTTTGGCATGTCCCACACGCTGCTCATCTCTTCAGTGAGTGTAAAAAATGTACTTATTGTCCTCAGCAAGCTATTTAATAAAACAAGTCATTTTGATTATTTATATTTTATTTTCATAATAATATTAAGCAGTTTGCATGTGTCCCTGAAATTGCTGTCCACCCTGTCATTATGGGGTAAACGGCCCTTTAAGAAACCAACTGATGTACTCAGTGACATCCCCTCCCCCACTTGGTCTTTCTTCAGTGGAGGTTAAAACATCTGCAACACACACAGTAAGTATCTACACTTATATTTCCTAATTTTCATCATATTGTGTTTGTTTGTAGTTGCGTGCTGTCAAGCTTAACATGTCCACCCTGTCATTGTGAAATATTAATTAATATAAAAACCTTTCAGAAATTCTAAAAATATATTTTAAACAGTGCACAGTCAGCTTCAACAGTGAATCACTTTGCTAACTGCTGTACACCATGTCGAGGGCTTGGAGCCAGAGGGGCGTAAGTGGCTTTTGACAAACTTTACAGTAGAGACTAAACAAAATTTTGACCACACTTCAATCACCTGTATTATTAACCTTAAACCACAAACATTGTAACCACAGGCATACTTACATGAATGAGTATTTAAAGGCACAATATGTAACTTTTTTGCTTTAAAAATAGCAAAAATCACTATATCTATGTTATATATATTTTTTTAGTTGTGTACTTAAATTATCCCGACTGTTTCCAACAACTTTCAAACCAGGAGAAATTTTAATTTAATTCGAAGACACGGCACGTTTCTTTATTTCCGTTTTGTCGCAGTCAATGGCGTCATATCCGCGTTGTCCCTAGTTTCCGCTCGTACTGCCATGGTAACCAGAGCTATGAACCAGAGCCCTCTGATAGTAATCAAAGCGACAGACGTGGACAATGTAGTTCGCAATGTCTATTTGCACGCTGTTGTTGTTTCGTTCAAACATTATGGACCATGGCAAGCAGACGTTGGATAAAAAAGGAGAACTAAAACGAGAATCAATATCAACGCGGTGTTTTCGAGATGCCTAGAGCTCCACGTCCAAGACTTCGACCGCTCCTTCATGTACTTTATTAAACAGGTGAGCACATTTACATAAAACTAATCAATGTTATATAGTTCAACAATGATAAAATGTTAGAATATGATCTGTATGTTATTCTAATGTTGATCTAGCTTACTGCTAGTCTCACTGCTTTAGTGTGCTAGTGTAATGTTAGACCAGGTGAAACAGCGCTGTGTTACCTCACAAGTTTATTTTGTCTAATAAACTGACCTGTGAGTTGTAATTCTGCACTTGCGTGTAGTTCGGTGGAATGAAATGTCCATATTCCTTTTATATCTGCGGGAGCTCGCGTCGCGTGTGGAGCTGAGAGCTGTCTCTTAGCAATCCCGAACTGCTTCATATCACAGTCGTGATAAAAACATCGATGTATTCAGTCATCCATAAACATTATTAGATCGGTCGGCTACTCGGCTTGACGTTGGCGACAAGATCCATAATTCTTAGCAAATGTTGCGTCATCAAACTACGCCTTTGTTATTGTAAAGAGGTTAGCGACCCCTAGTGGAGAAAAAATTCCATACTGTACATTTAAGTAACAAACTTATGGCATATTAACACAATGAACAGGTTCTAAAACATTTTAAATAAAAAAAATATGGCAAAACCGTCAGATACGCCTTTTTGGCACCAAACATTTCCAAGTCTTCTATGCGTATCTGATAAACAATGCAGAAAAGAATTGGTCAAAAGGGGAATTGATTGAATAATTAACACTTGAATAACACTTGAAAAAGTAATTCATTTTCATTTAACTCATTAATTAATTCATTTATTTAGTTTTCATTTCACGTTTCCATTCTGGGCATCTGCTGAACAGTACAGACTGTAATAAAAGTCACTGAACTTGCTAAACACACTTCTGATTGGCAATTCATGAGTTGTTCAATTTATTTCATTACATTCATTCTTTTTTTTTTCAAATACTCTATACAACTGACAGTTCTCTCGTGTTCTTTTTACTCATTTCACTTTTCTTTTTTGTTCAACCATTTCAATTACTCTGTGAGTCTATTAATTGATCACATCCAAAGAATCATGTCACGTCTTATTTGCTTTTCTGTTCACTGGTTTGTTTAGTTCTACTCACTCTCCACTGTCAGAGCATTGTAGAACTCTGCGTATGTGTGAGGAACACCCTCACCTACATGTACTTTTCAGAGCCAGAAGGGCGTAAGTGTGGATTTACGCCCTTCTGGCTCCAAACATTACTCACACTTTTGTGTTAGGTCTTTATTGTTTTGTTGCTTTATTCAATACAGTTTGATCTCAGATAGGTCTTATTGGCCCTCGATGTGCTCATTAAATACTAACTTTAGCCAAAAAAATGGCTTTCACCAAGCCTTCCATGACAGGGTGGACATTTGCAACTCCTGAAAATCAGCCTGAGCCAGGCCCCTCCTTTTTCTATATTGGTTAAGGGTTTCTTGAAGTTCCTGTTGTTTTTCTAATGTTCCCCCGTTCTAGTTCACCCATTAAAGCATTTGTCCACCCTGTCATGCCAAGTTCCACCCTGTCACTTTGTTGTCCACCCTGTCATGTTCAACTTTTATGATGAAAATAAGCAAATTATTTTAACAAGTTAACAAAACCTTGTGTGTGATTTCTTAATAAACAAATGAGGGCCAGTTAGTATTGTTTTAAAGTTTGACTAAATATCTTTGTTGTTAGAATTTATTTAGAATAGAATGTGCAACTATCGCATATTTTATTGGGCAATACATATTTAAGCAGTAACTTCATTATTATCAAAATACTTTTACCATTAAGTAAAATGTTTTGTTGGGAAAGGGACACATTATCTTTCCTCAGATCTACATTTTATAATCACTATGCGATGAAAATGTATTTATTCTACTATGAATTTGTCCATGACAGGGTGGACATATTTTATGGTTTGCTCGTATATTGTCAGCTTGCAGTTAATTTATAAAAAGTGCTGGAGCTTGACCAATATGCATTTCTAACAGCCTAATGTCTCTTTAATACAACACATATGAAGTTAAATGGAAAATCTCAGATTTTTTGGAGGAAATTGTGAAGTCTCAAAGGCACTTTATGGTGATTTTGATTTTGAGTCGTCACTGCTTGAAGAAATTTCAACTACACATGTAATTTTTACAGCAGATGACTTTTAAGGCTTTGTGTTCAATTTATTTCAACAAAATATTCATGATGGAACCTGAAACAAAACGCAAAGCCATGTAATATTTAAGCGATTTTATTATGATGACGTTAGCGGAAGTCGAAAATAGAGAGCGTTACTCGATATGATATGTTGATAAGCATTTTATCATTTATGGTCGTTATTAAAAGATATTACTCACAGTCACCTAGAAAGCAGTAGCAGATAGGCTACTTTCCGTGCAGAGGAGGAGCGGAAACTCTTTTGAAAGCAAAAGGCGAGTGTTGTTGTGGCTGCTTAACACAGGCGAATAATGAGTAACAGCAAGCCCACTTGCAATGGTAAAGAAACAGCTTTACATCTCCGTAAACGACACCTTACAGTAAATAGGAGGATATTGAGAGATAAAGGGAAACGTCCGTGATAGTGATATTTATATTTGTAGAGTTGTCCCGACACCGGGTCACACGTCGTGAAACGTCTGGACACTTGAAACTGCCGTAGGTCCATCTCATGAGGTCGTTTGTTGCTTCCAAAAACACTTTATCATTGCCAAGAATGCTAAAAAATAAATTAATAAATCACATTAAGATCTAGCCTACTGGAAAATAACATTATACCTATGTTCATTATTGTTTACAGATTTTCTTTACATTTAACATTTAATTAGGCTATAATATTTTCGAAAACCAACTTACCGATCAACCCAATGACTAGAATAGCACTGATCAGACAAAATATGACAGTAACAGTCTGCCACAACATCGGCTCATCATCACCATCATGCTGCCCCACTACTGTGCGATTCTGACACTGTGGGTTTACTGTAGATTCTGTGGGTTGACTCGGGTCTGGAAAGAAAAAGTGTTAAAATTTCAAGCGCGCGAAAAAAAAAAAAAAAAAAAAAAAAAACAGCACACCCAACCTAAAACATCTTTCCGCACCCCTGTAAATATATAGGCTACAAATGTTTTTGAATATGCAAATGTGTAGCCTATTATTATAATGTTAGTTGCAATAACATAATATAGTAGTCAACATTTGAACTGGATCAAAAAAGTTCATCAAAGTTGTCCTATAAGACAAGAACGGGTATTGTTCAAAATTCATGTAACTTAAATGAACTTTTGATCCGCTTCTAATGTTGTCATAATATAAACAGGCTATATTAAATGTAGTGTATATATAATAGAATATAGGATATAATTTTACATGTAGTGTGTAGGATACATTCACTTACAGATGATGTATAGTCTGGTGCCATTGCTGAATTTCACAGTTGTTTCTGTGTCCATGCAGTAATAAACTCCTAACTCTTCAATGGTGATGCTATTTATGAACAGATGATGTGCAAATTTCACTGAATATTTCTGTCTGAAGGTATTTTTGTAGTAAAATTCTGTTGGTGGGTTTAAGAAGGAGTGTAATATCACAACCGGAGGATCTGGTAGATTCAGCAACAGCCATGTCACCTCTTTTGCATCATCAAGATCACAGTTTATCGTCACATTTTGACCCAAATCTGTTACTCGATCAGTTAAAGTTTCAGCAGCTCGACACAATATGAACAGATCTACGAGGAGAACATTATTTAGGAGTATTTCACTTAAAAATTGTTCGTTATAACATGTCAAATGCATTTGAAAAGATTGTGATGTATAATAAACTCACAGAGGTGCAGCTTTAGGATCCTCAACATGACGTGGTCTGGTTCACACTGCTTTAGGTGAAGCCGGACCCCAGTGTTTTTCGGAGGGCTCTTTTAACCACATCAAGCTGAGGAAGTCAAAGCCCACACTCTAAATAAATAAAAGGCACAACAGTCCAGCAGGTGGCAATATTGTAAAAAAAAATTAAAAATTAATGAACAAAAAATAATGAGCTGACAAACATTCAGAAGAAAAATGAAAGGGATGAGTGTTTTTCATTTTCAATATTTTGAAGGCAACAGAATTAAATAAAACTAGAGCAGGAAGTAGGCCTATTTATACAAAGAATATAATAGTTTGGTGGTCCCAATCCAAACTAACATACCTTTCATTGTATGATATCCGACACAAGACATCAGAAAAAGAACCCAGACAGCAACATAGTGTTGGCCCAGATCCGGCCCAATTATGGCCGACACTGTAGGGGCTTTCGCATGGGATAGTTCTAGGAACTTAGTTCTAGGAACTCGCCACCTGGATGGTTCCACGAGAACTAATGGTTCTCATAGGAACGTTTTCCTGGTTGCATTCGCACCACCAGTAGGAACTCTGAAGTGACGTAAGCCGCGCTTGTTGTTGTGACTTTTATTTTGACGGCGCTGAGAACGCCAGAGCTAACAGTGCTCGCATTCTCCGTGTTCATAGTTTATAATCTGTCTAACAGTCCTGTTTAATATGTTATTAAATAGAAATGTTATACATAAGTATACAGTGATGAAAAGATATTAGCGTATGCCGTGTGGTTGATGTCCAGTGTTGCTAGCTGAGCAGAAATACATAATCATGTTTCGCTCGGTCCCCTCAAAGTCGCGTTGGATTTTCTCCTCAGCGTAAAAGTTGAGAGGCCCATCTATCACTGTTTTCCATGTTCGTAGAGTTAGTTTCTGGAGTTTAACTATAATCTGTGTGCTTACACAGCCTTTTAAAAAATAGCGGGTGCTGGTGTTTCATGTGTGTTCGGCCAATCAGCGCATACTAATGTCACGGATAGTTCCTATAGTGTTGGTTTAGACCCGAAGTAGGAGCTAAATTAGTTCCTCCAAAAGGAGTTCCTAGCTAAAATCGTTCCTAGTTCCTGCGGTGCGAACGCGCCAAAAACCGTGAACTTCGATCCGCCAATGGTTCTAGGAACTATGAAAAGGTTCCTCCGGTGGGAAAGCCCCTAATGCTGAAGGTTCCCAGATTAGAGAAATTGTATCATCTCATCAGGGGCGTGTTTCCCGTACAACGACGTAACTCGCTGCCTTACTAGTATGATGCATCGTTGAAGAAATCAACTAGCTAGTCACGACTGTTTCTTGAAACCATATTGTCGCAAAGTGGTCGTTCAACCGCGTTGGTTAATGATGTCACGCACCTGTTGGAGTAATAGCCTAACTACTTTTAATGAATCTGTTTGAGATCTAATTAATAGGCTACTAGATGTTTTTATATAAATTACAGACATGGCATCTGAGGACTATTTCTCATTATTTTTAGTTATTTTGCTTTATTTCCAGATTCAATCATAGGCTCGTTCTTATAGTAGAGCACACATGCGCACTCTTCAAAAACAGTGCTTTAAATCTCTTGACAAACTACAGTATAAGGCATAATGACATTTGTATGTATTCAAATAAAAGACACATATTGTACTGAATGTCATCTTGCTTATTTTGCTCAAGATTAGGATTTATTGACTCCACATGTCATGCAAACAAGAAACTCTGCTTCTAACCACAGGTCGAGAGCTGTCGTTCCAACCACTCAACTTTGCAATGCTGTTTGCGAATGTTTACTAGGGTGATATTGGACAATCATTGGTAAAAGAGCCTTGCAGGGCAATGAATATTAACTGGGCTAAAAAAATCTTATAATGGAAATAAAGTTCAAGAAACGGTTGAAAAATAATCATATTCGGATTCAAGTTTCGGCAAAACGGCAATGAGGTGGTACACAAATGTGGGCAAAGGAGAACAAGTAGAAGTTTTTTAGGTTTCTGAGTGTGTGGTATGAACGATCTGCAGTTGTGAATATTTATATGATTAGATCATAGGGCAGCTGTCGCCTCACAACAAGAATTGGACTGTGACTCTGGAGACGTTGGATGTGAAGGAGGAGCTGTGGGAAAGATGATCTACTTTCACTCTCACAGAATCACTCGGTGGACAAGATTGTAACAAAGGTTAGTCGCAAAGATTTTCAGAGCGGTACACCTATTTGATGCTTTTAATTGGAAATTATGAGTAATAATGAGTGAGATGTTTTTTATGTGCCAGGATTTACTTCACAGAACTGAAGATGACCGCTTCCAATTGGTCCACGGCAAGTGGTTTTGGAGGTTGAAGATATTTCTGAGAGTCTACAGACCTCTACAAACGAGGGCGCCGCCATCTTTAGAATATTGTCTTTTAACTTCCGTTTTTGCGGTCGCTCTTTATATTTCTATGGCATTGCTTTCCAGGAGTAATTAGCTTTTGAAGTGGATTTACTTAATGTAAAGTTAACGAAAGTTATCATGAGGACTGTAATGTTTAAAGTAGATGTCTTAACAAATGTCAGTCGACCGGGAAGATTTTAAAACGAGCCGTTCATTAATAAACACGCAGAACCGCTGTGAAAATACAGACCGGAAGTCAAAAGACAACGAGCGCAGCGCTGAAAACTGGCGGGGCTACATAAGGTCAATAGGCTACATTCTGTTACAAACAAGAAGTCATTGTTTCCAGCATGGAATTCTGCCAAAAATCTGGAAATGTCAGGAGGTAGGCTAACATATTTTGTTTCAACATAGGCCAACTAATCTACACTTAACCTATTACATAAATATGGATGTAAATATAAATGGCAATTATAAAATGTTGGCCAAACATACACACTTTATAATATCTTTTATTTTGTAGATGAATTAGAACAACAAGTCAAGCTCTTACTGAAGCTTTTGTGTCTTGTTTCAAAAGCATCACTAATAATTTGATTAATAATGATACAACTTATATGATGATGTTCAAAACAGCTGTTACATGGATACATGGATTGTGAATGCTGTTTTCTTTTAGTTTACTTGGACATCATACATGTGTAAAGATGTTGAGAACTCAGTGAAAGAACATGTATAAGTGTATTGCAGGGATGTACAGTGTGTTCTGTCTGCAACACTATAGCCACTGTGGAGGAAGAGGAAAACTGAAGCATTTATCTAAGGCCCTGTTTACTACTGGTATTAAGATGTGTTTTCATTGTTCTGATCAGAAGTGGTTAACTGTGTGAATGGAAAGATTGTAATCTGTGTGTTTTGGCACATCATAGCCAAGTTGGAATGGATTGTTTTGTGCACTTTCTCAAAAGATAATACTCTGGCGTTAAGCCAGTGGGTGGTGAGTACCCAGCTAACAGAAATATGTTCTAAGAATGTTTTGTTTACGTTTCCAATAACTCACGAAAATTTTATTTCTGAAAGCTCTCTGACCGTTCAAAGGGTACATTTTTTCTACATTCAAATTTTTTTTGTGGCTGTTTGAAAGCATTTTTTTTTTTTTAAATTAGACTGTATTTAAAGGTGGGATTGGTAGTTTTTGAAATATGCTGTTTGGATGTTAGTAAATCCGACACCAACATCAAACGTGTCAGCCAATCAGCATTAGAGGGAAGACGAGAGACAATGAGCAAGAGGGAGATTTGAACTGAAGAAAGACTGCAGAAATAGAGATGAGACACAATACAAAAAAGAAAAGCTCTGAAGAAATCACTGGAAAATAAAGGGTTATGTCTGGGCAAGAGCTTTAGGACCCATGTTAATATTAGAAAAGCTGGATATCCAGCACTGGAGAGGGCGAAGCGGGAAGGCCTGAAAACAGACACGGATGTTACTTTGATTCGCTCCACACGTGAGTAACACTGGGTTAGAGTGTCATCGTGTGTCTGGAGCTGCTGTGCTGTTGGCAACTAACAACAAACTCTTGTTTGGAATTACCATTGTGTAGTGTACGTTAATTTTTTGTGCTTCCTTGTCATTCGTTCATCATCTGAAGCATTATTCTCTTGCGCTTCTGTATAAACAGACATGCACTCCTGGGCTGCGTTCCAGTCCACTTTTAGACACGCACTTGCGAACTTCCCTAAGCACTTCCACTTGGGGGAAGTTTATATGGACAGACCCTCGTTCCCTCGATTTTGACCGAGGGAGCGAGTCTACTTCACTTCAGGCACCTATATGTCCCACAATGCAGTACGATTGTGATGTCACCACAGATCTCATCTAATCACCACCACAAACAACTCTATGATATATTAATTCTATTTTGTTTTATTTAAAACAACCCAAACACACCTATAAACATGTGGATGCTGCATTAAACAAATTCTTAAAGGGCTTAGGACGTTCCAGTTCAGCCCATTGCAGTTTCAGCCAGTAGTGGGCACTCATGCAACGTAAGCAATGACGTACATCCGAGTGAACGAGACGGAGGGAAGTTAGCGAGTGAAGGGCATGACAATTTTGGACTGGAATGCAGCACTGGATTGTGTGCCTAATGGAGGACAGTTAGTGTGAGTCGCGCTGACGACTGCTAGTGAATGCCGTGTTTAGCGTCAGTGTTAGTGCACTCGACTCGCTTGCAGGGGGATTGGGGTTCGAGAGCGACTCGGAGCGGGGTGGTTAGGATTGGAGTGTGAAGGGGTGTGTTTGTTTGGGTTGATTTCAAATATCAGCATTGGCTAATAGCATATTTCAAAAAGTACTGATCCCACCTTTAATTTCGTCAGTAATTAAAATCTTTTTCTGTGTTTACAGACGGGGGTTATTTTATTTCCTGCTTGTGTTTCTTTTAATAAATGAAGGTGAGTGCTAAAATGAACAATTATTTCAGAGGCAAATTTCTACTTTTCTTATCTGCTAATTCATATTTGTTTCTTTTTTATAACCTCTCTCTGTTTTCAGTGTCTCTGCAGGAGTCCGTTGAGGGTTTTATCGGAGGCTCTGCTGTTTTACCGTGTTCGTCTGAAAAACATCAGCCTAAACTTGAAGACATCACTGTGCATTGGAGACACAACAGCCTGAGTGTTTATGAGATTAGTAAGGGTAAAGACTCTGTAGAAGCACAGAATCCAGCATACAAGAACAGAACTGAAACCTTCCCTGAGGAGTATCTGAATGGAAACTTCTCACTCAAACTCATCAATCTTCAACACAATGACGCAGGAAAGTACAAGTGCTTCATGACCACACAGGATTCAGTGGTGAAGTCCGTCCAGCTTTTGGTTAAAGGTGTGTAAAACCAAATGATTGGCATAAATGTTCACACCCTATTACATTCTACCATAGAAACATAAAAGGATATACTTGTGTGTTTATCACTGAACTTTTGTAATTGTTTTGTCTTTCAGAGACACAAAAATTGCACAGTACAAATGAAGGATCAACCCAAAAACCAGAGATGATTGTAATGATCATTTCCACTCTGTGTATTGGCATATTTTTTGAGCTGTAAGTACATTTAGCAATGTTAACAGCGTGATCAACATGTACTTTATATTGTAAGTAGGTGACAACCTCTAATTAAATGTTATTACAATGTTTTACTGAACACCCAACAGGGTTAAAGAGTTTCTTTCCATTGCTGACTTCCAGTTCGCATGACTCAACGTGAACCTCACAGATCCCTGGAAACAGCTGGATGGTTTTCACCAGTTCATCATAAATGGCCTGTCCGTAAGAAATCGACAGTGCTTGTTTTACAGGATCATACAAAGACAAAACACACAACACTAAAATGATGAAGAAAAAACAACAATGACAACACTGTAATGTGCATAATCGATAACTAATATAAGCACTGAACTATCCCGACAGACTTCTGTAATTGTCATTTCACTGTTTTCACCATTTATTATCTCTCATTATCTCTCTATATTTACTAATTCCTTAATAATAATATATTCAAAGCTATGCACTGTTAACAAATGATTCAGATATAAGGGAATGTATCCGTTTCATGTTTTTTTTAACATCACAGGATTATGTTATGCATATTCTGTCTGGATTTCACAATTTAAAAAAAAAATTTTTTTTGGTCTACAGTGTTCAATATTCAACACATGCCGTATTTTTATCTCTGTGAAGTGAACTCTGGGTGTTCACTGTCTCTACTAATTTTCCTTGTGGTCTCATTCAGGATGTTATCAAATGAACATTGAATTGTGGTTTGCACTTTGATACTTCCTGAATGTTATTGGTGCAGGAACCTGTAGGGGGAGCGCTCCTCTTATCTATAGGCCTATATAAATGGTTATGTGCACATGTGTGTTTTATTTTATTCGTACTGTATAGTACAGCACTACTCACAGAACAAATGTTGAAATGTACTTTAGGAAGACAAACTCTACATTGATGTATCTGTTCTGTGTACCTCTCTGTCACAGAGTGATAAAGCTGTGTATCCAAAGCCTTGCCAGTCATTATTTGCTACCTAAAATTGAATTGTTTATTTACTGCAATGCAAATATTTAAATGAAAATAAATACAGGTACAAAATGACATTTGTGGACATGTGTATTGTATTGTGAGCTTTTTAAACAGGAGGTTATGATATTACTTTAACTCCATAGATGAACAATCAAGAAGATCTAAACTCCACATGCTCCTTTCTGCAGATCATCACACATTTTCTAGCATTTACAGAAGTGTGATGCTAACGGACAGAGATTAGGAGATTTCAGACACTTTCATTCAATAACAAAACATGGTTTATTTTGTAAAAAAATAAATTAGTTGCACTTACAATACTATATAAACCTCAGGGAAAAGAGTAGGAAATGTGGATCTAATTGCAGCTTTATTAAGCATGTGAAGGATATACAAGATAAACAGAAGAGAACAAGATTACAGCCAAAGGAAAAGCAAAACACTACAACTTAAAACAAGATGGCTGCATTAAAACAAGAACTGACAACAAACTGAAAGATTCAGGGTATGTTTACACGACAACGATGTACTAAAAACGCAAAACTGTTCACACAGATCCGCGAAAACGATTCAAAACACTATTATTCATGCCAGGCCAGTAGATGGCGATATCACTTTGTAAAGAAACACTATGCACCTATAGACCTTATGTAGCCCCGCCCCTTTTCAGCGCTGCGCTCGTTGTCTTTTGTCTTCCGGTCTGTATTTTCACAGCGATCTTACGTATTTGTGAATGAACGGCTCGTTTTAAAATCTTCCCGGTCATTTGTTAATACATCTGCTTTAAACATTACAATGCTCAAGATAACTTTCGTTAACTTCACAATAAGTAAATCCACTTCACCAGCTAATTACTCCTCGACAGCAAAGCCATAGAGATATACAGAGCGACCGCAAAAACGGAAGTTCCAAGACATTATTTTAAAGATGGCTGCGCGCTTGTTTCTCTGGCACATAAGGTCTATAGACTGAATATGTAATATACATGCGCATGGGGCACTATTTCTTAAAGGGGAACTATGCTGGATTTTTTTAGCTTAATTTACCTTAACTGAACAGCTTCGGAGTCATTGGAATGGTTATATGACTTTTTTTCGGATTGAATGGTGGCCGTCTCGCTTCCCCCTAGTGCCTGTGAGCGGAAAAAAACCCTTGCAACATTCAGGAAGAATCGCGTGATATCAGGTCTCGCAATGTAACAAATTGCTTTACGGCACTGCACACATACATTTATATGCTAGCCTTCTGTGTATCATACATACCTCAGTGGACATGGCTCCGTTCGCCGGCTTCTTTGAAAACAAATGGACATGACCAGAGGGAGAAGATGGGTAAATTAATGTCCAAAACTCAAATAAAAACTGTTTTCTGTTTTTAGTTGAAAATACCTCAGTGTATATAGAGAGACTAAGATTACAAGATTGAAAGCAGCTGTGCATGATCAAAACTACAAAAAAAAAAGAAGAAATACCGGGAATGAGAACACCGATACAAAGCAACCTAATAGAAACTAAGAGTCCATGGATAAAATTTAAATAAGAGTCTCTGGTCAAAAACACAGAATACACATGACATTAATCCCTCCAATGGGGGACTCATGATGCCCACTTATCGTAGCCAAAAGAAATCATGATAATGATATATCGTGATATTTATAGAAATCTTGAAAAATTTCCAGTCAAATTCAAATTTCCAGTCAAATTCAAATTCCAAATTCCATACATGTTCCAGTCAAATTCATCTTTATTTTGTTTAGGGTTATCATTAACCAAAATTATTTTGTGGTAATAAAAACAGACCTAAGCAAACAATAGCCTTTAAAATGACTTAAAAAAAAGGTTACATATATAATAAAAATTAGGCAATAATTTTGGTTCAAATAAAGTATCAAAAACAAGAAATCATGTGGTTTTATAGAACGTCCATTGCTGTGTGGTTTTGCCTGCATTACAGGATAAGAAATATCTTTGGCCGTAGGATCTGTTTCTAACAGTTTTAATGACAAAATAAAGGTATAGATCCAGTTCATTTGTATGGCACTGACAACATAGTTGTATATAATTAGTTTAATAATAAGGAAAAAAATAATAATTAGGATAAATACTTTAAATTTTGCACTGCAAATGAACTTCACACTCTTTTTTTTATTGACCTATGACATGAAATTCAAATGATCTCATGGATGTGGTTGTTGTGGTTCACAGTCATAGTGGCACCAGCTGGCTGCAGTGAATGTGGCATATTCAATCGACTTTGACATAGTTCTTTTACATTTGCCTGGCTTTAAATGCATATTGCCCGGTGTGCACCGTTGCCCAGACTGCATGGGCTTGGGCCCATCGTCACTGCTTGCAGCTATATTGAATTCCTGCTTTTCTTTTCATGAAGAGTAAAACCATTCATAATTGTATAATCTCTTTCTGTTTCAGTTTTATACAGGATTGATTTATTCACAAATAACAATAGTGTCAATTGTTCAGTGCTACTTTTATTTTCGAAATGAGTCTGGCTGAAACTCTCTCAATTAAAGCAAAGTATAAAATCCCATTACAAGCTCATACACAGAAAATGTAACAGACAGATAACCTGTTGACCTTTACTCCAGTGCTGCTGTAACATCCACAGATTTGACGAATCAGCAACTATTTGGGCTGTTAATTCCATCATGAAAAAAAGCCAAAGACATTAATTGCTCAAAATCTGTTTATATTATTTTTTGTTTTTTTGGCAAACTGACATTAAATTCTATTGACTCTGGCACAATTTATATGCATTGTCCTAATCTGTCCAGGAATGAGGCTGTATTACAGGCTGTCAAATGTGGCACTGAGGTTATGAAATCAAGTGCATCTGCAGCATGGTAAAATATAAAATCAGAAAAAGTAATGATAATTTTTTTTGCCAGGACAATATCCAGTAACTTTATGGAAATTTCCGTTAACCCTTAAACCACAACCTAATGCAATGCATAATTGAAAATACAGGTAAAACAACTGTAAAAATCCAATATGGAAAATTCCTTAGATAGATAGATAGATAGATAGATAGATAGATAGATAGATAGATAGATAGATAGATAGATAGATAGATAGATAGATAGATAGATAGATTTGTAATCATAACAACCTGGAGATGAACACGCTCAAAACAGTGGAGATGATTGTGGTCTTCAGGAGAAACACCCCTTCAGCACTGGAGTCATTCATGTTCCTGGGCAACACCATCTCTCAGGACCTGAAGTGGAAGTTCCACATATATTCCATTGTAAAAAAGGCCTAGGATATGTTGTACTTCCTTTGCCAGCTGAGGAAGATCAATCTGCCATAGGAGCTGCCGATACAATTCTACTCTGCAGTCATTGAGTCTGTCCTGTGTTCATCTATAACTGTGTGGTTTGGTTCAGCCACCAAATCAGACAGCAGGAGACTACAACAGTTCGGACTGCAGAGAGGGTTATTGGTGTTCCCCTGCCCAGCCTCCAGGACCTGTACTCTTCCAGAGTGAAGAAGAGGGCAAGTAAAATCATCACAGACTCCACTCGTTGTTGCGGTCTGGACGGTGGGTCAGATCACTATAGGCACAGGAACAGTTTCTTCCCACAGGCTATTTCCCTCTTGAACAGTTAAATGCCTTCCAAGTGCAATACCCCACTTTTTTGTGCCATATTCTTATAGATTTATTTATTAACTCATATTATTATTCACAATACTGTAAATGTTTCATCTGTACATTTTTATTCTGACTAAACCTACACTGTTAAAAAAAGTGTAATTTTACAGGTAATGGTCTGTATTATTATTATTTTTTTATTATTATTATTTTTTTTAGTTCAGACCAATTTCAGTCCATCCTGTCCATAAAGTCATGATGACTTGCTGCCTAACACAATATACAGTGGAATACATAACACATAAATCTCTTAAAATGATAGTTCACCCAAAAATGAAAATTTACATGTAAGTCAATGCTACGTCAACTGTCTGGTAACCCATTTTCTTCAAAATATCTTCTAGAAAGAAACTCATACAGGGTTGAGTAAATGATGATTTTGGGTGAACTGTCCCTTTAATGAGGGTTTGGTTTTTAAGCTTTGGCAGCCTCTGTTGGTAGATATCATAACTACACCATTATGTGGACAAAGAACATTTTAACAGATAGCTCTTTCCAGCTATTATAGACCTCTTTAAAATCACTTTGTGTAACAGCAAGTTTGACATGCTCTGTCTTTTAATATCAAAACACTTGCCGAATAAAAAGCAATGAAATATCTGAAGTCAGATGGCGATCTTCCACTCAAATCTATCACCACCATCTCTGCTGCAGGGTGCCTGAAAAGCCATTAAAAGTTGCAATAGTATTTTCTGCCTCATTGTGACGTATATCTGAGTGAGACGGCTTCTTGAACAAGAAAAACTGTAGGGTGAGACTAGGGTTGGACGACACAGCTAAAAAAATAACCTTTTTTAAACAAAGGCCAGTTAAAAAAAAGGTTTGAATTTAACTACTGTCTTTTTAATTGACCCAATTTATTAAGGCAAACAACAAATAATCATAGTTTTAACAGTCAAACACAAAATAAAATTTAAACAAATATCTTTCTTATGCATTATATGAAGATTAAATAAATGTTAAAGAAATTTTTGGCTTGTCTTCTGAGGCCACAAGAGGGCGCAATGAGCAAAATATCAAGATACTGCATTAAACTGTTTATTTAAAGCAATGAAATAACAGGACTTTCTGTTAAAATACCTCGATTGAATTCTCCCTCACATACCCACTAGGTGGAAATATTTGCATAATGCCGCCCAAATGCATACGCAAAGAAAGAAGGTGTGGCTTCAGTTATTGTAGTAGTGTTGTGGCCGCCAAGTCGTGAGATGGTGTGTTTCTATACGAAAGCAAAAGCAGCACTTTTATTTGGCCTTCAGAAAGTGGACACAATAAGAAATCAGTGGTTATGATTTATTTACAGCACTTGTAATGTCTCTGTAATGTCTCTTAGAGCATTTACAGTAATTGAAGGTACAGTGAGAACTGCTGCGAGAGTGTGTCTGTAATAAATGTGAAAGTTGAGCAGGAGAAGAAATAACCGCTACACTGACTTTTGTACTGTTTCTTTTTCTCACCCATGAATGTGGATGAGTGTGACGTTCAAGTCATTTTATTAAATACGCCTTTATACGCCTCCAACACCACAGATTGTTTTTCTCTCTGGGCAACATCTCAACTTTGCCTTACACACTGTTCCAGAACAGTACAACCCAAATGCTCATGTGTGTGCAGCGCATTTACGGAGGACAGTTTCCTGATGTGAACCTGGGAGACTACAAGACCAGCTGAGCACAACGGCTATTTCTAAAAAATGGGGTAATTCCAACTTTGCTAGGACAATCTGGCACTTCTGAATCAGAGCCTGTAAGTATGTTTTATTATTTGTGACCCTGGACCACAAAACCAGTCACATGGGTCAATTTTCTTGAAATTTTTGAAATTGATTCATACATCAGAATAAATAATTATTCTTATACAAATAAGCTTTCCATTGATGTATGGTTTGTTATGATAGGACAATATTTGGCCGAGATACAACTATTTGAAAATCTGGAATCTGAGGGTGCAAAAAATTCGAAACATTGAGAAAATCACCTTTAAAGTTGTCCATTTATGTTCACTATTTTGCTGCATTCACTCACAAAAATAAATGTTTTATATATTTACGGTAGGAAATTTACAAAATATCTTCATGGACCATAATCTTTACTTAATATCCTAATTAGTCTAGATGGAAATAGGGGTCCACGCGCACCCCCCGGCTTTTTTTATGCCACCTGATTTTTTAAAATCTTTAAAGTGTCTATTTTCAGAATCTGCCGGGTACCAAGCTGAAATAATGTCCCAAAGGCTTCATTTTTAACGCTTTGCTGCACCCGACCGGAACCCGAATAATCAAAAAACTATATAGAGAGTGGCATAACATTTAAAGTAAACAACATACAGAGACAAATGAACACATTTTCCCATACAATTCTGACCCCAGGAATTTAATGGAATTGTTATTTTTTGACATTTGACAACATATTTCTGGACAATAATAGCAAAAAATGGCCAAAGATGTGTAGAGGATCAACTATATTTTCGTTTTCTCAAGCGCATAGGGTGATTTTTTTTTTTTCACAACCTGTTATTTCTTTATGATTCAAGTGTCTATTTTAAGATTAAATTGGGAACCAAGCTGAAATAATGTCCAAAATGCTTTATTTTTTGCACCAAACCCGAAAAATATAATGTGATATAAAGTGCCATAACTTTTGATGTAAACAACTCACAGAGACAAATGGACACATTTTTCCATACAATTCTGACCCAGGGAAATTGTTATTTGTTATATTTTACAACATCTTGAACCATCAATGGTCAAAAACAGAAAAAAAAAAAAAAAAAAGCTAATTTGACAACGTTTTTATTATACTAATAGCAGCCTGAAATGGGGTTTATTTTAACCTTTTACTGCAGCTATCCTGAACCTGAAGAAATTGAAAATAGCTTTACTTTTGAAGTAAACAAAACAAAGCAAAGCAAATTAACTTCCAAAATTAAAAAATCCAAAAAGGTCCAAAAAGTTGACTTACTGCCAGTTTGGGAATGTTGGGGCTTTGCAGTTGGCAGTTGGTGGCCGTTGGTTGGTACCTGCAGATCGCCATCTCCCACTGCTCTCTCTTTTGGAACAATTTTAGTTAGTATTTGAAACTATAATTAAGATATATCTTTGTAGTCATAACTAAGTCATAAGTAATTTTTCAACAGTTTTTACTATAATCACAGGCTTTCGGAAAGCGAGAAGCTATCATATCTACACAGTATCCGAGATATGAGACTCTGTGAAGCAGCCAGTTCACCATACTGCATGATGGATATAAAAAATCACCCTATGCGCTTGAGAAAACGAAAATTTAGTTGATCCTCTACACATCTTTGGCCATTTCTTTCTGTTTTTGTCCAGAAATATGATCAATATGTTGTCAAATATCAAAAATAACCATTCCATTAAATTCCTGGGGTCAGAATTGTATGGGAAAATGTGTTCATTTGCCTCTGTCTGTATGTTGTTTACTTCAAATGTTATGCCACTTTCTATATAGTTTTTTTCGGGTTCCGGTCGGGTGCAGCAAAGGGTTAAAAATGAAGCCTTTGGGACATTATTTCAGCTTGGTATAAAAGACTGATCAGGGGTCAAATTTTATGTCCCGTGTGTTCTCCCAGGTGCTGCAGCAGCTGTCTATTCAGCACTGTTTTTCTTCTGCCTACCATCCAGAGTCTCAGGGAGCCCTAGAGAGGTTTCACCAGACTCTAAATGCAATGTTGCGAGCATACTGTAGAGAGTTTGAAAAAGATTGGGATGAGGGAACCCTTTTACTCCTCTTTGCGGCTAGAGAGGTGACCCAAGAGTCCTTTGGTTTCAGTCCGGCTGAACTGGTGTTTGGCCATACTGTGCGGGGTCCACTGAAACTCTTGAAGGAGAAGTGGTTGGGAAATCAGCCTTCTACTACTAACCTCTTAGACTTTGTGTGTAACTTTCGGTCTAAGCTTAACAAGGCATGTAAACTGGCCAAGCAAAATTTGGAGGGAGTTCAAGGGAGGATGAAGGAGTATTATGATAAAAAGGCAAAACATCGAGTGTTTAATCCAGGTGACAAGGTATTAGTCCTTTTGCCCCTTCTTGGATCTGCTTTGCAGGCTCAATATAGTGGACCATATGTGATTGAGCGTCCGGTCGGTGAATGTGATTACTTGGTTAGGACCCCAGATCGGAAGCGTAAAACACGTTTATGCCATGTTAACCTGTTAAAGTCCTATTGTGAGAGAAATCAGGCTGTGCATGTAGATGTGAAGGCCGTTGCTGTGTTGAATATTCCAATCCATGTAGGTGAGAAGGACGCTGATGTTGTTGTTAATCCAGAAATGTCTCAAGGTAGGCTGCCAAATTCAAGAATCCTGGCCAGTTTAGATGACCATCTTTCTTACCTGGATCCCCCAAATCGTTTTGACATCATGGAAGTAATTCACCAACATCCTGACCTTTTCTCTGATGTGCCTACATGCACCAATGTTCTTCATCATGATATTGATGTAGGTGTTGCTGGTCCAATTAAGCAACCTCCTTACAGAGTCAACCCTGTTAAGCGTCAGCTTTTACGTAGGGAAGTAGACTATATGCTGCAGCATGGCATTGCTGAACCTAGTGCTAGTTCATGGAGTTCTCCATGCCTGCTTGTGGATAAGTAAGGAGTTGTAGATTGTGAGGCTTATCTTGATTATGTGGTTATTTACAGCTCTACCTTGTCTCAACATGTAGTCCAGTTGAAAGAGGTGTTCCATTGGCTGGTTGCTGCAAATTTGACTTTGAACCATGCCAAATGTGAATTTGGACAGGCCACAGTAACATACTTGGGCAAGATTGTTGGACATGGAAAGGTCTGTGCCAACGGCGCTAAAGTAGAGGCCATTGTGAACTTTGGTGTGCCGACGACTCGGCGTGAGCTGAAACGTTTTCTTGGGATGGCAGGCTATTATAGGAGCTTTTGTAAGAACTTTGCTACCATTGCTGCTGCCTTGACTAACCTTCTCAGCCCAAAGGTACCGTTTGTTTGGTCCAGCTTGTGTCAATCTGCATTCGAGAACTTGAAAGCACTGTTAGTAAGTGCTCCTGTTCTTGCTGCCCCTGATTTTGATTGGCCTTTTAAATTAGCTGTTGATGCTAGTGATGCTGGTGTTGGGGGTGTCTTATTCCAAGAGGATTCAGAGGGAGTTGAGCATCCTGTATGCTATTTTTCTAAGAAGTTTGACGTACATCAGAAGTATTAGGCTCAATCCCAATTCTATTTTATACCCCTTCGCCTACCCCTAACCCTTCGCCTACCCCTTACCCTTTTCCCTTGAAACAGAGTTTCAAGGCGTAGGGGTGAAAATATTCCCCTAAGAAATGGGACACCACTACTACACCGTTACATGTCATTATACATCGTCGCTAGCGCCTACGTCACAGGAGATGCGCCAATGTTTATCACAAACTTCCAAGACGCCGTCGTCAGCTGTAGTCTTGCGTGAGTTACAGCTATTTTTTTCAATTTTTCTTCTGAAGTTTGCAGAAAACAACGGAGATGACGATATCTTCGACGCCTACTGCTGCGTTCACACCAAACGCGAATAGAGCGTCTGGCGCGAGTGATTTCAATGTTAAGACGCGTTTACGCGCGTCTGGAGGTCTTGCGGCGTGAATGAGGCGTTTAGCGCGGCGCGGTGGACGCGAATTCGCCTCATTCGCGCGTCCACTTCGCTTCAAACTTTTGCTTTTTACACGCGTCATATTGTTAACGAACTTTAACGATTTTTTTGCAACCGTTTCTTTGAAGAACATGACCGTAAACACTAGATTGAATGTGACATAAAGAAAATGATTATTGGCAGTCATGTTGCCTCTGTAGCCGGTGTATGCAGGTACATTTCTCACACCCCTTCGTTTGAAGAGTGGTCCCAAAAAATCTTCGTTTCAAGGGCTATCTGGCCCTTCCCCTTACCCCTACCCCTCCAACCAAAAGAGAATCGAGACAGCCCTACCCCTTCACGGGAACGCGCAAAACGGAGGGGTAGGGCCAAGGGGTAGGGGCAAGGGGTGAATTGGGATTGAGCCTTATTCTACTATAGAGAAAGAGGCCTTGGTCCTTATTCTAGCTCTGGTTCATTTTGATGTTTATACCTCTTCTTGTCAGACCCTAGTGGTCTATACAGACCATAACCCTCTTGTTTTTCTCGGTAGGATGAAAAACTCCAACCCCCGGCTAATGCGATGGAGTTTATTTTTGCAGGGGTTTAATTTGGACATCCAGGACATCCGTGGAAAGGACAATGTGTTTGCAGATGCCCTGTCTAGGTCGTATATATGCAGTCAGTTTAGTTTTGTGTTATTCTGTGTGACATTTAACTGAGTGGTTGCTTTAGAGCAACCTACTTATGGAAGGAGGTGTTATGTCCAAAGTTATACTCCTCCCATCATTTCCCTAATTACCTGGGTCTGCTGGCCAGCCTTTAAAAGCCTGTGTCTAGCTCCACCCACTCTCTCTCACACACTGCAGCCTGGAGCAGTAGCATTGTTAGCAGCAGCCACCATTATTCTTTGTCTGTTTAACTTTGTTTGCAATAAACCTTATTTTGGTCATAATAGACGTTTGTGACTCCTCTATGTTGCCTCCCTTGAGCCAGGGTCGTAACACTTAGATCTAAACATTTTGTGGCTGTCACCTCCTACACGTTCCTTTCTGCAAATTGTCACACCTCTATTTTAAAGTGTGAAGATAACAACAGCAATGATACAGAAATCAGGGGATTGCATGACACTTTAATTCAATAAGAAAAATGGTTGAACATGGCATATAAGCTTAAATATTTATGGCTTTCAGGTTATTGTGAAATATATAATTCTTAGCATATCATAAAATATCACACACTTGTTGAGAACACCGATAGCCTACGCAAATGTTAACATCACAGAAGACAAAGAGGAAAAACTCTTCACTGGGTTAAAGTGCAAACCACTTGTCTAGATGCAACACTTCTTCTGAAGCAGACCAAACCACACGGCACACCTATTATCATGTGCACTACAACACCAGAGCTTCAGTTATTTGTTCTGTGCTTGATCTTATTTTTTATTTACATCTCTGCTGCAGGGTGCCTGAAAAGACATGATCTGTTACTTCAAAGTCGACATGAAACAAAAGTTGCGATAGTATTTTCTGCCCCATTGTGACGTATATCTGAGTGAACAAGAAAAACTGTAGGGTGAGACTAGGGCTGGGCGACACGGCTAAAAAAATAATCAAACAACAAATAATCTTAGTTTTAACAGTATCAAATATCTTTCTTATACATTATATGAAGATTAAATAAGTATTAAAGAAACGCTCAGCTTGTCTCCTGAGGCCACAAGAGGGCACAATGAGCAAAATGTTAAGATACTGCATTAAACTGTTTATTTAAAGCAATGAAATAACATGATCGAGTCGCCAGACCAGAAAACGTATCGGATCCATTTGAATTCTGCACAGAATGATATATTTTAAAGTGATATGGAGGAGATTATGAGGAGAAACGGTTAGATATTAGGAATTGCGTCTTTACTGCTCAACAGCTCTGTGGCCAAACTGTGATATAAACTAAACGCTATTGGCCATTTTAAAAAAGGGGAGGAGCTGTTCAATATTTCCCGCCCCGTCTTCCTGTTTCAGTGGAAATGACATCAACACATTGAATAATGCTGCGCATTTCAAAGGAACTTCAGTGGGCCTTTAAATTGAAATACTATTGCTGAATTAAAGATATAGCAGCACTGTGGTTGTTTTAAAACTCACAGGATCTTCAGAAAAACTATTAATATTAGTTGGTAGTTTAGTGTTGTTTTGGGTGTTGTTGTATTTGTCTGTGCCTCATGTCTGCCACAGTTCCAGCTTACTCAGCTCACCTTAGATCTAGACTTTTTGTGGTTGTCACCTCCTCCACATGTTCCTTTCTGCAAACAGTCACACTTCTATTTTAAAGCATTTTGCAGAAGTGTGAAGATAACTCCAGAAATGATACAGAAATCAGGGGATTGCATGACACTTTAATTCAATAAGAAACATGGTTGAACATGGCATATTAGCTGAAATATTTATGGCTTTCAGGTTGCTGTGAAATATTAGCATATTAGCATTAGCATATATAGCATATCATAAAATATCACACACTTGTTGAGAACACCGATAGCCCACACAAATGTTAACATCTAAACTCTTGGAAAAACTCTTCTCTGGGTTAAAGTGCAGACCACTTGTCTAGATGCAACACTTCTGAAGAAGACCAAACCACACGGCACACTTATCATGTGCACTTGGACAACACCAGAGCTTCAGTTATTTGTTCTGTGCTTGATCTACCGCTATGAAGTAAGTATGCGGTCAGCTGTACGCTTGTGTGTATTATTTTGGCAGCTGTAATGTAACATAGGTGCCGTTGACTGGAAAGGGATGAATATTTGTACATAGCATGGAACTGTCCACCTCAGCATGCTGAAAGAACAAAGAGGAAAAGAGTGTTAGATGGATGGATGGATGGATGGATGGATGGATGGATGGATGGATGGATACATCACATAATGTACCTGTAATTGATTTGGATCTAGATGCTGTTGTAAATCTGGTGTCGGCTGTACATCAGTATTATGAAGATGTTGTTCTGCAGACCTTCTAACAGCACAAACCTTCAAAAGTCCTGAGAATGGAATAAAATAAATGAAATACAATGAAATAATGTACAGTATGTTTCAACAATTAAACACTTAGAGCATTATGTTGAGCTTTTCACAGATGCAACCCCTACACTGTATTGGCTGATTTTAGCGATATAATGTATCATATCTGTTGATATTTTTATTGTGCTTGCTTATTTCCTCTATATTTATTTAAGCCATCATCCAGCTCTCACTTAACGTTAATCTTTAAAAACACTTATAATTTATGTTCACTGTCAAAAGTGATCTATAGCAAATCTGAAAATGAATTATAATGTTGAGATGCCTACATTCACTTTTAAATGTAAAAATGATTGAAATTTAAATATAGTGGAATTTTAATGTGGGACATTTATCGGTTATCAGCCATGACAGGAAATAATTATCAGTTTATTGGTATTGGTGCAATTATTGGTGTAATTTTACTTACACTGATGAAAACTCACCTATAACCACAATGACCAAAACAGCATTGAACAGAGCAGATATGAGAGTAAGAGTCTGCCATGACGTCTGGTTCTGCTGAATGTACTTCACCTCCGTCTGGTTCTGCTGAATGTACTTCACCACCGTCTGGTTCTGCTGAATATACTGTACGACTGTATGATTCTGGCACTCAGTTACTGGAGTTGGTTCTGTAAAGAATGAATTAAGCTACAATGTGTTAATAATCTCTAAATAATCACTGTACAGAACAATATGACTAAAAGTGTACTCACCAATGATGTGTAGTCTGGTGGGATTGCTGAATTTTGGATCTGAGTCTGTGCTCATACAGTAATAAACTCCTAACTCATCAATAGTGACATTATTTATGAACATATGATGTTTAGAGTTCACTGAATATTTGTGGATGGATCTTTTATTGAAGTAAAACGGAGATGAGTGTGAAACAGAGCGCATTATCAAAACCGCAGAATCTTGAAGTTTTAGTAAAAACCAATAAACCTCTTCTTCATCAAGATCACAGTTTATGGTCACATTTTGCCCCAAATCTGTTAGTTGATCTGTTAAAGTCTCTGCAGCTCGACACCATATGAGCAGATCTACAAGATAAAAAAAAAAAAAATCAAAGAATCATGTTCATTTATAAGTATCCTCTTAAAACGCTGTCACACATATTTTAATTATTTATGTATCAAGAGAAATTAATATAGTGCAGTGTGTCCAAACATTTGACTGAATACATGAAATAAAGTTACAGGAATAAAGCGCATGAAAAGCTGTTCAAAATACTCAAAGATACTTACAGAGATAAAGCTGAATAATCATGTTGTAGTTGTAAATAAACACTTGAATATGAAACCCGGGTCCCTCGAGACAGTGATGAACTCTTGTACAGCAAACAGAGGAAAAGTTCAACCACGTTAAACACAGGAAGTCAGGTTTGCTCCGGCCACTTTTTCTGCATTTCACCCATCATCTGCATTTCATAAGTGACTGAGTGGAGATATTACATAGTATAAACCTAGATATTTATAGAAAACCATTGGGGAGCAAAATGTATTTTGGTGGGATCAGAAAAAAAAACTTGAATTGAGACAAAGAATTAATAAAACATTGCAGTTAATATTAAGGCATCCAACCCCTGAAGATGAGCTTATTTTCATCTGGAAGATGTATTTCTTTGAGCATTTGCCCATCTCCAATATGTCTGAGACTCCTGTCACAAATATACATTTAGATTTTAATTGTTCTTAAAATGTTTGATTCCAAATGTATGTAAAAATGTTTGTTTTGCATATTATAAACAGATGACTATCAGATGTCTGTATACAACAAAAGGGTTTTTTAAGGGTATTTTTATTTTTTTTTTCTAAAAGATGACGTGTGCTATTTGCAAATGGTGCAACATGCTGAAATATTGAGTGTGCAGGAGCCAAATGTAATGATTGTTCAACCACTAGATGGCGGTGTGCACCAGTCTGTGTAGGTGTAGTATGTTAAAGCTACACTGTGTGATTTTTACCCCCATCTAGCGGTGAAATTGTATATGACTACCCAGTGAATATTAGTTTCTGTTCCTCTCAATTCCGAGGGCGTTTTAACTCCTACGGTGGCCGTATTATTCCAAGATTAACATGGCTTCCAGTTATCGACTTCGTCCATGACAATAATAAACAATACGTCTAAAATAAATAAAACTACAGGACAGATGTCAGGAGGTAAACGTCACCCTTGGAATCGGCTATCCCAGCATAATCAGATTAGGCTAACGTTACAATGTGTACAAAGTAAAAGCAATTAAAAATAACTAAAATTTACAGTGTCCTTTTTTTTACATAGCTTAAAAAATTGCGCCTTTAAAACTATTCATCACCTGTGATCCGTCGCAGCACAGATTTATGTTACAAGGTAAACAATACTTTTTCACCATTGACGCGAGGATGAAGTTATACTAGAGGTCGTTCTGGCGTTATGCACAACCATGCTATGGTTAGACAAGCAACTATAAAACTTCGAATTTACACAAATGAATTACAACAGGCTGAATTACCTGTCGAGAAGAAAGCAGGCAACCTCGGCGTCCGTTTTAAAATCTTTTCTCCTCATGAGCTCTTTCCATCTGGGAAAAGTTACTCCAATATTGTCTATGGTCTTGCTGATTTGCCTGTCGCGTTGACGTTTTAATTCTCTCTTTCAAATGTGAGTACGCACGCACACATGCACATGCACACACACCACACTATCTTTCAAATCTGCCGGCACTCGAGAGCTCGCGAGTAATCTCCCCCTCGCATTCGTCACGGTGTCACTGAGTGAAAAACGCAAAAGGCGAAGCTTGAATTTACAGGCATGTCCCTCTTTGGCTAATGTAGTTTCAAGATGGAGGGGCAACATGGCGACCGGCATTCGAACCCCTCACCCGTATCAGAGAATGGGTGTTTCTCAAAACCAAGAATGCCAAGAACGGACTTGTGTTCTTGGGGAGAATGCTCTTGCTAGTTGTTCTTGGAAGAATGAACTCACAAGGTGACGAGCACACTGACAGTTTGAGACGATGTGTTCTTGCTGGTATTGCGCAATAATACCCCCGCACATACGCCGTCTGCAGTACCCAAACATAACGAGAATTTAACAGCCAGGCTTTATCGCCCAAGCCTACCCCTCAGCTCAAGGGATTACTCTACAACTGTACACTATGTAATGTATATTCATAACAATAAAGCTACCTATGCTGGAGATTCTCACTTCCGAAAACGTTTGAGCGCATTTTCGAAAAATGCCAATATTTGAAATCTACACAGTTGATTTCTCGCATCAAATGTTCTCAGAAGTGAATTTAGTGATGAAATGGCGTACGAAATTGTAGAAAAACGACTTGCTGTATTGACCTCTCGTTCCTCGAATGCCGAAATGAATGCTGGGATATTTCTGCCGTCAAGTTCACACAAGTTACCAACCTATGCATCCTCGGTAAAATGGGCGTGTCAAGAACACTTCCGGGATTTTTAACCGTTCTTGCCAAAATGCAAACTTGTGTATTGGGACGGTACTTGGGCAGCGACTGATGACGTTTCACAAGTCCACAAGAACGCAAGTACAGACAAGAACACATATTGAGAAACGGCCAATGTCTAATAGGAAGAGAATTGGCACTCTCTGCTTACTTCCGGTTTCTGGACTGGCTGCAGTAACACGTCTCTGTCCATGCGGGGGCGCTCACAGGCGAGTGCAGAATGAATGGAGGTCTATGGCGAAATACCCCTCAAAATCCACTTTTCTCAGGATATAATTTTTTGTCTAGTAATTTGAATGTTGTATTCGAAAGGAGATGCAAAGAAATTACACATTGCTGGGTGTTAGATTTTTTAGAGTCACTTATTTGCTTTAAAAAGTCTTTTAAAATGTCAATGACGTCAGAATGCTGACGTCATTAGCAGAATGCTAGCGTGTTATGGGCAACAACAACTCAACCTGTAAGAAATCGAAAAGAAATAAGTACTCGTTCATTCAACTTTCGACCTATAACCCATGTTGAACTTGCAAAACCTACAATAAAATCTGAGATTTCTCAACGGCAATCGGGTGAAAGAGACACATTTAGCCGTCTAGCCCCATAGACTCCCATTCAGTCTGCACTCGCCCGCGATCACCTCCAGTGGAATTCTAATGGAACTGCAACCAAGATCGATACAATGGGGCTAATAGGAAGTGCCAAGGCTCTCCGTAGACGGGCTCTGCCCGTATGTACTTTCAATGGCAGATTATAAACTTAAGAGAATACTTTATTACTTGAAAGAAGTAAATATACATTAATGAGCACATATATTTTTGAAAGAACTAAGTGTTTTTTGCTAAGAATCAACTAAAAAAGTTACACAGTGTAGCTTTAAATAACATTAATTTGAACAATAAATTGAACATATCAATTTAACAGATGTTATCAGGAGGGACAGGTGTGCTTGTTTTAAAAACAAGTTACGGTATATTTTTCATCATACAGACAACAAAGCATTGAAAAGGATATTGCTGTGTGGACATTGTTTATTTGTTTATAACAAACTATGAGTGAAGAATATCTTACCACTGTTCCCTGGATTAAAGGAAAGCCACTAGTGTGTAAAGACACATTTTACTTGAGGATTTCAAGAGGAAAGGTGGACAGGAAATAATTAGTCAAATTGGGACAGTGTCACGATTCCTGTCCTGTGTTTCCCTTGTCTTGTGTGGACTTTTGTTATTTCCTGTCCTGTGCCATGTTTTGTAGTCCTTTGTAGTTTTTCTTGTTTATTAGTCTCCCCAGGTGTTTCTGATTAACCACACCCCCTTGTTATCTTGTTTAGCTTGTTTGCCTGTGTATATATACCTCTGTGCTTCAGTTGTTGTTTGTTGGTTGTTGTAGCTGTTTCCTGTCCTGAGTTCCGTGTTCTGTTTGTTCTATTAAAGTATGCTTGCATATGGATTCTCTCTCCGCTTCATTCCTGCCTCATCATAACAGACAGTATGGAATATTACGTTAATATTATTGGAGAGAAACAGACTGAAGTAGTGAGTAATATTAAATTGCTGTAACACACAGCAGTTCATCAAATCTAAAATATGAGAGTCAAACACGAATAAATAAAATACAAATAATATTTGAAAAATAAAAAAATACATGGCTACAGACTGCTTAGATTTTTACTTTAAATTTCGTTACTGTTAATGAAGGCTCCGACTGAAACCCCACGGTACGCCACTGCTTTTAGCTAGAGCTCTTATAGAGGAAGAAAAATATATAAATAGACTACAATAATAATTTTACACTTTTACTACTTTCTTAATTTTTGAATGCAGAGGTGTAGCCTACTGTTACCTTGACTAAGTGCTGACATTGTGTTTACAGGTGTTCACGGGTGTTTTTTCTGCATGTGTTTCTGTTAGTAAATGAAGGTGAGCACTTAAAAAAAAAATTTTTATCTGGTAATTCATATTTGTTTCTTTTTTATAACTTCTCTCTGTTTTCAGTGTCTCTGCTGGAGATCCCTTTTACCTTGTTCTTCTGAAGAACATCAGCTTAAACTTGAAGACATCAGTGTGCTTTGGAGACACATCAGCCTGAGTGTTTATGAGATTAGTAAGGGTAAAGACTCTGTAGAAGCACAGGATCCAGCATACAAGAACAGAGCTGAAACCTTCCCTGAGGAGTATCTGAATGGAAACTTCTCACTCAAACTCAACTATCTTCAACACAATGACGCAGGAAAGTACAAGTGCTTCATGATCACACAGAAACCAGAGGTGAAGTCCGTCCAGCTTTTGGTTAAAGGTGTGTAAAACCAAATGATTGGCAAAAATGTTCACACCCTATTACATTCTACCATAGAAACATAAAAGGATACACTTGTGTGTTTATCACTGAACTTTTGTAATTGTTTTGTCTTTCAGTGAGACAAGAAATACAGGATAATACAAATGAAGGATCAAACCCAAAACCAGAGATGATTGTAATGATCATTTCCACTCTGTGTATTGGTATTATATTTTATTTGAGCTGTAAGTACATTTAGCAATGTTAACAGCGTGATTAACACAGGGCCGTGCACAGGGGGGTGGCCTGGTGGCTAGAGCCACTGCCCTTCTGCCCTCATCAGCTGAGGTGCCCCTCTCGCCCCCCTCCCTAACCCTCCAGAGGATTCCCATAAAAACGTTCTGTTATCGCTCTGCTAAAGATCCACTGATTCCGCTAATCCGCTCCATGTTTTCCACAGACAAGCACCTGGTCTTGCAAAATATCCATGTTCTTGGAAGAAAATTAAAAATCTTGTTCAATCAAATTATTTTACCTGATTTACATTTTCTGTTGTCGGCAGATTTTGTAGACAAAAAACAATGCCTTCACAAAATTAGAAGACGACAGAGTGAGAAAGAGCAAAGACAGGTTAAAGGTCCCGTTCTTCGTGATCCCATGTTTCAAACTTTAGTTAGTGTGTAATGTTGCTGTTAGAGCATAAATAATATCTGTAAAATTATAAAGCTCAAAGTTCAATGCCAAGCGAGATATTTTATTTAACAGAAGTCGACTACAGTGAACGGCTCGTTTGGACTACATCCCTCTACTTCCTTCTTTAATGATGTCACTAGAACCGTTTTTTGACTAACCTCCGACCCACAGGAATACTCCCTCATCTCTACCAAAATTCGTTTATGTACTTGCGCACTTCTAATAACTTACTGTCTAAGCTCTTACGGTGATTTTCTGAAGTAAAACTGACGCTTCATCTTTTGTGTGATGTACAATAAACTTTATTAAACTCATCAGTATATGTTTGATCATCATTCACACAGCAGACTTGTAGGCTATTAATAAATAATGGATGCATACAAGCAGATGACAAATACGTTATAATAACCGTAATTAAACTACTAAACTATACCTGTTTCATCTCTATACAGCACTCTGACTCTGTAGGCATTATTGTCCGACTCGAACTGAACACCGTTACTGAGAGTTTCTGATATTATCATCATTCCGTGAGATGAAATTGTTCTGAGAGACTGTGCGTGAGCTCGTGAAGCTCCGCCCCCTGTGTCGTGCAGCAGCAGCTCATTTGCATTTAAAGGGCACACACTAAAACAGCGCGTTTTTCTGAGCCCCAAAAAATGACAATTTAAACATGCTGTAAAAAATGATCTGTTGCGTATTTTGAGCTGAAACTTCACATACACACTCTGGGGACATCAGAGACTTATTTTACATCTTGTGAAAAGGGGCATAGAACAGGACCTTTAAAGCCCATTCAACATTGCAAACATTGATTCAAAGTTCTAGAAAGCCAGCGGGTAAATTATTATATAGCCTATAGAATTTTTAGCAGACAGTTTTTCACACTTTAACTCCTGTAAATATATTTCCCATTATAATCAATTGCCTTAGTTGATACTTAGTATCTATGTATAACATATTTCTAATATTTTACAGTTTTTTACGATTGCTATGACAGATTTTTTTTGAAAACTGTTAACAATTTTCCAAAACTCTTAACACAGTTAGCACTACATCCGTCTGTGTAAGCTATACTATTAACACATTTCTTGTTGCTTTAACACAAAATGCATACAATTAACACAAATTTAAAATGCTTGAACTTCTTTTACACAGAAGCTCAAACAAGACCAAAACAATGGATTTTTACTGCCAAATTTACCAATGCTTTTACACTGTATGTCAGAACAGATAACACCATGTTCTAAACCTAACCTTACAGGCTGAAGTCAAGGTGAGCAGCTGTTTATATTGTGAATTGAAACACAAATATATCCCCTGTATTTTATTCCATTGCTACTGAGAAACAGCTGATTGAAGTTATGCAAATATGGGACAATGTGGCATTCCACCATTCCCGTCTATAGTCACAGCCTGATTTGACGCCAATCAGAGGATGATGTCCATTTTCCCCTTACTTTTCCTCAACCCCATTGAGGAGTTTTCTCAGCCTGGAGATGAAGAAAGGTTTTTGACCATAGTCCACAGGACCAAATGTCCCTCCTGTATGCAAAAGATGCTGCATACCAAGACATCACAGCTGAACACTGCCAGGGGTGGATAAGGCATGCCAAAAGATTCTTCCCAAGATGCCTTGCCAGGGAAGATATCAGGTGTGATGTGGATGAGAACATGTGGAGAAATGCAGAAGACTGGGCAGATTAGAAGATGGATTTTTTTTGTTTGTATATTTTGTATTTTCACATACAGTAATACTGTAAATGGCAGCTATATTGCATATTTATGTTATCTTGCAGAAATGTCCTGTTGCAAATAAAGCCGTTACTGCAGCAATTCTGTCTCTGTACTTTTTTTTTCATAAACCATACATTCTATAAAGCTACTCTAAGAAGGGTCATTTATTTTGTTGTATTGAATTTCAACAAACAACAACAACAAAATGCATGCATTTACATTACAAACAAAACAAAAATGAAGAGAGACTTCAAAAGAAACTGCAGTGTAAAACACAATTTATGATCAATACAATATACTGTCTATTGTATAAGGGCATACCTGACACATATAAAATAATGCAGTTTCTGTAATTCCATGTGATGTTAGTGTTTTTACAACATTGTGCTATGATTGACTAAATGTTCCTGTTGGAAGAGAACATGTGTTAATGCTTTGGTAGACAGAGTATTGTGTTAGTGTATTGTTGTATTTTGAAAATTAGTGTTGGAGTTTAGTTTACAATGTGTGATTTTGAGCATGAAATTAACTGTTTTGCCAATTGTGTTTTATAGGTGTGTAGGTGCGTTAAGAGTTTAGGAAATGTGTTAAAAGTATTGGAAAAATTGTCATAGCGATTGTAAAAAACTGTAATAAGACCATATTAACATTATGCATGATAAAAGGTAATATACTATAAATTATCTAAATGAGTTCTAATCTAAATGAATAGTACCAGTACAAGGTGGCCAAAGGCACACCCAAAGAAACATTTGCTTTTCACTACTCCCATAGTGTATGATTGCAGAAAAGTATATGTTTGAAAACTGATGAGCAACAGATTTTGTGTGAAAATAAATCATAAAGGTGGTTTGTTGGTTTAAAAATCATATTAATGTATGAGGTGGTACACACGGGGTAAAACCAGCATGGTATAAAAGACACACAGTATTGATACTTTAGCTAAATTAAAATGCTTTTAATAATGCATAAGTTGATACTTGTTCAAAATAATCACTTTAGCAAAGTTTATACTATTTTTGGGGTTATTTTGATAAATTAAATAAATAATGTTTGTTCAGTAAATATACTGTCATCAAAATTTACTTAAAAAATACAGAAACAAAAGTATTTTAAAAACTAAAAGATTCTTGAGATCTTTGTATTTAAGTTGCTACATAAGTTTAAAACATTTTTTAAAAAAACATAAAATATTAGATCAAATTAGTACAGAATCAACTTTGCCGCGATCAAGTCAAGGATCAGCCAAATTTTCTTTTCATCAGCTTTTCTCTGAGCTGAATTTGTGCCATCCTACGGAAGCGTATTGCATTCACTTGAGGAAAAAAAATCTACTCTGTTTTTCTGAATTAATGAGTTAATTATCTCAGAATTACGAGATAATTTTTCATGAAAAAAAAGTTTTTGCTCTGTTTTTCTGAATTAACGAGTTAATTATCTCAGAATTACGAGATAATTTTTCATGAATAAAAATTTTTTGCTCTGTTTTTCTGAATTAATGACTTAATGACTTAGATAATTAAGTCATTATTTCAGAAAAACAGAGCAAATATTTTTTTTCAAGAAAAAATTATCTCATAATTCTGAGATAATTAAGTCATTAATGATTATATGGAATGATTATATGACTTTTTTCGGGTTGAATGGTGGCCGTCTCGCTTCCCCCTAGTGCCTGTGAGCGGAAAAAACACCCTTGCAACTTTGGGCCGGCGGGCTGGAATTACCGCGTTATATCGGGTCTCGCGATGTAACGAATTGCTTTACGGCACTGCACACATACACATATGTGACCCCGCCTGTGAAACCCCGGCTAAAGTCGCAGAATCGAATTATGAGTTAACGAGCGTCAAAGTAGGCTAGTCATAGCCATAAAAATGACAAAAATAGTCCATGTGTGTTTATTGCTGTAAATTATAGATTATACCATTGGTTTTGAGATGCAATACTTACATTTTCATTTATAACATGATAAATACTGAAATTAATGATTTTATTGACACTACGTTATACTTTTGCGCAACAAAAAAAAAACGGACGTGGGCTTCCTAAACATTGATTTCAGTCGTCTCTGCGTTTATTTCGCGCAACAACACTGCTGATTCGTATATCAATCGGTTCAGGAACTTCTTTTCTGTGTATTTTATATTAGAAAGAGTAAAAACAGACTTTAATATCAATCCGCGAGCGCCGGTAATCAGGTCAACACAATGCAAAAAAAGAGAGAGATGTCAGCCGCGTTTAGATGTCTGTGGTGATTTTTTCTTGTCATAGCCAATATTTTAAGAACTGCTTATTTGTTTTGTAGCTTAGTATTCTGCCAATAATATTAAACTTATTTTAAGGACATTTTTGGCCTGCTACGTGTTATTTGCTGGATGATGGTAACGTAACGTTAATGCGTTGTTTTGACATCTGCCGGCGACACCGAAGTATGAGCAGGAACGGAAAATAGCTGCTTGCTTAAACAGCTTGCTTGATATTAATCTCGGTGGAATTGAACCCAAATTATGATTTAACCGGTTTTATTGCGGATTATTTTCTGGAGGATGATTGTGATGATGAACAGGACACTTCTTTGACGAAACTGACGAGGAATTTGACGGTAAGTTTTTGTTATTATTGTTTTATGCTAAATATGTAGGCCTAAATGTATACTGTCAGTGTCCAGCCAATGTAATGCTAACACATATCTGTGATGCAAAAATAGTGGATTTAAATGTTTATTACATTTGTTGATTGGGATTTAGTCAGTTTAAATGAATTACGTTTATGGCATGATGTTTATTTGTTTCATTACACTCTGAATTGAAGTCTGCTTACCAGCTATAGGTAGGGTGACCACCCGTCCCGCGTAGCGCGTGCGCGCACAGCGTTTGAAGCCCAATTCATGCGTCCCGCAAATTGAGACCGTGTCACGCATAATCTTTGCTTGCTCAAAAAAAAATTTGGTCGCTCTATATCCTCAAGCCCCAGGCAGCCAAACGAACATTACTTGACAGTTCAGCACGCTATTGTTGCCACACCCACCCCTCAGTTGAACTGCTCACTAGGTTGTTGTCAACTTTTTCGTTGTTGTCATGACAGCGCACGCACGCGCATACCAGACACACTGAGAAGGAACTTTTAGATGCGCGCTTTCCAATTCGAAAAATGGAGAAAGAGACTGAGAGGCACCGCCATCATCAATTAAAAAGAGAAGGTGTGGGTACAAGAAAGACTGGGAAAATGAATATTTGTGGCTGAAAGGTGTTGAGGGGGATACCGAGAGGGCTTTTTGTGACCTTTGCAAAACGTCCTTCTCAATCGGACATGGAGGGGAATACGATGTCAATCGTATTTTTTTTTAAATACTTTTTTTATATATATTACTGTTCCTGTGGTGTTGAGCAACTACAATTCCTGTTAATCCTATAATTTTATATTATAATTTATTTAAAGTGAATAAATTGTAATGAAAAATAAATAAATTAAATTAAATAGTAAATCTTAAGTGGAAGTGCATCTGTCAATTCATTGAATGTTCAAAATATTATGAATCTTTATTTAGAAAAAAATACACATTGGTTGGCCTATTCATGAGCATACATCAGCAATTACACGTTTAGGGGAATAGGGCATTATTAATATACCATGTAAGGTGGTATGTGCTAGAAATGGGTAAACCACTATCAGTGAGTTTGCCTGTGGGATGGGGGCACCGCCACACCAGGCAGTGTCCCACATTGTCCCTCAGAAACATACCCCTTGTCCCCCCTTGGGATTATTAGCAGGTGGTCACCCTAGCTATAGGCTGTTTCTTATTCCTATATGCCCTCCCCTCAATTAATCAGATCCAGTCTGACTAAACTGAAAAAATATTTTCTGATATTTTCATATAAAATGCTTCATTATCCATTTTAAATGTGAAATTAAACCCATTTCCCATTCTTGCATGTTACACAATCATGTTTTTAGGTATCTTGCTTTGAATTGAAAAAAAATGATCTTTGCTTTTTCAGGCAGTGACCAACATGATGAGGAGGACAAGCCAGTTTTGGTGATTGAACCCCAAGCTATTTGTCTGGCGAACATGAAGAGGGAACACCAGCAAGAAAAATTTGCTTTGAATGCTGGAAGTCCAGATGTGAAACTGAAAATCAGTTTCTCTTGCAACTGCAAGTATTTCAATGGGGAAAAGTGTTCTTTATTTTTCAAGGAGGGAGAGTTGCTGTCACTCAGGATTTTATTTTGCATCTAGACAATTTTAGAATGTGTACAAAGTTTGAGACTGACCTGTTAAAGGGATAGTTCACCCAAAAATTATTTACTCATACTCATACTCACCCTCATGTTACCCTATCCAATCCTGTATAAGTTTATTGCTTCTGTTTAACAAAAAATAAGATATTTTAAAGAATGTTGGTAACCAGACAGTTGGCGGCACCTATGGAAGTCAATGGGGTCCGTCAACTGTCTGGTTACAAACATTCTTTAAAATATCTTATTTTTTGCTCAGCAGAAGAAAGAAACTCATACAGGTTTGGAACAACATCAGGGTGAGTAAATTATGACAGAATTGTAGTTTTTGGGTGAACTATCCCTTGAAATGTTATTTGTTTATTTATTTTTTACTCCAGATTTACTCAATGTTACACCGTGGGCCAGTAAGAGAAAGATAATTTCAGAGAATGAGAAATGGTATGTTATTTAATTGATATATTATTGACATTTCACTGATATTTCATTTTACTAATAAAGTTATACAAATCATTCCACTGAATTGACATGGTAATTGTTGCTACGATAAAGCTCTTGTGGTACCCCCATTCGTTTTCAATGTTTTTATGCTTTTAGCTTTTTGGACATGCACATCATAATAAATAGATCTGTTTTACAAAACTTTAAGAATTTTTCCACTGATGTGTCATATATCACTAAAAAGGGGAGAATCTCAGCTTTAATGTGTTATAAGTCACATATGCAGGATAACTATGGATCAAATGTGTTGCAGTTTTAAAAAATAACTTATCTTTAAATTGGAATTTCTCAAAAATATGATTTTCTGAGGCCGAATTTGAGCAAATCTTTGACATGGCCTTACTCAGTCAATTTTAAAGATATCAAGGTTATATTTTCACAGAATGTTCTTTACATTGTGTAGGATGATTTTATGTAAAAAACACTGAATCACAAAAAAATGACTTTAGCTGGGTTTTCACAGGCAGGGTCACATATGCTAGCCTTCTGTGTATCATACACACCTCAGTGGACATGGCTCCGTGCGTTCGCCGGCTTCTTTGAAAACAAATGCACATGACCAGCGGGAGAAGATGGGAGGGGGGAGAGTCGCCAATGAGTTTTTACGACAGTGTTGTCAAATATCTATTCTGAAACTGTAGGGGAAGCTCTATAGAGAAACCTGCCAGCAAAAAGCAAGAAAACAGCAACTGCATAGCGCTGCTTTAAATTTGCGTTTTTTGTAGTTTACAAATAGATTTTAATGGTATTGTTTTCAAAAACTTGCATTTTGAAACCTGTTTTTAAAAGTTTGTGTTGTCAGGCCTCCAAAACACTGTTGTCATGTAAATTAATGTCCAAAACTCAAATAAAAAATGTTTTCCGTTTTTAGTTGAAAAAAACTCAAAGTGCATATAGAGAGACTAAGATTACAAGATTGAAAGCAGCTGTGCATGATCATTAACTACAGACATAAATATAAACAGGAAAAGAACCACCAGGAATGAGAACACTGATACAAAGTGTTCTTAACATTAAAATAAGAGTCTGATTCGATTAATCAGTAACTATTTGGGCTGTTAATTCCATCATGAAAAAAGCCAAAGACATTTATTGCTCAAAATCTGTTTGTATTATTATAATTTTTTTTGCAAACTGACATTAAATTCTATTGACTCTAGTGTGGCACAATTTATATGCATTGTCCTAATCTGGCCAGGAATGAGAAATGGCGTTACAGATAACTAAGCTTAGCTTCTGTCCAATCTATTTCAATTAACTGAGGGACTATAGCTCCAAGACGCATCTTTTGTCTTTAATGGCTCTGGGATGGCCCGTGGAACCAGAGTTCCTGGCCAGTATCAGCATTTGAATAGGTATGTTGATTAAATTGATACTGGTAACACGCTGGGGTCTGGGGCGGGTTCCTTAACCTGTATACCTAATTTGCATGCTTTGTTCAACCTCAATGTAAATCCCTCCCCCTAAATGTCTATAAATTTGCAAGGAAACTGTCTTGAGTTAGTCTTGATGATGATGAATTACAGACTACAGACTTAGAAGAATAAATCTCTTCTGCTTATAAGATCCATCTCAAGTCTCCTGGTTTTTGCTTCGATGAAGGAATAATAAGTTCCCAACAATTTGGTGCCGTGACCCGGATGGAGAAAAAGGAAACTGAATCTTGAAACTTCAAGCTCAAAGATCTCAACAAAGCCTGACTAAGTTCCAGACTGAATCTTCTGAATCCAGATTGAAAAACTTCAAGCTCCAAAAAGATCTCAAAGACTGAATTTTTCCAGAAGGAATCTTTCTCTACAAACGAAAGACTTGGTGAGTTTCACTCCATTCATAGAACCTTTGCAGACCAGTACAAAATTTTTTTCCTCTGCGCCGTTCAGAGAAGTAGTTAACAAACAGCTGTAGAGTTTGGTTAACTAAAGATAAGCCTCTAAAGTTTGCTTTTAGAGATGAAAGATATCCTCTGCCAGGCAGGGAAGATTAACAGTTACATGTTAATATTGTGTGTATCCTCTTGCTAGAGAAGACCTATCCTCTGTAAGCTAGAGAAGATTAGCGTCATGTGCTAATAAGATTGTACCCTCTGTTTGTAAGACAGTAGAGAGAAGTTTTAGTGTTTGTTTGTGTGGTAACAAAGCAAATCACAAAATGGTTAGAAGGAATACTAGGCTGATTCCCACAACAGAGAAAGGTGGATTAGCTAGCCCGTTATGGACAGACAATGAGTTTAAGTCTTTGTTAAGAGAGCACATGGACTCAATCGTGACTGAGGAAGTCAGATTGAATTTAACAAAGAAATTTGGCATTGATGCAGACAAAGTATGGTCAATTGAAGATTGCAAGAAAGTGTTGGGTGCATGTATCAGGAAGAAAAATGTGAAAGGTATTATCTTCTGTCACAGAGAATTTAGCTTATCCATTGTACAAGAACAAGCTTGTTGTATTGATAAGTTAAAAGAACAGAACAAACAATTGCATACTCAAGTGTCCTGTTTCACGAAAAAGTTGGGCCATAACAAGACCTCAACCAAATGTGACTCAGAAAACCAACAGTCAGATGAAAGCTATCCTGATTTACAGTCTTTTGATAGAATAGAGGACAATGTCAATGCAATGATGAAAGATGTAAATGCATTCGAAGTGTGTGGAGCAAGACAAAAGGCTCAGAGTAGGGAAAAAGGAGTTGATCCAGTTCTATGTGCAACCCCAATACAAGCAGTCAACACAGCTTTAGGTCCTAAAGATATAGAGAGACTCTCCCAGAGTTTACCCTCAGCACGCACACATTTTTCTGAATTTAGAAGAGCATTGATCAGTAGAATGTGTCTTTACGACATGTTGTTGCCGGAAGTCACACAGCTGATGTCACAAATTCTAACTGAATCTGAATTCAACAGTTTTGAGTCTGCTGTTACTTCCGAACTGCTATATGCCAGTAAGGGCGATTTGAGAGAAGGTGTTTTGAAAATCCTAAAGAATATCTTAGGACCCAAAATCAATTGGTCGAAAATTACCAATTGTGTACAGAAGTAGGGTGAAACTGTTTGTGAGTACACAGAACGATTCTGTCAGTCAGCTGCAGCGTACAGTGGAATTGCAGACACTCCAGAGAAGGTGTTAGGTGATAATGGCCCTTTGGTTCGCACATGGTTTCATTGTCTTTTGCCAGAACACAGAAAGGCGTTGCCTTACTTAAACATCACATGGTGTACGAGAACCCTGCAAGACAACTTGGTCAGTTTAGTTACTTGGGAAAGAGACTCTGATGTCAAAGAGAGAGTAAGAATTGCAGCAGTTTCTGTTAAGGGCAACTCAGAGAAGCAAAAGAAACGCAAAAGCCCTAGAGAAGCCAGTTGTTCTTACTGTGGCAAGCACGGACATTTTGGAAAAGAGTGTAGAAAAAACAAAAATAACTTAAGACAAGTTAACAATGTTATGCAGCTTTTACTACATTTGTTTGCTACTTTGAAGCAACCCCTCCCCTCGTCATTGGAATCGTGGGTAAGCTTTTTCAGGTGTTAACCATTTTATCCCCAGTAACTTACAACAAAGATGAAAGACTTATCGACTGTCACAGCTTTGTTTGGGGGACATTCATTATACTCACAGCCTTAAATGTTATACCACAGAATATTCCAGTCAGACACCTCTGTTATGATGCCTATTAGGACTGATGTTTCACTGGAGAATGGAAATGTGCCAATTTTCTCACACACTGTACAGTTGTTTCCCCCTTCTACAGAGACAGGATAGGACACACAGACAAGTGAGGTGCCCTGGGAAGAACTGAACGCAACAGGCGTTCGGGGGTGAACCCATGGTGAAGACACTACCTCATAGGCCTTTCCCCATTTAGTCCATCCTTACCTCACTGGTCCATAGGTGTCGAATCAATTAAGATTAGGAAAAGAAAAAACACTATACGATCACAATGTTTACTGTAATATAGTTATATGTAAAAACTATATGGTCACCTGAAGTTTTACTTTGATAACAGTTAGACGTAAAACCACTATACGATCAAATGACTTATGGAAGAATGAAGTCTATGCATGAATACTGCTGGTCTGCCGTTTCTGCCTTGTTTTCTTGTGTTACAGGTATGTGTTGATGTCTTCGCAAGCGGAAACCTGGTGTAAAGCATCACCTCAGATATCCACGAACAAGCCTCATGAGGGACGAGTCATCAGAGCGACTCTACGTGGGAAATGGACTCTACAGGAAACAGACTTCACAGCTATTCAGGCGCCATGGACTTTCCAGACTTCCACTCTTATGCTACATGGTTTTCTGTGTAATCATGTAGTTTATATGACATTTTACACCCTGCGTCGCAGGTGTCAACAGTTATGGTTTCGAGAAGAACTATGACACTCATGTAAATCAAGGACACAACACAGAATAAGTTATACGTGCCTGTAACTTACACAAGTTACAAGAATGAACATATGCTATGTGCCTGTAACTTACAAGAATTAACTTTTAAGTGTATAAATTTGTATATTATGTGAGAGTTATTAGAACTCTCAAAGGGGGAAATGTTGTATTACAATTTTATTAAATGTTTAATTTAGTTTGCAACAGTAAAAGTTGAGTATATTGAAGTTAGCATTTTAAGGTTAGGTTAGGATAATGGTATCAACAGTTCCTGCCAGTCCTGTTTTCTCTATTGTGTTTTAAATGAGTCTTTAATGGCTCTAGCCAGTAGCTCCAAGACGCACCTTTTGTCTTTAATGGCTCTGGGATGGCCCGTGGAACCAGAGTTCCTGGCCAGTATCAGCATTTGAATAGGTATGCTGATTAAATTGATACTGGTAACACGCTGGGGTCTGGGGCGGGTTCCTTAACCTGTATACCTAATTTGCATGCTTTGTTCAACCTCAATGTAAATCCCTCCCCCTAAATGTCTATAAATTTGCAAGGCAACTGTCTTGAGTTAGTCTTGATGATGATGAACTACAGACTACAGACTTAGAAGAATAAATCTCTTCTGCTTATAAGATTCATCTCAAGTCTCCTGGTTTTTGCTTCGATGAAGGAATAATAAGTTCCCAACAGCTGTCAAATGTGGCACTGAGGTTATGAAATCAAGTGCATCTGCAGCACGGTAAAAAATAAAAACGGAAAATGTACTGATTATTTTTTTGCCAGGACAATATCCAGTAACTTTACGGAAATTTACGTTAACCCTTAAAACACAACCTAATGTAATGCGTAATTCAAAATACAGGTAAAACACCTGTAAAAACCCAATATGGACAATTCCTTATTATACAGTACATTGTGCCCTATTTTTGCTGATTTGTTTTACAGTGTAGGCCACAATCATGAGACATTTTTTACAACCAAATCTTGCTTTGTGTGCCAGATATATTTTTAGCACTATGGTCTTTTAGTAAACATATGGAGAAATCAACCAAAATGTAAGCATATCTATTAAGTTTGAGAAAAGAGATAATATTTACTCATATTATTATTCACAATACTGTAAATGTTTCATCATCTGTACATTTTTATTCTGACTGAACCTACACTGTTAAAAAGTGTCATTTTACAGGTAATGGTCTGTAGTATTATTATTATTATTTTATTTATTTTTTCAGACCAATTTCAGTCCATCCTGTCCATAAAGTCATGATGACTTGCTGCCTAACACAATATACAAAATCATAATGGAACACATGATAATGGCCACAAATCTCTTAAAGGGATATTTACATAATTTACATGTAAGTCAATGCTACATCAACTGTCTGGTAACCCATATTCTTCAAACTATCTTCTAGAAAGAAACTCATACAGGGTTGAGTAAATGATGATTTTGGGTGAACTGTCCCTTTAATGAGGGTTTGGTTTTTAAGCTTTGGCAGCCTCTGCTGGTAGATATCCAAACTACACCATTATATGGACAAAGATAAGGTTAACAGATAGCTCTTTCCAGCTATTATAGACCTCTTTAAAATCACTTTGTGTAACAGCAAGTTTGACATGCTCTGTCTTTTAATATCAAAACTCTTGCTGAATAAAAGGCAATGAAATATCTGAAGTTAGATGGCGATCTTCCACTCAAATCTATCACCACCATCTCTGCAGCAGGGTGCCTGAAAAGACATGATCTGTTACTTCAAAGTCGACATGAAACAGAAGTTGCAATAGTATTTTCTGCCCCATTGTGACGTATATCTGAGTGAAACGGCTTCTTGAACAAGAAAAGCTGTAGGGTGAGACTAGGGCCGGACGACACGGCAAAAAAAAAAAACCTTTTTTAAATCAAGGCCAGTTCAAAAAAAGGTTTGAATTTAACTACTGTATTTTTAATTGACCCAATTCATTAAGGCAAACAACAAATAATCATAGTTTTAACAGTCAAACACAAAATAAAATTTAAACAAATATCTTTCTTATACTTTACATGAAGATTAAATAAGTGTTAAAGAAACTTTTGGCTTGTCTTCTGAGGCCACAAGAAGAAATACCATGGGTTAACAAATAATGTAAAGATTAAAGGGATACTCCACTTTTTTCAGAAATATGCTCATTTTACAACTCCCCCAGAGTTACCGTTTTAGAATCCATTCAGCCGAACTCCGGGTCTGACGGTATACCACTTTTAGCATAGATTAGCATAGATCATTGATTCTAATGAGCCCAGTAGCATTTCTTTCAAAATGACCAACGAGTTTCAATATTTTTCCTTTTTAAAACTTGACTCTTCTGTAGTTAAAGTCCAACTGAAATCAAAATTGACCCTATTTACTTTGTTAGTGCATATTACTAGTCTTGAGGTGAAAAATTTATCCGTGCAAGTTAATACACAGAAAAAAATTGTTTGCCGTCGTAATCTTTAATCAAAGTCTGAAAAGTTACTTCCGGTCTGGAATGGCTGATGATGTAGGTTTGACGGCTTGGGTTGGGAAACGCTTAACCACTCCCCTCAAACCGTTAGTCTGATATGAGCAGAGATGGAGAGAGGAGGAGCGCTAGAGTAAAACCCTGCCCTCTGTTCAATATTCTGTTTCACTGGGAAATACGTCACAACACTGGAGAAAAGTCGTTTGCAACTTCCGGTTCACGCGGACTTTAAACCGTGTACTAAGATCGACGGAAAATGAAAAGTTGCGATTTTCTAAGCCTATATGGCTAGGAACTATACTCTCATTCCGGTGTAATAATCAAGGAACTGTGCGGCAGTACCATGGGTGCAGCAGGCGTAATGATATGACGCATCGCCTGATAATAGTCCCCAGCTCGGTAGCCTATTATCAGGCGGCAGGCGCTGCGTCATATCAATACGCCTGCTGCACCCATGGTACGGCCGCACAGTTCCTTGATTATTTTTTGTTCAGTGTAGAGTAACCATATTGTTTGTTATTCTTATGATCAAAAGTGCAGATATGGATTTATGTTTACAAACATAGTATCCTATATATACGAGTATCAGGTTCCGATCGACCGGCTTGGTCATCTGGGGCCTCATGTATCATTCTTGCGTACGCACAAAAACTTTGCGTACGCCAGCTTTCACGCTCACGGTCGGATGTACTAACAGTGAAATTAACGCGAGAATGTGCGTTCCTCCACGCCAATTTCATGTCTGGCGTACGTACATTTCCCATTGTTTTTGTCCGACTCTTAGGCAATGAAGTGAAGTTGCAAACATTACACAACGAATTGTTCTACAAGTCTATCGCACCACCACCTGTGGGAAGCATTGCTATTAATTTGCAATTTATAAAATAATTGACATATATTGTCACACGAGCCTTATGGGAATATTTATGCAATTAAGTAAGAACATATAAAAGCATATGCAAATTGATACAATGCTCAGTCTATAAATAAAATAAAATAAAATATAAAATAAAATAATATAAAATATAATATAATATAATATAATATTAATAAAAATATTAAATATGAATTAATATAAAATAAATAATATAATATATAATAATATATAATATAATATATAATATATATAATATATAATAATATATTTAATATATAATAATATAATATATATATATATATATATATATATATATATATATATAAAATCATATATATAATAATAATAATAATAATACCGCATTGATGGCATCAGCCAAACTCTCCCGCTCATATTTTTTCCTTTTGTTATAAATTCCGGAGGACAAAGTTCCAAATAAAATATTTTTTCTCGTTTCTACCTCCGATAGTAGCACCTCCAATTCACTTTCTGTAAAGTTTCGTTTCTTGCCGCTTGCTTTAGCCATTTTCTTACTGATTTCTTTTGCCAAAATTGACTCATTACAATATTTCAATTGATTTAATTAAGGGAGGAGACTGGGTGGGGCGTTGTGCTCGTGCATGTGCGCTCAATTTACGTTAATTGGGATGTACAAAGAGAATATGCGTGGGATCCTTCGTACGCAGAGATTCATACATCTGTTTGTTTTTTTTGTGCGTACGCACATTTACAGCTTTGTCTGTACACAATGTTTTAGTATGAATTCAATGCAAGTCTTTGTACATGAGGCCCCAGGATTTTCAGAATCCGACCCGGGCTCGAACTGATATGGTAAAACTGTCTTTAGTCCTTATGGTAAAAAAAAAGTCTTTAGAATTGCTTTGGAAGCTGAAGCTGGCAATTGTAGTAAGGGGCGTTACATTTCCAACGCACTCTCGGGAAATCACAATGCACTAGGTCAGCTGGCCAATCAGAGCACAATATGCTTTTTGGAAGGAGGGGCTTTGTAGAATTCGACTGTGGCAAGAAGGACGGGGCCAAGAGCCGTGGGAACGGAACAAGGGCGGTGGCGTGATTACTATTGAGATTGCTAATGACTTGATTTTGTCCATGGAGAATTGATTGGATTGTTGGATGGTTGTGGTTTGCTTTTGGTAGATCTCATGTGAGTGACAGGTTGTCCTGCCCTCGCACTAGAAAACGTCATCATAGAGATAAATAATCATGAACAGATAAACAAATTATAATAAAAACTGCAATATTACAAAACAAAAAAAACAAGAATTGTCCATTTTGATTGATCTTTTAGTATGAATATGTTAGCCTTACTGTTTAAGCTAGTGTGCTCCAAAACAATGACGAAATTCACATTGAGAAGATTATATATAAGCATTCAAAGCATTCAAAACACCGACTATGGATCGGTGATTTTGATGACATCACTCTTTTCAGCCTCTCATCAGATTTTCTGTCCAATCAAATGCTCTCTAGAATCTGAAGCCCCGCCCCCTTCATTATAAAAAGCTGCGGCTGAATTCAATCACTTGTTCACACATTCGCTATTTTCTACAAGGTGAATGGCACATAGTGCACTATATAGGGGATGGGGAACGATTCAGCCGAATGAAATCTGGTTTCATGTTAATGTCACACAAACCGCCACAGTGCACACAGTCTTCTCCAGTCTAGAGTCATGACAACACAGAGTGGATCTTATGTGCAAATCGCCGCAGAACAGAAAACGTATCGGACTCATATGTATTCTGCACAGAATGCTATATTATAAAGTGATATGGAGGGGATTTGGAGGAGAAACGGTTAGAGATTAAAAAGAAACTGTGTCTTTACTGTGGTCAACATCTCTGGCTGAGCTGTGAAATAAACTAAACACTAAAGGGGAGGAGCTGTTCAATATTTCCCGCCCTGTCTTCCTGTTTCAGTGGAAATGACATCAACACATTGAATAATGCTGTGCATTTCAAAGGAACTTCAGTGGGCCTCTCACAGTGGGAACTTCAGTGGGAACTCACAGGATCTTCAGAAAAACTATTAATAATAGTTGGTAGCAGATTCTTGTTCGGGCAAATATTCTTAGTGTTGTTTTTGGTGTTGTTGTATTTGTCTGCCACAGTTCCAGCTTATTCAGCTCACCTTAGATCTAGACATTTTGTGGCTGTCATGTTCCTTTCTGCAAATTGTCACACCTCTATTTTAAAGAGTGAAGATAACTCCAGAAATGATACAGAAATCAGGGGATTGCATGACACCAATAAGAAACATGGTTGAACATGGCATATTAGCTGAAATATTTATGGCTTTCAGGTTACTGTGAAATATATAACACTTAGCATATCATAAAATATCACACACTTGTTGAGAACACCGATAGCCTACGCAAATGTTAACATCACAGAAGAGAAAGAGGAAAACCTCTTCACTGGGTTAAAGTGCAGACCACTTGTCTGGATGCAACACTTTTTCTTGACCAAACCACACGGCACACCTATTATCATGTGCACTACAACACTAGAGCTTCAGTTTGTTCCGTGCTTGATCTTATTTTTTATTTATCCATTTGAATTCTGCACAGAATGATATATTTTAAAGTGATATGGAGGAGATTAGGAGGAGAAACGGTTAAGGAGGAAACTGCGTCTTTACTGAGCTCAACAGGGCTGCGTTCAGCCCCGACAAAACGTTGCACAACGTTTTTTAAACAGAAACGGTGATGCGTTGAACACACTGTTCTGATGACGCAAGAGTTGCAACTATGGCAGCTGAGAAGGCCATTCTTTGTGTTCTTTGGGAAGAATTTTCGGAGCCTGATGAAGTCGGTATAAACATGTGTTTAATACTGTTTAAATATGCCCGATGTTACAGTTACTGCACTTGCCGCCCAGAACAAAAGAGAACATCCCAATCGAGTGAAGGGATTGCTGAAACTGAAATGGAAGCACACATCTTACCTAATTCAGACTAAAACACATCTATTTAGCCTCACACTGACTTTATTTGTAGTTCATACTGTTTTAATACCCTGTATTTTCTTTCTCATTTTTAGGAAAAGCACTTAATTACCATTGTTTATTTCTATGTCATACACTTGCAATGAAGCTAAAAATATAAACAACTACATCATGTTGATATCCTATATTTTTACAACAAAACTTACGACAAACATGTCTTCTAATATCCTCAGTTGTTGCGTATACCGAGCTGCATCGAACACATTTGTAAATTACTTTCCTTGAACCCATTGTGCGAGTTCACTTTAATACCGCGTGCTTTATATACATGTTGCTGCTGATTGGACTGCAGTTCTGACACACCCACCAAACAAGAGAAAACGTATCTCAAACCCCGTTGCACATCGGTGCACGGCGTTTCCAGGAAACATGACGTTCAACCCGGAAACCGTGGCAAAACGTTGCGCACCGTTTTGAACTTGAACGTGCCTCAGCTCTGTGGCCGAACTGTGATATAAACTAAACGCTATTGGCCATTTTAAAAAAGGGGAGGAGCTGTTCAATATCTCCCGCCCTGTCTTCCTGTTTCAGTGGAAATGACATCAACACATTGAATAAATGCTGTGCATTTCAAGGCACTTCAGTGGGCCTTTAAACTGAAATTTTATATTGCTGAATTAAAGCTATAGAAGCACTGTGCTTGTTTTAAAACAGAACAACTATCAATATTAGTTGGTAGCTTAGTGTTGTTTTTGGTGATGTTGTATTTGTCTGCCACAGTTCCAGCTTATTCAACTCACCTTATCTAGACATTTTGTGGCTGTCACGTCCTACACGTTACTTTCTGCAAACTGTCACACTTATATTTTACAGCATTTTGCAGAAGTGTGAAGATAACTCCAGAAATGATACAGAAATCAGGGGATTGCATGACACTTTAATTCAATAAGAAACATGGTTGAACATGGCATATTAGCTGAAATATTTATGGCTTTCAGGTTGCTGTGAAATATTAGCATATTAGCATTAGCATATATAGCATATCATCAAATATTACACACTTGTTGAGAACACCGATAGCCTACACAAATGTTAACATCTAAACTCTTGGAAAAACTCTTCTCTGGGTTAAAGTGCAGACCACTTGTCTAGATGCAACACTTCTGAAGAAGACCAAACCACACGGCACACTTATCATGTGCACTTGGACAACACCAGAGCTTCAGTTATTTGTTCTGTGCTTGATCTACCGCTATGAAGTAAGTATGCGGTCAGCTGTACGCTTGTGTGTATTATTTTGGCAGCTGTAATGTAACATAGGTGCTATCGACTGGAACGGGATGAATATTTGTACATAGCATGGAACTGTCCACCTCAGCATGCTGAAAGAACAAAGAGGAAAAGAGTGTTAGATGGATGGATGGATGGATGGATGGATGGATGGATGGATGGATGGATGGATGGATGGATGGATACATCACATAATGTACCTGTAATTGATTTGGATCTAGATGCTGTTGTAAATCTGGTGTCGGCTGTACATCAGTATTATGAAGATGTTGTTCTGCAGACCTTCTAACAGCACAAACCTTCAAAAGTCCTGAGAATGGAATAAAATAAATGAAATACAATGAAATAATGTACAGTATGTTTAAACAATTAAACACTTACAGCATTATTATCTTTTCACAGATGCAACCCCTACACTGTATTGGCTGATTTTAGCGATATAATGTATCATATCTGTTGATATTTTTAATGTGCTTGCTTATTTCCTCTATATTTATTTAAGCCATCATCCAGCTCTCACTTAACGTTAATGTAACGGTCACCAGCTGGAGTGCCCTTGAGAGCCACCAGAGGGCACTCCACATAAGATTATTATCACTCACATACTACATTTCCCATACTCACTGCCCGGACTCATCATCACTTATCACTGATCACATTCACCTGTACCTCATTCACTGATTGCATTCACCTGTGTCTCATCATCCTGTTAGTCTCAGTCTAATTATACCATGTTCATTCATTCACTCACCGCAAAGTCTTGTTTAGTGTACACTGCAACTCTGAGCGTTTTCCTGGTTTTCCTGGTTTTCTTGCCTCTGACCCCTGCCTGTCTTGTTTTTGTTTTGTTTTGTTTTGTTTTGTTTGGACTGTCTACCTGTGTTTTGACCCATTGCCTGTTTATTGGATACGTGTCTGGATTGCCCCTTAATAAAGCTGCGTTTGGATCCTCTACCTTCGTGTCTCGGAGCAGTTCATAGTTAATCTTTAAAAACACTTGTAATTTATGTTCACTGTCAAAAGTGATCTATAGCAAATCTCAAAATGAATATCCATTTTTCATACTGTACATTATAATGTTGAGATGCCTACATTCACTTTTAAATATAAAAATGATTGAAATTTAAATATAGTGGAATTTTAATGAGGGCCATTTATCGGTTATCAGCCATGACAGGAAATAATTATCAGTTTTATCGGTATCGGTGAAATTATTGGTGTAATTTTACTTACACTGATGAAAACTCACCTATAACCACAACGACCAAAACAGCATTGAACAGAGCAGATATGAGAGTAAGAGTCTGCCATGACGTCTGGTTCTGCTGAATATACTGTACGACTGTATGATTCTGGCACTCGGTTACTGGAGTTGGTTCTGTAAATAATGAATTAAGATGGTTAATAATCTCTAAATAATCACTGTATAGAACAATATGACTAAAAGTGTACTCACCAATGATGTGTAGTCTAGTGGGATTGCTGAATTTTGGATCTGAGTCTGTGCCCATGCAGTAATAAACTCCTAACTCATCAATAGTGACATTATTTATGAACAGATGATGTTTAGAGTCCACTGAATATTTGTGGATGGATCTTTTATTGAAGTAAAACGGAGATGAGTTTGGAAAAGTGCGCATTATCAAAACCGCAGAATCTTGAAGTTTTAGTAAAAACCAATAAACCTCTTTTTCATCAAGATCACAGTTTATGGTCACATTTTGCCCCAAATCTGTTAGTTGATCTGTTAAAGTCTCTGCAGCTTCACACCATATGAGCAGATCTACAAGATAAAAAAAATCAAATAATCATGTTCATTTATAAGTATCCTCTTAAAACGCTGTCACACATATTTTAATTCTTTATCATTATTATGCAACCAAGTTTTTATGTATCAAGAGAAATTAATATAGTGCAGTGTGTCCAAACATTTGACTGAATACATGAAATAAAGTTACAGGAATAAAGCACATGAAAAGCTGTTCAAAATACTCAAAGATACTTACAGAGATAAAGCTGAATTATCATGTTGTAGTTGTAAATAAACACTTGAAAATGAAACCCGGGTCCCTCGAGACAGTGATGAACTCTTGTACAGCAAAGAGAGGAAAAATTCAACCACGTCAAGCACAGGAAGTCAGGTTTGCTCTGACCACTTTTTCCTGCATTTCACCCATCATCTGCATTTCATAAGTGACTGAGTGGAGATATTACATAGTATAAACCTAGATATTTATAGAAAAACATTGGGGAGCAAAATGTATTTTGGTGGGATCATAAAAAAAAACTTGAATTGAGACAAAGAATTAATAAAACATTGCAGTTAATATTAAGGCATCCAACCCCTGAAGATGAGCTTATTTTCATCTGGAAGATGTATTTCTTTGAGCATTTACCCATCTCCAATATGTCTGAGACTCTTCCTGGCACAAATATACATTTAGATTTTAAATGTCCTTAAAATGTTTGCAAAAAACAAATGTTTTTTTTTCTAAAAGATGACGTGTGCTATCTGCAAATGATGCAACATGCTGAAATATTGAGTGTGCAGGAGACGAATGTAATGATTGTTCAACCACTAGATGGCGGTGTGCACCAGTGGTGTAGGTGTAGGTACCTGTTCATGTTATTTAATATTATGTTACACATATCAGTTTAACAGATGTTATCAGGAGGGACAGGTGTGCTTGTTTTAAAAACAATTTATATTTTTCATCAAATGGACAACAAAGCATTGAAAAGGATATTGCTGTGTGGACGTTGTTTATTTGTTAATTCCAAACTATGAGTGAAGAATATCTTACATCCGTTTCCTGGATTAAAGGAAAGCCACTACAGTGTGTAAAGACGAATTTTACTTGAGGATTTCAAGAGGAAAGGGGGACAGGAAATAATGAATAAAATTGGGAAAGTATTGAATATTACATTAATATTATTGGAGAGAAACAGACTGAAGTAGTGAGTAATATTAAATTGCTGTAACACACAGCAGTTCATCAAATCTAAAATATGAGAGTGAAACAAGTAAAAACGAATGAGCGAATTCGGACAGCCATTGAACGTATAGGCTACATCATTATTAGGCTACTCATTATTGTGGTGCAATGCGGGGTTGAATAAGTAGGCTGCATTCAAGAACATCCACTATGGTTTCGGACAACACAAATGGCTGAATAGGGGGCGATTTCAGATTCAGCCTAAGATTTATGCAGAAGGTCGGATCTCCACGCCGCTCCCGTGCGCCTCAGCATCGTCTGTAATACAGCAAAAGTGGGCATAAGTGGTTTGAGCTCTCTTGCAGGCCGTTTCTCAATAAGCGTTTTTATGCGATCTTACGTCCTTGCTTCTTGTTCAACGCCGTTATCAACTGCCGAAGTTCAGTTCCAATACTCAAGAACGCAAGTACAGAGGACGCTTGAAAATACTATTGTGGAAAATATGCAATTGTCCTGTTAGCCTATAAGACTAGTCAAGTCAAGTCACCTTTATTTATACAGTGCTTTTTACAATACAGATTGTATCAAAGCAGCTTCACAGTGATAACATGAAAATAATACTACAAAGTTTGTTTCTAGAAGAAAATTGCGTCATTGTGTAACGGATGACAGACAGGATGTATATGCAACAACGCTCTTTATTGAAAACACTCAGTGGGTCAGAAACACAGCACAAAGACGATCGCCAACACAGCGGGACAGGTGGGCAGACACAAACGCTGATGGTGTGGTGACGCAGGGACCTCGGTGGGCAACAGGTGCTGGTGCGGTGATCCAGTGGTAATCCCTCGTGAGTGCAAGATGAATCCGTGAAGAGTGCAGAAATCCAGGAGAACACGACGAAGACAGGAAGATCCAAACAGCACGGGGAACACAGGAACAAGCACGGGAACACACCAGGAACAACCACAACGATCTGACAACATGAGACACCGGTTACTGAGCTTATAAAGGGACAGACAATTGAAACCAGCTGGCGCTACTGATCACTAATGATTAGTGACCACGCCCACAGACACACACACAAACACACAACAGCACGTTAGACGAGAGAGAGACAGCGAATTCATGAACCGTGACACATTGTCCACCTTAAGTAAGGCAGATCATAGCCGTTGAATATTAAATGTCCCCAACTAAGCAAGCCAAAAGCCAAGGCAACAGGAACCAAAACTCCATCAGATAATCTTTAGATTAGAAACGACTTATTATGTCAAAATAACAAGATATTATGTCGAAATAACGAGATATTTATGTCGAAATAACAAGATATGTCAAAATAACGAGATATTTATGTCGAAATAACGAGATATTATGTAGAAATAACAACTTATGTCGAAATAACGAGATATTATGTCAAAAATAACGAGATATTTATGTCGAAATAACAAGATATTATGTCGAAATAACGACTTAATATCTCAAGTATTTTGGGAGTGAGAGCGGGGACTCAGGGATCTTTTTAGTATGATCCCTGTTAATCGTTATGATAATTTCATCCTCTTTGAGTAAGGATTCAATTAATTCATAACAAATGAGGCTCGTCCGTTCGTGTTTTTTTTTTTTTTTTTGTGATTTTAGAATTATTATTTTTTTTACAAATGTCTAATGAGTGTACCGTTGTCTGTTTTTTCGGTGGGTAGCAATTATTCCTAAAAATCTTGCTGTTCTTAAAAGGAAAAAAGCAGTGATGAATGTTAAATATGGAGTTTGACATTGAAGCATTTCTTTCTAAACCCAATATACAGCAATTTAATGCGTTGCGGGGAAAAAAGCGTCAAAAGCAAGAAAATAGAGTGTTACATTTGTGTGAGTTGGAGATGGTGCATAAAGAGAAAGAAAGAGAGCATGCATGAACTGCCATGCCTTCATCTAATCACTCTGCAGAAAGGGTAACTTATATGCCTACTGATGTGACTTCATTTGATCCTAGTAAGCATATTAATCTTGTGCCTCCTTTTCGAGAGTCAGAGGTTGATGCTTATTTTATTGCATTTGAATGAATTGTTGCCAAACTCAAATGGCCAAAGGATATGTGGGCATTAATGATGCAGTGTAGTTTGGTAGGTAAGGCACACAGAGTCTGTTCAGCTTTGCCCATTGAAGATTATCTGAATTATGCTTTAGTGAAAGCTGCTGTCTTGTGGGTTATAGCTTGTTTCTGAAGCATAGAGACAGAAGTTTCGTAACTATACTAAATCAGCGAGACAAGCTTTTGTGGAATTTGCACGTGATAAGAAAGTTTTTTTAGTAAAGTGGTGCGCTGCCTGCATCTAAGACAACTACATTAAATAAGAATATCGTTGCAGAAGCGCTGTCTAGGGTTTATGGTTTATTAAAGGGTAACTCTCGTCAAAATGCAACCTAGGGTCTTTTTGTTAATTTTGTTAATTAGAATGGAAGCGCCACTTTTAAGTTTGACTGTATTTTTGTTTTCAGTCAAATTGCCTTGTGAATGGGAGTGCTAGAGGCACGACTATGAAAGCATCAAAAATCACTATTTTTAAAACACTGAGAAGGCTCGACACAAATGAAACTTTGTTTGAAGTATCACTTCTTTATTAGTTCCTAAGGCTGACTCCTCAGTTAGTTTCTGCACTGGCTATCGCAAGGTCAATGCAGTGACTAAACCTGATTCCTTTTCACTTCCACGTATGGAGGACTGCATAGGCTGAGTTGGACCTGCAAAGTTTGTAACGAAATTAGATCTCCTGAAGGGATACTGGCAAGTTCCCCTTACTTCTCGGGCATCGGAGGTTTCATGAAGTATTCTGTTATGGTGTTCAGAATGCGCAACGCACCATCAACATTCCAATGCATTGTTTTAAATGGAGTTGAGAAATGTGAAGCTTATTTAGACGATATTGTAATATATTCTTCCAGTTGGGAAGAGAATCTTTAAATGATGTGTTTTCACGTTTTGTTGATGCTTCTCTGACTTTAATCTTAGCCAAATGTGAGTTCGCTAAGGCAACAGTGGTGTAACTAGGGAGAAGGGTAGGTCAGGGACAAGTATGTCCAGTTGAAGCGAAGATCTGTTATGGAATGTCAGTGAATAAAAGGGAGTTGCGTAGATTTTTGGGTATGGCAGGATATTACAGAGGATTCTGTCATAACTTTGCCAGTGTTGTATCACCATTAACAGATCTTCTCAGCATAACTCAAGTTTTTGTGTGGTCTCCTGCTTGTGAGGAAGCTTTTCGAGCAGCTAAGGTTTTGTTGTGTAACGCCCCTAGTCTCTCAGCGCCGGACTTCGAGTTAGAAGTGGATTCTTCTGCTACTGGGGCTGGTGCGGTTCTTCAAGAAAGCGAGTTAGGGATTGAACATCCAGGGATTGTCACATAGTTATAGGAATAGTTTCCTTGCTATATAGTGAATAACTGTAATATCTAACCTTACGTTTAATGTAATTTTACAGTAAATACAACATTGTACAGTTTATTGAACTGAAAAACAAGTCATTGTATAATTTGACAAAAACATAAATTGCCATTCCCAGTATTCTGTGTGACACTTCATATTTGATGTTTTTTCCTTGAAATTACTGTTTCTTATTTTTTTCTAATCAGTTGTGTATATTAGGGTTTTTTATTTTTGTTACAGCAAATGTTGTTCAGTGAATTCTTATTGCATTCATTTAAGTGTCAAGTGTAGCTACACAATCACTAATGACTAAAAAAGACACACCAGAAAGGAATGATCAAACACTGAACCAATGAGATCATATGACACATGACTAGAAGAGACCATGACAGACAAGAAACTAAACTTTGAAAACAACATGAAACAAAACCAAAACTAGGCACGACACTGATACTCCCTATGAAGACAGTTCCTGAATGTTAGTAAATGCAGTATAAGGTCAACACAACTAGAAGTACTAACATTGTTGACATTCATACCAATTCTTGCTAGTTGAGTAATCATCTGTGTGCGTGCAAACATCAGCCATTGATTTTAACTTTTTTGTTAATGAGCAGTTTTTCAAAAAACAATCAATAGTAAAATTACCAAGTAAAAATATATCCTTATTTTCTTCTGTTACCCCATCCATGTTTACACATATTGTCATGAACCACTCAGAGACTCGAAGGTGAGATCCAAATGCAGCTTTATTTAAGGGCAATCCAAAGGCCTAATCCAAAGTACAGGCAATAGTTCATACACAGGCAGGCAGTCCGTAAAAACAAACAAACAAAACAGGCAGGGGTCAAAGGCAAAGAGTAATCCAGGGAACAGGGCAATAAATCCAAAAAAAACAAGAGACATGAAACCAGGGAGAATGCTCAGAAATGCAGTTAGACACATACAAAACTTCACAATGAGTGATGGGGTGAACCAGGCTTATATGGGGTGAACTAAACAAGATAAGACACAGGTGACTGTGATAATGAGTGTTGAGTCTGGGCAGTGAGTTCTGGGAAATGTAGTTTGTGAGTGAAATATGATAGTCTGGTGTGGAGTGCCCTCTGGTGGCTCTCAAGGGCACTCCAGCTACATAGCCCCCCCTCAAAGGAGCGGCTTCCAGACGCTCTAAAAAAAATTGTCCAGGAGGGAGGAGGAGCGGAGGCGGACCCCGGGGCGGGATGGAGGGCCAGGCCCATGGAGCGGAAGAGGACCTGGAGACTGCGGCAAGACGGGAGGCCAGGGCGGAGCAGGCGACCAGGGCAAAGCAGGCGGTGCAGGCGACCCTTCGGGTGGAGCAGGCGGAGGAGACGACCCTTCGGGCGGCCAGGGAGGAGCAGGCTGTGCAGACAGCCAGGGAGGAGACGACCCTTTAGGCGGCCAGGGAGCAGGCTGTGCAGACGGCCAGGGAGGAGACGACCCTTCAGGCGGCCATGGCACAGGAACAGACACCGGCCCAGGAACAGACACTGTGGCGGCGGCCATCTCTGCTGAGAGCTCAGGTTCAGGTGTGTCGGCGGCCATCTCTGCTGAGGGCTCAGGTTCAGGTGTGTCGGCGGCCATCTCTGCTGAGAGCTCAGGTTCAGGCGTGTCGGCGGCCATCTCTGCTGAGGGCTCAGGTTCAGGCATGTCGGCGGCCATCTCTGCTGAGAGCTCAGGTTCAGGTGTGTCGGCGGCCATCTCTGCTGAGGGCTCAGGTTCAGGCATGTCGGCGGCCATCTCTGCTGAGAGCTCAGGTTCAGGCATGTCGGCGGCCATCTCTGCTGAGAGCTCAGGTTCAGGCATGTCGGCGGCCATCTCTGCTGAGAGCTCAGGTTCAGGCGTGTCGGCGGCCATCTCTGCTGAGGGCTCAGGTTCAGGCGTGTCGGCGGCCATCTCTGCTGAGGGCTCAGGTTCAGGCATGTCGGCGGCCATCTCTGCTGAGAGCTCAGGTTCAGGTGTGTCGGCGGCCATCTCTGCTGAGGGCTCAGGTTCAGGCATGTCGGCGGCCATCTCTGCTGAGAGCTCAGGTTCAGGCATGTCGGCGGCCATCTCTGCTGAGAGCTCAGGTTCAGGCATGTCGGCGGCCATCTCTGCTGAGAGCTCAGGTTCAGGCGTGTCGGCGGCCATCTCTGCTGAGGGCTCAGGTTCAGGCATGTCGGCGGCCATCTCTGCTGAGAGCTCAGGTTCAGGTGTGTCGGCGGCCATCTCTGCTGAGAGCTCAGGTTCAGGCATGTCGGCGGCCATCTCTGCTGAGAGCTCAGGTTCAGGTGTGTCGGCGGCCATCTCTGCTGAGGGCTCAGGTTCAGGCGTGTCGGCGGCCATCTCTGCTGAGGGCTCAGGTTCAGGCGTGTCGGCGGCCATCTCTGCTGAGGGCTCAGGTTCAGGCGTGTCGGCGGCCATCTCTGCTGAGGGCTCAGGTTCAGGCGTGTCGGCGGCCATCTCTGCTGAGGGCTCAGGTTCAGGCGTGTCGGCGGCCATCTCTGCTGAGAGCTCAGGTTCAGGTGTGTCGGCGGCCATCTCTGCTGAGAGCTCAGGTTCAGGCGTGTCGGCGGCCATCTCTGCTGAGGGCTCAGGTTCAGGCGTGTCGGCGGCCATCACTGCTGAGGGCTCAGGTTCAGGCGTGTCGGCGGCCATCTCTGCTGAGGGCTCAGGTTCAGGCATGTCGGCGGCCATCTCTGCTGAGGGCTCAGGTTCAGGCGTGTCGGCGGCCATCTCTGCTGAGAGCTCAGGTTCAGGTGTGTCGGCGGCCATCTCTGCTGAGGGCTCAGGTTCAGGCATGTCGGCGGCCATCTCTGCTGAGAGCTCAGGTTCAGGTGTGTCGGCGGCCATCTTGTCCGGAGACACTGGCTCGGCGGAGACACTGGCTCGGTGACGGCCATCTTGTACGGAGACACTGGCTCGGCGGCAGACTTGGCAGGCATGACGTGAAGAGACTCAGACTTGGCAGGTGTGACATGAACAGTCTCTGGCTCGGCAGCGGCCATGATGGGATGAGGCTCTGATATGACTACGCTGGTGAGCTGGATTTGCCAACACTAGAGTGGGCATGACGTGAAGTAGCTCAGGCATGGCAGGGCTGACGTGGAGCGCAGGCTCGGCAGGGCTGACGTGGAGAAGCTCAGGCTGAGAGGATGCTGTGAGATTGTGGGACCCCTCATCCACAACGCCCACAGTAAAGAACACGCCACTTATTCAAAGGGTGATGTCAATATATTGTCTTAAGGTCCATTGAGGGGTGTTATCAGGCATGAGGTAATCTAGAATGTCCATAAGCCCATAGCGGAACATGTCCTTTAAGACACCCTCATTAAAGTCCACCTCCTGGCAGAGCTCACAAAACTCCTCCACATACCTCTCAATAGGGCGGTCACCTTGGCTGAGATGCATAAGTCTCACTGCTGGATCCATGTTGGCGAAGTTTTGTCATGAACCGCTCAGAGACTCGAAGGTGAGATCCAAATGCAGCTTTATTTAAGGGCAATCCAAAGGCGTAATCCAAAGTACAGGCAATAGGTCATACACAGGCAAGCAGTCCGTAAAAACAAACAAACAAACAAACAAACAAACAAACAGGGGTCAAAGGCAAAGAGTAATCCAGGGAACAGGGCAATAAATCCAAAAGACCAAGAGACATGAAACCAGGGAGAATGCTCAGAAATGCAGTTAGACACAAACAAAACTTCGCAGTGAGTGATGGGATGAACCAGGCTTATATGGGGTGAACTAAACAAGATAATAAGACACAGGTGAATGTGATAATGAGTGTTGATGAGTCTGGGCAGTGAGTTAAAAAGTGATAATGTACACCTAAATAAACCGTCAGGCGTAACCAAGGAAACCAAGTTATTGTTTGTAACTTGTAACTTTAGATTTCGATTGTAAAACTAATTAAAATATAAACTAATGTTTTAAAAATGTGTTATTTGGCAAGTGACCATGGTATAAGAGGGTTAATGCCCGACGAGGTGTCCATTATCAGGTTTTAATGGACGACGGCGAGGCGTGAACCGTCCGACGCGCAGCGGAGTTATGTTATGTTACTTACATGCACTGTTATGTTACTTACATAACAGTGATCTTTTATTGACAAGCCTCAAAGGAGCCACCCCTTAAAAACAGATCATTTCAGAGTCAGAATGAAGGTTGAAAATAATAGTTTTTCCACGTATATTTGTTTTCTGTGTAAAAAACATTAATAACATTATAATTGAATCTTCAAGGAGCATATTAAAATAACAAAAATATCCATGTCATGACCCCTTTAACCTGTTTTTAAATATTTAATGTTTGAATAAATCCGTCATGAAAACAAGTTAACCATTTAGCCACCATTTAAATGTTTATATTTAAAAAAAATAAATAATTGGAGTTGTGGTATATTTTCCGCTACGCAACTGACTTAAGTTAAACCGGGTGTCCCAGAAACCTATAAAATGTATACTCTACTAAGCGTTCTTCAATACCTGTTTGAGTCAAATGACATCTCGTCCTTTTTGAACACTATCACTTGGGAATAAGGTCTCTAGTGCTCCACTAAACAAAGTCACTTGGGAATAGAAGTAAGATCTCTAGTGTTTAAAGGGTAACTCTCGCCAAAATCCAACCTAGGGTCTTTTTGTTAATCTACCTGAGGCAAATTTTCGTGTAAAAGCATAATTAGAATGGAAACTCCACTTTTAAGTTTGACCGTATTTTCGTTTTCGGTCAAACTGCCTTTTGAATGGGAGTGAATGGGGCACGACTATGAAAGCATCAAAAATTTTATTTTTAAAACACTAAGAAGACTCGACACAACATGAAACTTTGCTGGAAGTATCACCAGGGGCTCTACACATGAACTCCAGCATTGAGAACATTGTTTGTGTACACAGAGTTTACTAAAAAGAAAGATTTTGAACAACTCACTGAAGCTGTGTCCGCCGGCATTTTGACAGTCAACGTAACGGGGAGGAGAGTAAAGATGGAAAGCTCCTAAAGCTCAGTTTCATATAAATTCACAGATATTTTGTTGTTTTGTTGTTAGTGAAAATCAATATTGACCTTGTATTTGAAAAAGGATGCTCATATAAGAAGCAATATTAAAATTCAGAGTCAGTTCATTCGCATTCGGAGATCGACTCGTTTAATTCAGCAAATCTAAATTACTTCACTTTGTTACTCAAAGTCATGGGTTTATATATTTTGATGACTCTAGTTTCATTTCCTCTTTTGTTATGATGATTCATGACACATGACACGGACATGATTCAGACACCCTTTAGTCCAAGTTTTGAGGACATTTGTTTTTCAATATACATGTTAATCCTGAAGGAAAAAGAAATGCTAGTTATGATTAATAAAATAAAAAATAAAAAAATCCATAACAGAGTAGAAACATAATTGTGATTTATAACGTTATTATTATAAAACTTACTGTCATTTTAAAGGTTTGTATACAAAAAAGGTAATTTTAACCTTTAAAATTACAGTAATGTTCCGAATGACAGTAAGGTCTGTAGGCCTATAATTTACAGCAGTCATTGAGAGAGACTTAAAAAAAAATTTTTGTACTGTACCTAAAATGTGATCCTGGACCACAAAACCAGTCACGAGTCGCACGGGTATATTTGTGGCAATAGCCAACAATACATTGTATGGGTCAAAATGATTGATTTTTCTTTTATGCCAAAAATCATTAGGATATTAAGTTAAAATCATGGTCCGTGAAGGTATTTTGTAAATTTCCTACCGTAAATAAATATTAAATGTATTTTTGTGAGTGAATGCAGCACTATCGCAAACATAAATGGACAACTTTAAAGGAGATTTTCTCAGTGTTTAGATTTTTGTGCACCCTCAGATTCCATATATTCAAATAGTATAGTAATTGTATCTCGGATAAATATTGTCCTATTCTAACAAACCAAAACTATTTATTCAGCTCTCTGATGACGTAAAAATCTCAATTTCAAAAAATGTACCCTTGTGACTGATTTTGTGGTCCAGGGTCACAAATAGCAAATTAATTGATATCGAATCGAAATTGTAATGGAATTTAAGTGCAAGCTTGTAAATCGAAATGTAAAATTCGTGTCAGTACTCAGTCCTGCCATACTGATCAACATTTTATATATATATATATATATATATATATATATGTATATATATATATATATATATAGTAACTCTGCTTTTGTCAAATGAGTAGATCACAATGTTCCTGACTTACTGTTTTTATGTCCCCACCCTAAAAGCTTTTGAAGTGCTTCATCTTTAAAAAGAAAAAAAATTACTTAAGCAGTGCACATTGCGTGCTGTTTGAGGGGCATTTGTAAGGTGGCCAAGAGAGCTCCAGGGGAACCAAATAAGTGACGAACCGGGCTGGGACATGCTTATTGTTCGTGAGCATCCCTAGGGCAGACGGTAGAGCTCTTGTAGTGGGCACTTTGGAGTGAGCAGGGCACTAGTGTGCCATTATGTAGCCGTTTGGAACGCACTTAATGAAGGGAGCAACGAAAAACAACGTAATTTCCTCATTATTTTCACCGGGGATGTTCCCATGACAACGAAGCACGGTGTCCATCAGCTGAATACCTGTTCTTACGACAGAAATATAATGCTGTTAACATAATGGTTGCAAATATTTTTTTTTTTTTTTTATTTATTTTTTTTTTACAAAAAAGCTTTTAAAATATGCGTTATATATCTGTGTGTGAGTGTCTCAACTTTAAAACTTTGGACCCTACATTTCCTAACATTTCTTATTAAACTTTTTTTTATGAAAATTTAAACATAACATGAAAAAATTTGTACAGTGTAACTGATGTATAGATTAATATCTTTCCCTCATGTTCTTTTTCTCTATCTTTTTTATTTATTTTATTTTTCAGCTCATTGTTCTTTTTTCATTTGTATTCTGATGACATTGAACATATTGTTAATACGTTTTGTATATTGTATACAAGTTGTATGTCATAAAAATGGAATCGCTGTATGTTTTACAACAACAACACTAACAACAACAAAAAGTTAAAAGAAATAAATTAAAATAAAATAAAGTAGACTTTTTTGAGCTGTAAGCACGTCCCAGCCGGGTTTGTCACTTATTTCCCCTGCAAACATTTCTGTTATGGTCTGTGTTATTTGCAGTGCGTTTCTGTATTTGGTTGTGTTGTGAGTATTTGGAGCACATGTGTGGTGTGAAACTGATGAAGATGTTTTCTTAATTTTTGGGTGTCTATTCAGAAAGAAATTATAAAATGTTTGAGTAGGCTATATAATTTTTCATAATCTACTTTAAAGTTTTGCTAAAATGTTATGTTGGTTAATCACCTTTTGTGATTTGCAATGTATCTTTTTGTTTCTGTTTCTGTTCTTCCAATAGGAGTCAGTTCTCCCTTCCACTCACAAGATAATCAGCTGCTCCCTTTCAACAAAGCTCACATGACATAGATCCAGATAAACAACCTGTCTTAAAACTGGAACACGTTATTTTCAGCTTCAACTCTTCCATTGTCTAAGGAATATGGAAAGCTGCTTCAAGTTTCTTTCTTTATCATTACTGATCACAAATGGTATGTTTTTATAGCTTCATCATTTCAGTTTTGATCATTCTGTCAGTAGATTTGAAATGTTGGGTTGGTACAGAAAGGGTGGTTCGCCTAGGGCACCATATGAGCTAGAACCGCCACTGAGACAAATACAATGTCTGTCATTGTACAGTGCATATACAGTGAAATAGTTGTTAAAGTGACTTCAATGTCACTTTCATAGTTGTTTATAATTATCGTCTTAATATTTTTCAATTAAAGCCATATCGTATCCGATCAGTGACTTCTCATTAATGAGTGAATGCACAATGTTTATTTTCATCGATATTTATGAGAAATTTTATTTGAATATATCATTATATTAAATTTATAAGAACATACAATATGATAATTACCACCAGTATGAACTCCATTGATTTCAATGATTTAATTAAATTCATTGAACTTCTAACTTGCGACTGCTCAAAACACTCTAAAGTTATGAAAACGACATATTCTTTTTCAAAACATATAAAACAACATCAATTTGACTGAAATGTTTTCAAACAAAATACTTGCATAAACTGCATAAGCAGAGTGAAATGTGGACCTCTTTTCAAACCCTCTTTCCTTTTTTTTAAAATTTAGACTATTTAGTCTAGATTACATGTTTTTCTCTTCCTCTATATCATCTGTTTTGAATATGTTTGTGTTTGTGTGTGGTCCTGGTAAACCCTACGTTATTGCAATTAACAACTTTTTTTTTGTCCCAATGAAGAAAACAGCTTATAAATCAGCTTATAAATTATGTTTGAAAACAGCTTGTAAAAGTGCAGAAAGTTTTCTGCCGATGTGTGGACAAAAACAGTTTAAACATTTCTCAGAATACCTTGCGGGTTTAGGATGACAAAACAGACCAGTAAAGCAGGTTTTTTTTGTTTTTTTTACTGGGTGAGGTTGCTATGTGTCCTGTGGGTGTGGGTGTGTGTGTTGCCACAACTTGCAGTAGAGGAGAGGATTTAGTTTCAGTATTTATTTTGAACTAAAGTAAATACTCTAAAATGTAGAATGCAATGGGGAACATAACACAAAAACACATAACACTTAAGAGAAGAGACTGAACCAGACAAGGGACTATAATTGCACAAAATAATAAGTGATAAAACAAAAAGCGCTTTGGGTGTACAGTGGTAACGTTATATAAATGCCTCATTTCATTTTCATTTAAAACAAGGCACAGGTTGGATTGATCAATCAATTAATAAGCAACCATAGACACAGGAACTAAACACAGGCCAAAAAACTAAATTCAAAGAACCAAAACACAGACAACATGTGAATTTTCAATGTCCAGCAAACTGACATCCCTGAACACTTGTTTTTATGTCCATTGTTAGTCTTTATCCGTAGTTGAAACATTGTTAATGTTATTTGACAATAATGAGAGTACTGGCCATAGTGTAAGTAAAAAAAATAATAGTATTTTTTTCTCTAGGTGTGTTTGGTGTTGAGACTGAAGGAATGGCAGTGATGGAGGGGAGTTCTGTCACTCTACAAACAGGTGTTAATAAACAGAATGATGATCTGATAGTGTGGTATTTTGGACCTGCCAACACTCTTGTTGCCCAAATCAATGGAAAGGCCAATAGCACCACAATTCATGCGAGTGTTGTTAGGAGAATGCAGCTAGATAATGATGGGTCTCTCACCATCCTAAACACCATAACCGCAGATTCTGGTCTTTATAATCTTAAGATCACCAGCAAAAAAAGAGTTTCATACAAGAGATTCAGTGTTACAGTCTATGGTGAGTATTCTAAATTCAGCAACCTTGATACATTACACTTTTAGGGGGCAGCAGCTCTGCATGCACCTACTGTCATGATTCCTACAGTATATAAAGGCCCTTTCATCAAACACAATGAAAAAATATTCAGATTCAGAAACATTCGTTTTTGATGAATTTTTGGTTTCAATAATGTAACCTGTCCGCAGCTGCTTCTTTTTTTTTTTTTTTTTTCTGAATAAGTATTTCTACATATAGAAAGTGATACACTGCAATATTCCATCTGTTTGCAGTCTAAAATACAAATTGGGGAGACAATCTTTTTTCTCTTCTGTTTTTCAGACAATCTCCCCGTTCCTGTCATCATCAGAAACTCTTCACAATGTTCTTCATCATCTGAAAGTTCATCAGTCTCTAGATGTGTGCTGCAGTGTTCAGTGGTGAATGTGAGTGATGTGACTCTCTCCTGGTACAGAGGACTCAGTTTATTGTCCAGCATCAGTGTGTCTAATCTCAGCATCAGTCTCGCTTTACCTCTGGAGGTGGAATATCAGGATAAAAACACATACAGCTGTGTGTTGAACAATCCCATCAGCAACCAGGCCACGCATCTGGATATCACTCAACTCTGTCAGCCTTGTACAGGTACGTCAGTGATATTCGTGTATCTCTGTCAGTCATGTCTTTATATAATTCATTATAATTGATCAGAACTCATTGATTGGTTAGCATGGCAAAGGTTTAAAATTGCTATATGTCTACAAGAGATGTTTCTGATCAAGATCAGATTAAGCTCATCACTGTTAACTGAATATAAGGTATGATAGCTTTTGCTAGAATAATTGCAATTATTCCTTACGTAGTTAATTTTACTGAGTACTTATTTTTGTAATTACACTGTAACATCACCTTAAAACCTGTAACCTGAAGTATTTATCAGCTGATTCGAATCGGTGACCAATCCCACCCCTAATGGCCACTATATTTTTAGGTCCTTAAATTTATTTGATAGTAGTTTTTGTCTTTATTTGTCTTTTTAGATGCTCGCTATAGACCCATATTTCTTCCAGTGTGTTTGATTGCAGTATTATTTGCAGTAATCCTAATAACACACAGAGTGATATTCTTCAAAACAAAAAGAGGAGGATATCAAAAAGGCAGGTCTTATAAAGAAAACAAAATCATTTTCATGACTTTCTCCTCATCATAATGAGTGAAAAATGAAACATTTTTATCCTTTATTCTGCTTTTCAGCCAACTTGATGAAAATTGGGCATGCTGAAACATTTCTGAAGACCAAAGAAAGAGGACATAAAATCCAGGAGCAAGTCTGAAGATGCAAATGCATGCCTGAATAATTGAAATTGTCTAATCTCTTATCTCTTATTCTAATTTTAATCTACAGGTGATATAAGTCATTATGTGCAATAGCAAATGCTCCACATACATTATATTCAGTATCATAGTAGTTTAATGCTGCTTTCACATGCTATCAGAAATGTTAGTTCCCACTTCTGATCGTGATTATGAGCTTGTCGCTTTCAAGTGCTTTGTTGTCCAAAAGAATAGTAAATCATGGAGGACACTAGATTTCTTAAGGAAATCTTATTAAAGTCAAAATGTATTGAAGATATGTAGTTTTGAATAAAATGTAGCGGCCCATCCATTGACAATAAATATTCTAGATAGTGAGCTTGATAAAGATTCTGGAATTTCGGTCAAATATACAGGCTGTTTTCGCTGTGTATAAAATATACAATACTCTTCAAATAATTATTCGTATATGTAAATATGCACTACTTTAAGAAGACAAGGCAATGTAACTTTTGTGGAAAACTGAAGAATAGCAGTCACAGCAGCAATCGTTCTCCCCTCTGCCATGTTTAAAGTTTATGGTACGCCTAACTCGCTAACTGTAAAATGATTCCCAAGCTTCCCAGTGGTAAATGATTTGAGAGGGTGTGCATGTCTAATTTTTAACTAGGAAACTCATATTTATGATAATTTCGATAGCATGTGAAGGCAGCATAAAAATATCATTAAACATAGAAACTTTAAATTCATCCATCCCTGCTTACTTTACAACAGTATTCCCGGCAACACTTTACAATAAGGTTTAAATTTTTTAACATTAGTTTACAGAGAACGGAAAGGCGTAGCACCAAGCACTAGTCCAAAACGGAAGAATGAGCCAACTTCTTGTGGTGCGTAGATCCCAAAAAATCTGCACACAAATTTGCCAAAAAATTTGCAAAACACTTTTTGCACTTTTGCACTTTATTTGTGGCCTCAGGACAACATTATTGTAAGTTTTTGGCCACTTTCTTTATGTGCAGATATTTTTTTCTGATTTTTTAACATTATTATATAGTTAACATGAACTAACAGTATACTGTACAACAATTCTACAGCATTTATTAATCTTAATGTTAACCTCAACATTTACCAATACATTTTTAAAATCAAAATTGGTATCTGTTAACAAAAGTTTAATGCATTATGAACTAAAATGAATATTTTATTATATAACATTCACAAAGGTTAATAAAAGCTGTAAAAATATATTTGTCACGGCTTGGCAGATTAAGGTCATTTCCAACGGAGATAAGTTAATGTAACAAGCAGGCATAACAGAATGTAACAGCGTGTCCACAAGACATGAACAATAACCGACAAGAGACTGAACTGAACAGGGAGACTACACAGAGTAATGAGGGAACAAACTAGACACAGGTGGATGAAGGTTAACTAACGAGAACAGGTGCAGACAAGACAGAACATACTTGTGTCAACATTGCTCATTGTTAGTTCATGTTGGTTAATGCATTAACAAATGTTAACAAATTATTTTAAATATTATTATTGTATAAAATGTATTGTTGTTACCTTATTGTAAAGTGTTGCCAAATTCATTGCAATGCAGCTGCAGGACACTTGAACAGGTATATTGATTAATTAGTTTGGACTCTGAATTATGGATTTTATTTATTATGACTTTTCCCCCCTCTCAGGTTAAAAAGAAAATAAGACATAAATGCAAGCTGCTTGATATTGCATTCGATTCTGCCATCCCAGAATAGGGAAGTCCTGTCTGGATTAATGTTTTTTGGTACAAGGCTTGAGTGACACTGACTAGCACTGGTTTTTAGATATTCTGCAGTCATTCCATCAAATCCTGCAACCCCGTATTTCTTATTTAACCCAGCCATATAGTTGATTATTCTGCCATATGCCGGTCCCAAGCCCGGATTAATGGGGAGGGTTGGGGAAAATAACTAAAAACAAGCCTGGAAAAAATACATTAGTTATACAGATATAAATACTAATATATAGAAGGTGCACAGTGTCATACACACAAATACACAACACCACCACAACACTGAACACACGTGACACCAAATTATTAATTAAACAATATAAGATGTAAAAATGAAACCCAAATTTATATAAAAAAATCATTAAACAAAATACCTTCAAGTGTCATGCAGGGAATTTTGTACAGTACAGTTTTTACAATAATCTTTTACTTTTAAAATTATGTTTACACTATAATGGAGCAGTGGTTTAGGTTTAGCCTATGGGTGCTTGGCTTTTCATAATAGACTTAAATAACATGGTTAAAATTATCCCATTTAGCTTGGGATCTTAATTAGCATGCATCAAAGTTATAGTAGTTTTAATAATCACATTTTTATACCTGTATGTCTATGTCTTATCTTAAAAATTGTTAATTGTTAAACTAAAGTAATATTACAGTTATGAAAATTCTGTAGGAAAACATGTTACAGAAAAGAGCAATATAGAAACCCTGACACTGAAGCTGAAATTACAAGAACAGACTTTTGAAAGACATTGGACAAATGGAAAATGTATACATAAAAGAAAATTAAGGGATAAATAGAAATGTGATTGTATATGCATATGTAAGCATATATTTTATATGAGCATGTAAATATGTCTGCAGATTTATAATTATATACTGTATATTGCAACTTGTTGTCTTTAAGGAATTCAGTGATTGTACTAAATTGATGTAAATAATGAATATGTATAATAAATAAAATAATAAATATGTAGTCTGTATGTGACTTACTACTATTTACTACTGTTTGTTTGATGCTAAATAAATAAAAATACTGTGAAATATGGTTCTGCGGTTCTGCAGTTGGTTATTATCAGAGGTGGGTAGAGTATTTGTATAGAAATATTTACTCAAAGTAAGAATCTTAATAGTTAGTTACTATTAGTTACTAGTTACTTCATATACTGTGCAAAAGTCTTCGGCACGTTAGTATTTTCAGAGTTAAAACTGTTCAGATGTGCTCGCGCTCGTGACCACTACTGAACATCTGAACACAAACAACTATCAAATGCACATTGACAGATCTTCTTCCATCTGTTCTCCAAAATGTTTTTGCAGGCGAGTGTAAACAGGTTCACTGTATCTCAGCAAAGGCATTCCTTTTCAAGACGAGTTTGCCCACGACTGTGCAATACCCACAAATTACTGCGGGTTGGTGGGTGTTCATTTCATACTCTGTGAACAATGGTAGCTTATTTAATGTATACATTAAGGAAGGCTAAATGTCAAAATGAAAACTGGTAATGTCATACTTTGTAGTAGTAGTAGTATCGTGTAGCGTATAATCAGTTTGGTTGTAAATGTATTACTGTATGAAATTAAATCGAATGTAGCTGAACCTGAGTGGAATCGTTCACAGACAGCATATGCAGATGTTCAAATATTAATTGCTGGCAATATATAGGATGCTTTTGCAGATTTGCTTTCAACTGATTGTAGGTCCACTGCCACTTCATCCAACGCTCTTGATGTTCTTAAATTTCCTGTTACAACTCTGTGTCAGTGCATGCAGGAAACTGAACAAATAATTTAAAAATTATTAAAAAATTAGATTCCTGATACAATTTACACAGTTTTGCCAACTTGTTTGATCAAGGTTTTGAAAAGAATCAACTCAAAAGATTGATTCATTTGTGAATGGGGCATCGCTCATGTCCCAGAAAAAAAAAAGAGATAAAAAAGTAGTGTGCATGGAATAAACTACGCATTTCTTAACATTTGCATTAAAATAAAGTAACAGGAGGAACGTCACCCAGCGTAACGAAGTCAAAGTACAGTTTTTTTCCTTAGAAATGTACTTGAGTTAAAGTAAAAGTACCCACATTTAAATCTACTTTTAAAAGTAAAATAAATAATAAAAAAAAAATATTCAAGTAAATGTTACAAAGTAATTGTACTTTGTTACTACCCTCCTCTGGTTATTATTGATTCTCAGCTTATGCTACGTCTACGTCATACGTCGGGTCAGAATTCACTTTTCCGCCTGAAAGCCCAGAACTAGACTCTCTCGTGAACGCGTGTACGTCCGTTGCTGGAAGCCAGTGATTATAGTTTCACATATGGATATTTATCTCACAAAAATGCATCGCTTCAGAAGGCCTTTATTAACCCACTGGAGTTGTATGAATTGCTTTTATTATGGATAGAAGCACTTTTTGGAGCTTCAAAAACTCGGGAGAGGTTCAATGCCATTACAAAGCTGGGAAGAGCCTGGACATTAGTTAATATAACTATGATTGTGTCCGGCTGAAAAAAAGAAAGTAATATACTGTAGACCTAGTATGGCTTGAGGGTAAGTAATTTAACATTAACTATTTCATTAATGTTAAGCAAAGAACAAAAGATAGATAAAATCACTCACTGCTCTTGATTGAATCACTATTTTAGCTTTAATAAGGATTATAGCAATGTTACATTTATAATTTATGCAGTAAAGACTGTGCTGTTTATTAAATGCAAAGAGACACTGAACACCCTGATTACTCAAGAAATTATAAAATTTCTGTATATTCACCTGTTAGACCTACCTGAAAATCTTAAAGCACTGTTTAGAAGGTTACATGGGTCAAAAACAATAAAAACAATAACCTTTTTTTCTGCATTGTAGAAAGGCAGGTAAAAATCATACCGGTCCGTCTGGGTTAAGTAGAAATAATAATAGCGTTGAACCCTGATTTATTAAAGGCACACCTAAATGTGATATTTATAATGATTTATTATTATATTATATGTTTTAAGTTCACTTAAATTAGAGGACTTACTGCTTTCATTACCCATGAAGACCTGTATCAGTTTTGTAGAGTACCATATGGACTGTGTTCGGCACCATCTGCTTTTCAACGAATGATGACCATGATCTTAAAAGGCCTTGACGGTTACTTGGACGATGTGATTGTCCATGGTGCGTCCGAAGCCATTCACAATGCAAATCTCAAAGCTGTTCTGCACAGGATTAGTGAAGCTGGTTTAGTCTGAATACAGAAAAGTGTCAATTCAACTTAGCTTAGCTTAGACGACACTTAGCTTTCTTGGATACAGACTCTCAGCTGATGTCCTGCACGCAGATGATGCTCATGTTACTGCAATTACAAATGCACCCTCTCCTACTGATGCAGCTACACTATGGTCGTTTCTGGGTTTTAGTGCCTAGTACAGTGAGTTTGTGCCTGCCTATGCTACTCTGGTAGGTTGAGCCAATGAGAGCCTTACTTAGTAAAGACTGTGAACAGAAAGAACCATTGCTTTTGCTTCATGCTCCTTGTCTGATAATGAACGGAAATACTCCATCGTTGAGAAGGAAGCACTGGCATGATATGTCTGTGTGTACCTGGCTGTGGGGGAAAAAAAATTCCTATTATGCACTGACCATCAAGCTCTTACTACTCTTCTCACGAGTAAAGGAAATAGTCGAGCTGGGTTACGTGTAGTGGTGGGCAGATCGAGGCTTCGTGAAACAATGAAACAGTTGAAGCGAATGTGCCATATTGTGTCGAGGCTTCGAAACAATCCGACACCCATCTCAACGGTGACACCTAGTGGTCACTTGCAGGAGTTGATCTGAAACAACCTTGACAATGAGCCATTAAAAAATGTGTTGTTTTTTTATCATTGTATTTTTCTAATATGTGAAGCTTGTAACCTGTAGGCTCCTCACTAGGCATAATGTTATTTTGGTCATGAAAAATGAATATTAACGCCATGCGCCATTTGAGGATGAGTGCTCCTCAAATGGCGCATCCTGGATGATGTATTGTTGCAGTAGGCTAGCTGCCGATCACAATACACACATCTCACTTTATTTGGGGTTTCTAAATGGAAATGCTCCCACACCACAGATGTACGGCATCTCTTCTGTGGAGCCTCCATTTTTATTTATCTATCTATCTCTTAATCTATCTATGTATCTATATATGTATCTATCTATTAATCTATCGGTCTATATATATTTCTGTCTTTGCATCTATTAATGTGTCACTATATGTATACTCTGTCTGTCTCTAGCCTATCAGTCAATGTGTAAATTTAAATGTAAGCCTAAATATAACTAAACAAATCGCACTATAAATGTCACTATATCACCAAAAATCCGCTATCTCAAAATCAAACTCCTCTCACAAATACCCACGAGGTCAAGATGCATTGACTTCACTTTTATACAGATGTGTGATTGTGTGGTCTGTTCCCGACCCTGTCAATCAAACGCTGATTCGGCGGACCATGCCACCTGTCGAAATACTTGTGAAACACTCCGAAGCTTCATTTAGCCGCAGTCACGTGACATGGGTGTTTTGAATCACGCTTCGGATCAGTGTTTCGAAACATCTACGCTTCGGGATCTCGAAAAGCTTCGGTGTTGCTAGATGGTCTACATGTTTAATTGAGTTTGACTACAATGTTGAATACAGACCCAGTTCATTGAACAATTTGAACAGTGTTGCTGATTGCTTATCAAGATTGCCTCTTGCTTACAATGAACATGACTTTGCGGAAACCATTGAGTATGTTGCTATGATTTCATTTGCTTCCAGCGCAATTTCCAAGGAAGATTTCCAGTCTGTATGCAACAACTGCCCAGTGTTCGCCAAACTGCGTACATATCAACAGACACGTTGGCCAAAACACATGAAGAATGTTGATCTGGACTTACAGGGATACTTTCCTGTCCGACATGAGCTCGCTGTCGTGGATGGATGTATTGTCAGAGGAACATACCTTCTCTTGGTACCTGAGTCACTACAGAAGAAACTCATAGAACTGGCGCATGAATCACATCAAGGTATGGTCCGTACAAAGCACAGACTTAGGCAGTTGTACTGGTGGCCAAAGATGGAAAACCAGACGGAAGCCCTGATACGCAACTGTCAGACATGCAAACAAAATGACAAATCTGCTGTGACACATAATGCTCCTCTCAACCCTGTTGAATTGCCTTCTGTTGAATGGGAAAAGGTCTCCATTGACATTGCCTTCAAGATTCCGACCTGGTGATCTAGTTCGAGTTAAGAAACCTTGGATGGTAAAGAAGGGTGATCGGAAGTTCACACAACCAAAAGCTGTTGTACAGTAGAAAGGTGAAGATTCTTACCTGCTTGATGATGGTGAGGTGTGGAATGCCTCACGTCTTGCTGAAATGCCGAAATCAAGTGGAAGTGTTACTACTACTGAGGTACAACATGGAACAGCATCAAGTCCGTTGAATAGGTCTGTTAGAGTTAGACAAAAACACTTCTGGACCAAGGACTGTTTTAGATATGTAAGGAAATGAAGAACTTGAGATAATGGAGTTAATATTTGAATGAAAAAGTTGTTTCAAAATACTTGTTTATTCTTGATTTTGTTAATTTCTGTTGTGATATACATACAGCTGTATTCTTTCTGAAAAGGGGAAGATGTTGTGTTCTCTTCTCCATTGCATTGCTATAATATTAATGTCCACTAGGTGGCACTGATGTGTTGACATGTTCAACTGATGTTAGAGCTGTGTGGGAGAAAACGAGATATTTGAGTAAAGTGAATGCTAAGCTGTTTGTCTGCTTCTTATCCATTCCTCCTTCAACATAACAATTGTCTTGTGTTAATGGACTTATTGTAGCCAACTAATACCTGTAATGTGGTATTAACTCATGCAAAGTCTAGACAGAGCCAGGAGGTGAATGAGACAAACTCCTTGAAATGCCTTCCTATTTATGATTGTGATATTCCAACCCATCCAGTGAAACCTGTGAAATCTAAAGCAGAAAAGCAGGTTAGATATGGTTAAATCTATTTTAGGACTAGCTGGGTGGTATTGGAGGTTTATACCTCATTTTGCCACTAGGGCGGCAGATTTGACACAGAATCTAATTCAGTGGTCCAGTCCAGCTTTCCAACATTTGAGGTACAAGCGTTAGTGACTAATTCTGTATAGTCCTGATTTTGAGAGAATTTTTGTGCTTCAGATAGATGCCTCTTAAGCCTATTTATTGTTTAATATTTGTATATGTTTTTTTGTAAAATTGAAGTTGATGTATTTTGAATTTTATTTTCATTTAAGTTTATTATTCATGTATGTGAACATGTCATTTCAATTCCCTATTATTATGAAATGGTTGAACCTTTGAGTAAAAAATTATTAATTGTGTCTGTTCGAGTCAGATCTGGTGAGGGACCTCCATGAGGAGGATCACTTTTTGTGTCTCTGTTTTATGTTCTTTTTGATTTTTCTGTTCTTTTTGTTGCAAGTTTTGAAGTCAATACAAATTTGAATTGACTGCAAGCAGTGTCTCCTGTCTTTGCTCTGGTAATGTCCCCACACCTCCTCACCGGCCTTATGATTGTGCCATCGATCTCCTCCCAGGCACTTCTCTGCCCCAAGGGTCGTCTTTATTCCCTGTCTGGTCCAGAAAGAGAGGCTATGGACTATGGCTATTTGTGCCGGCTGTGTTGCGTCCTGAAGTTCTCCAATGGGGGCATTCGTCCAAGCTAGTCTGTCATCCGGGATTTCGTAGATCGCTGGCCGCCTTCCGCCAGCAATTCGGTTGGCCATCCATGGCCCAGGATGTCAGGCAGTTTGTGTTGGCCTGCTCGGTTTGCACCCAGAACAAGAGTTCTAACCAGCCACCTGTTCGTCTGCTTCACACTTTGCCCATCCCCTCCCGCCCCTGGTCACACATAGCCCTTGACTTCGTCACTGGCCTTCCGCCATCAAGGGGTAGAACTGTAGTTTTGGTGGACTGATTTTCCAAGGCGGCCCATTTCATCCCCCTTCCCCAATTTGCCCTCAGCCAGGGAGACTGCTCAAGTGGTGGTTGATCACGTCTTCCGGATTCATGGCCTTCCTGTAGATGTGGTCTTCTATATAGGGCCACAGTTTGTCTCCCGGTTCTGGAAAGAGTTCTGTTGGCAGATCAGGGTCTCTACGAGTCTGTTGTCAGGTTTTCATCCTCAGACCAATGGGCAGTCCGAGCAGGCAAACCAGGATCTGGAACAAGCTCTCCGCTGCCTGACGTACCAGAATCCAAGCTCTTGGAGTCAACAGTTATCATGGATTGAGTACGCCGACAACTCCTTACCTCCGCAGGTATGTCCCCATTCCAATGTTTCATTGGGTTTCAACTTCCTTTGTTCCCCTCACAGGATCTCAATGCCACTGTTCCATATGCCTTCATCCGCTGGTGTCGTTACACCTGGAAAGAAGGCCCGGGCTTCCAGACAAACCAAGGCGGCTGCCGACCATCACCGGACCGTCAACTCCTGCTCCCCGCTACATATGTGGCCAGAAGGTATGGCTGTCTACCAAAGACCTACCTCTCCGGATGGCCTATTTAGCGCCCAGGTTCTTTGGGCCATACCAGAAGTTCCACTGAGACTATTCCTGTCTGGATTATTGACAGGCTTTTGTGTTGTGTTTAAATTATTCTCAATATTTATTTTTATTTTTTGGTGCCTGCAGACTCTGTGTCAGAGTCTGTGTCCCATTCTGACAGGATCAGTATTGGTATCAGTGATACTGGCCTTCATTCATAGTGCTCAATAGATGCCATTAAACTAATATTTAAAATATTTTGTCTATGTTGTTTCTTGGTGCAGGTTCGCATCTCACGCTGCACCACGCCATGCACACTTTACCCCATTTGACACGAAAAACACAGCAATTCCACTACATATATTATAAAGTTATAACATTTATAATTCTAAATCATTATCCATAATGTGTGCCGTCAAGCCCACTGGAGCCTTACCAAAAGTGTACACTTGTGCTGAATTGCTGTGAAGCTAAGAGGCGTGTACCTGTAGTAAACTAACCCAGCTCAGCAGGAGGTTATGTTCAGAGAGTAAGTTGCTATGGCTATATACATAACCTGAAAGTTACTTACATTTTTTAAAATGAAATTTGAGGTTATCTAATTACTTATCCGTAAATTTACCCAGGAATGTTGCATTCTTTCTGGAATACCCTCGGGCAGACCGGTTCAAACTGCTCATTGAACGTCCGCCACTCTGGCCTTCAGTGAGTTGCTCTATGATGTGGTTATTTGCAATAACACAAAGTCATGCGATCAATCATGATCATGTTTTTATAATTGCTTGAAAGCCGTTTAAAACACTTACTTTTTCAGTAAGTTATGAATTTTCCCATTGGTCCTGTAAGGGTGGTATTCCTACAGTGGTTCCTACCACTTCTACTTCTACCAACGACGCAAATAAGCGCAGTTATAATAGCAAAATATGTGGGAGCTATAGTGTGACGATATTGTATTGCAATAGGTAGCACATTAATGTTAATACCAAACCAAAAATAGTTAGCACATCATTTGTAATTGAAAGGGTTTAATGACAATATATGGTTATGGTTACACTTAAAAATAGTTACAAAATAGATATATGAGATGATAAAAACTTAAACCATTTATCATACCCAGCATATACAGTGAGGAAAATAAGTATTTGAACACCCTGCTATTTTGCAAGTTCTCCCACTTAGAAATCATGGAGGGGTCTGAAATAGTCATCGTAGGTGCATGTCCACTGTGAGAGACATAATCTAAAAAAAAAATCCAGAAATCACAATATATGATTTTTTAACTATTTATTTGTATGATACAAAATGTAAAATGTTACTTCACTTGAACTTCACTCATCACTTATGATTTTTATGTTGTGAAAACAATAAATACATTAACATACCAGGTCACACAGACTCACAAAAAAGTAAATATTTAAATATCACAAAACTCAAATAAAAGCATATTTGAAATAAAAATAATACTGAGAAAAACATATGTATGATCAAAACAATTTCAGGAATCAGAATGTGATCATCTCACGACACATGCGTACACCACCTCATCCTCTTGTTTAACTCTCTGAAAGAAAGAAAAAACAATTTCACACAAAAATAGCAATAGTAATTTATATAATTTTGACAAATTACACATTAATCAACTGTAATTCTGCAAGAAATAAAGTTTTTTTATAGTGTATTTGTTTGTCAAGAAGACAACATTTGAAGAGTACTGAGATTAAATATGTGTTATCTGAGAAATCAAGGTAGTATAGGTTTTATAGTGTCTTTTTCAATCATTCTGTAATTTTGTCAAAATAAAAGTCTAAAGAAAGTAATTGTATACATAAAATGCTAGCTATGAAATTTGTATTACATCAAAACTTTATTTTATAATGTCATTTCCATAATAGAATGCTATAAAGAGTAAAAAAAGTTAGGGCTTGTATATGTATATATATAACTGTATATATACAGTTACAGTTAGTAACTAAAGTATAGATCACATTTGTACAATTATATGAAAATAAGAAGATTGAAATAAATGATAAACTTTAAAAATTCAACTTTTATCTTTTTTAGGTTTGATTCTAATCATAATGTAACATTACGGAAGAAAAAAAAAATCAGTACAAAAGAAATGCTAAACTTTGACAAAAAAGTAATTTTTACTGTTAGAATTGTGATTTCATAATATTTAGATATGAATCCAACTGGAGAAACTTATAACTTATATATTTCAGTTAGTCAAATAGCATATAGTGGAGCTCTATAGCCATCTAGTGGCTAAAATGATCATTTTTTTACTTTTAAAACTACATTTTACAAAACATGGGCAAAAATTTTACACTAAACCATGTAAAATTATCCATGTTATCCCCATGATAACAAAGTTAGAAATGTGGGTCTTTTATAAAGTGAATTTTACATAAAATGCTGTTTTTTGTAAAAAGCCTATTTAAATATTTATTTATAGAAATTTAAAATATATCATAAATCCTCCAAAAACTGCACAAATGTTGAGTAAAAACATTAATAAACAGAGTAAAATTACATTTGTAAAACAAAAAAACTATTATTCTGTTACAAAATTAAATGTTATTGTCTGGGGTCCCAAAGATAACTAGTGTCGGCCCAAATTAAGATAATCAGAGGGTTAACTTTCACTTTTGTTTTGATTTCTCTACAAGAGTCTCACATACAGTACCTTAACTTTAAGTATCAGTTGCAGTTTACATTTAAATTTAATGTTAATGCTAAATCAAACATTTTTGTTGGTCAACTTGTTTCTAGTTATTTTTTCATTACAATCAGGCTACTTGTTTGGTCGGGCAAGTAAAATTTTCTTTCAAAAATTCACTTGCCCTGGTCAAGCAGACAAGCATTATTGTCAAGTCCTTTAACACAAAAAAGCTACCACTAACAGACAGGAAACTGCTGTGAATCTGCCAAAAAGTCACGTGGTCTCACCTGGCGATGTAATCGACCTCTATAGTGCACAAATATGTTGCATTGTACAATGCTGATATGTAGTGTTGAATACAGATATTACATAAAATAATTATGAATTAACTTTTTTTTTAAGTTAAATAATATTTAAAAAATCCTCCAACTGCAACACTCTGTATCATAGCAGAAATATCCACCTAGAGCAATTGGCAAAAAAAAAAAAAAAAAAAAAACAACAGTCCAAACTACATTTGTTGTAGTGTTTGCTTTGTAAGTAATATCTCTATAAACACAAAAGAAATACATAACTGTTTTTTTTCTTACCGGTCTTTGTGCATTTCTTTTACAGAATGTTGGCTCAGCATAAGTCATCTCTTTTTCAGGGGCCTGGACTATTTTAACAGTGATGACAGATGTGTTAAATTATGTTTCTTCATATATTTTTTTTTTAATATTTTTTTACAGATGTATTAACTGTGCTTTAGTTACACTTGCCTTCTTGATCTGTTTTTCTGCATTTCCTGCAGATCCAGATAACTGCAACTGCAGCCACAATCAACAGAGATCCAGCAGCAGCAGATATCAGCACTATGTGATTTGTAATGCCTGAAGAGACAGTCATTAGTGTAACTGTATCGGCCAGTCTTTCAAGGGCACATATAAGGATTTACACTGCGTCCAATCACTGCTTACATCACACACCTGAACACGATCAACAGAGTAGCTCAAGAAATAAACACAAATATCACTGAAGTACCTGTACAACGTGGACAGAGTTGAGTGATGTCCAGATGTGTGGTCTGGTTGCTGATGGGATTGTTCAACACACAGCTGTAAGTGTTGTTATCCTGATATTCCACCTCCAGAGGTAAAGCGAGACTGATGCTGAGATTATACACACTGATGTTGGACAATAAACTGAGTCCTCTGTACCAGGAGAGAGTCACATGACTCACATTCACCACTGAACACTGCAGCACACATCTAGAGACTGATGAACTTTCAGATGATGAAGAACATTGTGAAGTGTTTCTGATGACAGGAACGGGGAGAAAAGCTGGATATTAGAGGAACAAGAGAAATCAGAGTGAATCAAATCAAAAACAAACAAGAATGTCCAGATTTATATTCTCGGTCAAAGCTTAGTCAACACACACAGGAGGATACATTACTAACAAACACTTTTTCACTATATCTAATTCGCTTAAATATACAGTATTTTTAATTCTGTGAGTTAATGTGACAAAGATTGATCATGTCACAATCAAATTTGGAAAGAACAGACCCAATTCTACTGCTGTACTCACCATAGACTGTAACTCTGAACGTTTTGACTGCTACTGTATTTGTGCTGATGTCTACTTTATAAAGTCCAGAGTCTGTGGATCTGATGTTTGTGATGGTGAGGGATCCCGTCTGAATGTCCATCTGCCCTCTGTCTCTGAATCTCTCATCATCAACAGTATTAATATTTGCTGCTCTATTGATTTCAGCTATGATAGTATCTGGGTTTTCAGCTCCAAACATCCACTCTATCACTGTATTATCTCCCTGTATGTCAGAAACATCAGCGTGTAGAGTAACAGAATCTCCCTCCATCACGGACAAAGTCTTCATTTCCCCAGTCTCAACACCAAACACACCTGGAACACATCCGTACATAGACTTTATTCTCTTTTCCCACGCCAAACTAAATAAGCGTTTCAGACTGAAAACACAGACGTCAATAACTAAAACAAACCATTTATAAAAAAAGTGCTAGTTAAATTTTATGCAAACACGGAATGCATCAAAAATATTTGAATACTTACCACCCAAATGCCACAACAACCAAAAACGCAGTAAAACTAAAGCGAGAATCATATTATTCCGCAGTTAAGTGTCAGAAACATCAGACGCCGCTTTAGGCTGATTGACAGGATTTGACACCCTGTCGCGTGAACGCGCACAGGCGCTAAATCGCGGTGTGTGTGTGTGTGTGTGTGTGTTTTTTTTTTTTTTTACTGATCCCTGTCATTTAATCAGTAACGGAAACCAACCTTAAATCCATTTATTTACATATCGTACTAAGTCTAATTTTACTTAAGAGGGAGCAGGTGGTTTTGTTTTCTTTGTTAGCAAAAATATAGGCTATTTTTTACTGCACATGGGTTTCGCTGTCCTTAAATGTAAATCACTATATCTTTACATTTTCACGTTAATAGTTATTTAACTTACATTTGATCCAATATGACAATTAACATGTACATAGTCATTGCCCAGGTTGTGTTTTAGTTAATGGCTTTTGACTTTCTCCTTGCAGGATTACCCAATAACTTACCAGCCTTGAGCTTGAGCCACTTAAAATGACACAATCACAGATCATTTGACTGAAATAAAGTTCATGAAAATAAAAAGGACACTATAGGCCTAGCCTTGCACAAATGTAAGGGCTTTAATAGTTAACTAACTTTAGAAATCTCTAATAGAACCAGAAATATGAAACCAGATACTCCAATCTTGCTCTAATCTTTATCTTAAAAATAGATGTAAAAGATAGATGATAAAAAACAACTTTTTTTTACTCTTGTGGTGTAAATTATTTTGCTTGACCTGTGACCTTTGTTTTTTAAAGCAATAGCCTAGTGTTGATAGATGTATGTCTGTTTTACTGTAAAGCTGTTTTATAGCAAAATGGATGTCAGACTGCATATTAATGGTTGGACAAGATATTTTTTACCCTCAAACTACACATGCAAACCAACCACAAACATCCATCCATTTGTTCACCCAACAGAACAAACCACATTCATCACATGACCTGTCTGTGTGTGTGTGTGTGTGTGTGTGTGTGTGTGTGTGTGTGTGTGTGTGTGTGTGTGTGTGTGTGTGTGTGTGTGTGTTATACTGACCAAAATACAGCTCACACCACAACAGGTTTGTATTTGACTCTGTGCACTTTTGTTTTAATGTTACGGTTTATAATGGAGCTGTATCAGATCTGAAGTATAGTTGCATTTTTTTTTTTTTTTTTTTCATATTCTTCATAAACTTGGCATCTGAATATTAGCATTAAAATGTATCAAGGTATCAAGTTGAGTTGACAAAACAATATTTTAAAAACTTTATAAGAATTGTTAATCTAGAAATAAGAATAATTCTTTACTCTTCTTTTATAGCATCCAGCTCTTCTATGCTTGATCTGGCTCTGACGTCACTCTGAACCGAAACAGCAACTGTAGCCACACCCACCAGAGCGCACACGACCAATCAGACGACAGCTTCAGTAAACCTCAACAGGAAACACAAACTGAAGCCCTGAAACTGAATATGTTCCAGCTGGCTTTAACATGGACATACATTTTCTTTGAATAATACCACTCTTGTGTTTTGCTCCAGTTTATTTGTAGTTAGAATGTGACTGGTTTTGACAGGGTTGCGTGCGTGTGCGTGTGTGTGTGTGTGTGTGTGTGATGACAAACACAATCAGCCAACAGTGTGGTTAGCCTTTATGTCTTTCATGTGTGAATGTGACCACAGACATATTTCCTATTTATGCTCATTAGACTTTTATCTTCTGTCTATAGAGTCCCAATATTACATATATTTTTGATTAACCTTTTATTTATTTAAAAGTTAACAGTATATTTTTCTCAGGTTTGCATTCAAGGCTTTTCATTTGCTTTCACATCCGACAACCCGGAATAAAACACACACACATTTTGTGGCTGTCACCTCCTCCACATGTTCCTTTCTGCAAATTGTCACACCGCTCTATTTTTAAAGCATGTTACAGAAGTGTGAAGATAACTCCAGTAATGAGAGGATTTTGTGACACTTTAATTCAATAAGGAACATTGTTGAACATGGCACATTAGCATTAGATGAAATAATGGCTTTTATGTTGATGTGAAATAGCTAGGCTAATACTTAGCATATCAAATATCACACTTGTTGAGAACACTGATAGCCTACGCAAATGTTAACATCACAGAAGACAAAGAGGAAAACCTCTTCACTGGGTTAAAGTGCAGAACACTTGTCTAGATGCAACACTTTATAATAATCTCTTTATAATCACTGTACAGAACAATATGACTAAAAGTGTACTCACCAATGATGTGTAGTCTGGTGGCATTGCTGAATTTTGGATCTGAGCCTGATGTGCTCATACAGTAATAAACTCCTAACTCATCAATAGTGACATTATTTATGAACAGATGATGTTTAGAGTTCACTGAATATTTGTGGATGAATCTTTTATTGAAGTAAAACGGAGATGAGTTTGGAATAGAGCGCATTATCAAAACCGCAGAATCTTGAAGTTTTAGTAAAAACCAATAAACCTCCTTTTCATCAAGATCACAGTTTATGGTCACATTTTGCCCCAAATCTGTTAGTTGATCTGTTAAAGTCTCTGCAGCTCGACACCAAATGAGCAGATCTACAAGATTAAAAAAAAAATATATATATAAAAAAAGAATCATGTTAATTTATAAGTATCCTCTTAAAACGCTGTCACATATTTTAATTCTTTATCATTATTATGCAACCAAGTTATGTATTGTAACCTTCACAGACGAGACGAGTTTTACTCAAAACAGTTAACTAGGCAGAGTTTCAGTGCAACAAAACATAACTTTTATTCTTCATAAAGTGTGGGAGAAGGGAGTGGGAGAAAACTAGGTTGTGACATCAAGTTTATATCTGGAAGGGAGGCAGAAGAGATGTAGGGTATGATGTGACGTTCGGCACCGAGGCTTCGACGCTTGTAAAAAAAAAAAAAGAAAAAAAAAAAAAAGGGTTGTCTAAAGATTATTAGCCTATGCATCATACTGTACATTCGGTCTTCTTCGCTAACCGAACAATTCATTGTCTGCGGCTGTGTTTGTGCGCGCGGGAAATATGCTGCGCATAACAATAGAAAACAAGGAGAAACGTGCAGTCACATGCTCAAACAATCAACAACGTCTCTCTAGATGTGTAAAAACAAGTGGAAAGCGCGAGCGCGCCGCTCTCTCCTTTCCACAAGCGCTTGCTGTCCCGTGGCGTCTGTCGTTGCTATGCAACCATGAACTCCGATCTCCATGATGACAAGGAAGTATAAGAGATTTAATAAGAGATTTAATAATTTAAAAAGATTTAATTGATTTCTAGCCCTTGCATTAGCTTTACTACTAGATATATTTATGGAGATGAAAAATAATAAGGCGCCCTGTACAGCTATGATCAGGCAGGGCTTCCGCGGGGCATTAAAAAGCATTAAAAGTCATTAAATGGATTTTGCGATAATTAAGGCCTTAAATGGCATTAAAAAGCATTAAATTGTAATCCTACAGGCATTCATTTTTTTTATGGTTTTGAAGAAAATGTTATATTATCAATTTATATGAATAGTCTTCATGATTAATCATTTTATTTGCTGTCGTCGCAAAATATGTACGTTAGTGTGATTAAAAACACGAGGAAACAGTTTGGTGATTGCCTCCGGCCGGAGCAAAGTTGCGGAGGTGGCGCGAGTAATTTTGGACAGCAGGAACAACAGGAATAAAACTAGACCAGAAAACTGGGAAAGTGCATGGAAGACAAACAATTTAGAACATGGTTGGTGGTCAAAATAAAGAAGGATTTTGCAGCGTTTGTAAAAAGGTATTTAAATTGGGTAGCTATGTATGGGAATCAATGGCGTAAAATCTCATATGCAGTCTGACAGCCACAGGTCGACGGTAAAAGGCAGACAGCAATTAACTATGTGTAGTAGCGTTCCCTCATCAGCTCGACATCCGCTGTTGAAGCTCACTTTGCGTTTAACGCGTTAACGCATGAAATTATTTTTTTCCAGTTTAACGCGTTAAAATATTTAACGCAAACGCAGCATTCGTTAATTTTTGTCATCCCTTGGGTAGCGTTACATTATGATCCCGCTCTTATTCATGTAAATGCTTTTAAACGCGCTGCCTGCGAATGTCCTGTCTATGTAACACACACACACACACACACACAGAGAGAGAGAGAGAAAGACGCGCGCCAGATCGTGCGCACAGACTGCGCACCAGAAAACGGTCCTCTTTCGCGCAACGAACAATAACACACAATTTTGCCAAAATGTCTGTTTTGTGAGTATCCTCATAAAATAAGAGAGGTCTTAAATTAGTGAAATAAAGTCTTTAATGAACGCAAAGAGTTGTGAGAGAATGAGGCGCGTGTTAGATCTGTGTTTCTGTCAGCAGCTGCTCTTAAAGGGACAGCAGCCAATAAAGCTTTCTGTCAGTAAAGTTAATCACAGAACAAAGGCACCAGAGAAAATTACTCACTGCTATTGACTAAAGAACTCTTGTAGCTTTAATAAGCATTAGTCTATATTTAATCTATAATTTATGCTGTGCAGACTGTTTGATAATGTATGTTAGACAAGAAGGCCAAAGGTAAATATGACATTTATTATAGGTTTATGTGAGGATTGTTTAAGTTCACTTAAATTAAAAGTTGTCATTTTTTTTGAAGCCTAATGTTAAAAACTTGATAGCTTTTAATTACACTGTAATGTTGGATGGCTATAATTAATGTTTAAAATTAGGGGGGGGGGGGGGGGGGGGTATTAGTATCAGTGAGACTGGCCTTTATGTTGTCTCTACATTCATTTGTAGATTAACTGTGAAATGATTACATTATAAAATATATAAACCTAAACAAATGTAAGTGTTTTAACTACGGAAAAAACGTGTGATTAATCAAGTTAAAATATATATATATAAATATATATATATATATATATATATATATATATATATATATATATATATATATATATATACATACATACATACATACATAATATCCGTGGTTAGTCATGGGTCATGTATGGCATTAAAAATAAAAAAATGGCATTAAAAATGTATTAAATTTAAATTGAAGATCCCTGCAGAAACCCTGTCAGCTGTTCGGCCGAGCATTCAATGTTGTTACGCTGCAAGCTGATCAGTTGGTTCGTTGCTGCCGCGCTCTATCACTCGCACACCATAAAGAGCAAATTGTTTTTTAATGTTTCAATTTTGTGATTAAAATGACATAATTTGGAAGCGGATAATTTCTTCACAAACAGCTCATTATGACTCAATGTTAGAATGCTGCACCTACACTCAATAGTGTGAATAAGATCAGCAACGCAGACCACTGCATTGACAGCGTGAAACATATGATCTGTCTACGGCCAGGGCTCAGCGGAAGACAGAAAATGGCGGTCCAGCACTGATTGAGGAATTAAATTCGAAAATAAAAGACAGTTTGACATCTTTTTTTCTCGCATCTGTAAATTTATTTTTTAATCATTTGTTCTGAGATGAAGCGAATATATTTGTGCGGGAATTTCTCACACTATAAAAGCTAACCTAGCGGGAATGGTTTAAATTATGCGCAATCCCCACATTCCCGCACCGAAATTCAAGCCCTGAAATGGCAGCGGGATGTGTAACTCTAGCATATGGCGCATATGTCATATAAAGTTAGGCAAGGCCAAACAGCGTTATCCATGTTGTTGCGATTGCATCGCTAGAGTAAGCTAATAGTGAAACTGATAGCGTTCTTCATTTAATTACAATATGAGGACTGACGGTAGGCTATAAAAATCAGCGTTTCTGTGTAGGTGATGACAACCATCTTTACAGCAGCAATCAAAGCATCGCTAATTACGGTAGACCTTAATTTGAGATAGTAAATTTGTTCCTAATCAAAGGGAACACTCAACCACAGAACAGCTGGGTGAGTTTTGTATTGGCTTATCGGATACAGTAAATGAAGACTGTCAACTTCTTTTCAATACTACTTCATCACCCAAAACACTCCCACTCTCTGCTGTATATTCATAACCAATTATTTCAAAACCAACAACCAAGCCACATAAACAATGCCATTGGCACTAGTCTACATTACAGACATGTCTCTTAATGCACATAACTTTTCACCTTTTTGCACAATCTTGAAAAAAGTACTATTGTTGAAATTCTCACATCAAGCAAACTTCAACGCACCCTTATCCACTACCTGCTAACGTTAGTGCACCGCACCCGAGCAAGCACACTTTGCAGTTCCTCCGGAAATGCATTTTTCTAGTTAAAATTGTTTTATTATATTTTGATTTTAAAATGAATTGTGATTCACGAATTTATATAAAATAAATATAAGAATTAATTATAATGTAAATTGATATTTACATGGAATTTTATGCATATTCAGTGTATAATAAAAAATATATTATGTTAAATAATAGGCCTACATTATGTATATGAAAAATAAAGTTCTCCAGTTAATACATGTGACCTCCTTCTGTAGGTTGAGTGCCTAATGTTCTCAACAGCTTTCTTATAAAAACACATTGTCAATGTTGAGACATTTTAGAGCTAAACATGAAAACACATCTTCTGGAAGTGGACCAACAAAGTAGCAATCAAGGTATACTTCTGATCAGTCATTCATTTATTTGTTTGTCAATTTCTGTATTTATAATGAGGTATCTTAAATAGAGCATAGTTATGTAATACTTAGTTATATTTTAAATATTTTACTGTATTGCAGGGATCAGAAAACAAATGATTGATGGGGCCTTGGTTAACATGATTGTTAAAGATTACCAGCCATTTTCAGTTGTTGAAGATGCTGGCTTTAAGGAGTTTGTAGGAATGTTGGATCCAAACTACATTATTCCATCCCGCCAGTCATTAAAGAAAATGGTAAAAGGCAAAAGAAGAAGTGAACAAGGCCAGAGCTACAAGCCTCACATCCGATAAGATCCCCTGCATTTTTGGGCTACTCAAAAGGGTGTCTATCCCCATCTTCATTGTCTTGCCCTGGAATTTTTTATGCACTCCTGCCTCCTCAGTCCCATGTGAGAGAATATTCTCAAAGGCAGGGGAAGTAGTAAAGAAAAAAAGAAATAGACTTAGCCCTCACACTGTTGAACAAGTCCTGTTCCTTAATAAAAATCTTTAATTTCTTCAATTACCCAACTCCCCAGTTCACAAGCACTTTCACTACCCAGCACTTCACCATTCCACATTGGTTTTCTTTGCTTTTGATTATATATGCCTATATGAGCCTTGCCTATGAACTCATAGGTTCAGGACTACGGCTGAAGTTTTAAGGCTGCATTTGTTGAACAGAGCAGAGTTAATTTCTCCTATGTATTAATTTTTTCATAAATTAATTCATAGACTCATTTGTTCATACACTGTGTAAACATCAACACTAACAATGATGTGTATATATATATATATATATATATATATATAAAAATAAAATTGTTGCTTTTCCACCTTTTGACCACAAGATGTCGTTAGTGTGCACCGTGTTGAAAAGCTTTGAGTAATGAACCAATTTACGATACACTTGAGGGGAAATCCTCAGTGCTTCACAAAGCTTCATTTCACCATCACTAATGTAGGGTTATCAAAGATTGTTCAGGCTACTCACATCCTCCTCTAGGACGGTCTCTATCCTCCAGAACAGGGCAGTATAACATCCAGCACTCAGTGTCTGATCTCCTCCTCTGTTCTCCTCCTACTGTGGTTGCTTAGCTCTCTTTTATGTAAGTGCTAATTGGCCCAACAGCCTGCAGCGGAGGCTCCCTGCCAGAGGGGGAAATTGTGCACACCTGTGTTGGAGCTATCCTTGGTCCTGAACCTCACGGTGCAGCCCTGACCTTTTGTCTTCCTCTGATGGTGCTCTCCATGGTGCTGCAGGTGATTGTGCTGTGTTGTGAGGGGCCATGTTTCCTTCTGGCTACCACAGTATCAAGAGAAATTAATATAGCACAGTGTGTCCAAACATTTGACTGAATACATGAAATAAAGTTACAGGAATAAAGCACATGAAAAGCTGTTCAAAATACTCAAAGATACTTACAGAGATAAAGCTGAATAATCATGTTGTAGTTGTAAATAAACACTTGAATATGAAACCCGGGTCCCTCGAATGCATTTCATCCATCATCTGCATTTCATAAGTGACTGAGTGGAGATATTACATAGTATAAACCTAGATATTTATAGAAAAACATTGGGGAGCAAAATTTATTTTGAGTTATTATTATGAGTCAGAAAAAAACTTGAATAGAGACAAAGAATTAATAAAACATTGCAGTTAATATTAAGGCATCCAAACCCTGAAGATGAGCATATTTTCATCTGGAAGATGTATTTTTTTGAGCATTTGCCCATCTTGTTGATTTATATGTAAAACTGTTTGTTTTGCATATTATAAACATGATTATCAGATGTCTGTATACAACAAATGTTTTTTTCTAAAAGATGACATGTGCTATCTGCAAATGGTGCAACATGCTGAAATATTGAGTGTGCAGGAGCCGAATGTAATGATTGTTCAACCACTAGATGGCGGTGTGCACCAGTGGTGTAGGTACCTAACCTGTTCATGTTATTTAATATATGTTGTGACACTATATTAGGGCTATGTGTAAAATATGTAAAGGGATGATTTAATTGGTTTCAGGCCCTAGTTGAATTTCTCTGTCTTTTTTGTATGTGGGACTTTTATGTTTGGTGGAGAAACATCCTGTAGTAGGCAAAATGGACTTTTATTTTGACAGGAGAGCACCTAGGGGAAGGAAGGCCTTCTTTAAGAGAGATGGCCAAGCAAGTTGAGAGAGGGGCATGTGATTTGATCCTGTTTGAATCAAACGGATTGTTTTTTTTTTAGCCTTCTCCTTTTAAGTCGCTTATGGATAAATTACCCATCGAGATTCAAGAGAAGACTTGTTTTTTGGGGGTGTTTTTGCTATTTCATCACGTTTGGAGGATTATTATCATTTTTCTTGGACATTTTGATTAGTTTTTTTGGGGCTCAAGGACTAAGGATTCACACATAAGGACAATACTGGATAAGTGTAATTTTTTTCTGATTTGACTATTGAGTTATCAATATACTTTGTAGGTTAACCTGCTTATGCCTATCTTTGTCTGATTACAAGTGTTGATTCAGTTATTCCCCTTATTCATTAATGCCTTGTGAGTACCCTGAACTTTTAAGTGACTACTGGTTTATTTAAATTGTCCAGTTTTTTTAAGTCCAGTTTGTTACAATGTTAAATAACATGAATTTGAACAATAAATTGAACATATCAATTTAACAGATGTTATCAGGAGGGACAGGTGTGCTTGTTTCAAAAACAAGTTTTTCATCAAATGGACAACAAAGCATTGAAAATGAAATTGCTGTGTGGACGTTGTTTATTTGTTAATTCCAAACTATGAGTGAAGAATATCTTACCACCGTTCCCTGGATTAAAGGAAAGCCACTACAGTGTGTAAAGAGAAATTTTACTTGAGAATTTCAAGAGGAAAGGGGGACAGGAAATAATGAGTAAAATTTGGAAAAGTATTGAATATTACATTAATATTATTGGAGAGAAACAGACTGAAGTAGTGAGTAATATTAAATTGCTGTAACACACAGCAGTTCATCAAATCTAAAATATGAGAGTGAAACAAGCAAAAACGAATGAGTGAATTCGGACAGCCCGAATTTTCTTTTAATGCTAAAAGAAAAAGATGAACCTCTAGCTATAGCAGGTCTTAGGTGGAGTGCCTTTACTCAAGGCAGGAACTGAACTGAACTGCTCTTCCTCAGTTACACTGAGGTCTTCATTGGGGTTTAGAGTCACACTGCATATGCCCTACTTTCATTTTCCTCCCTTAAGAGCAGGGGTGTAGGCTCTCCCTTGGAGGAGCTTCAACATCGAAGGTTGTAGCCTGAAGGCCTAATTACTGAGGTTTTTACCCTCTCCAACTATTGTTGGCACTCGAAGTAGGGTCTTATGCTCCCCTTTGGTTTGGTACCATGTAAGGTCTCTCTAGTAAGATCCATGCTCAAGGAACCTGACATGGTTGGCAATAACAAGGAGGAACCTGACAATAACAAGGAGGAATGGTACATTGCCTGGTAGCATTCCTCCTTGTTATTGTAGCACTTTATAACTTAGACAAATTAACTGAGTCTTTTATGAATCCTGGAGAAGTAGCTTTGCTCAAGCAGGGCTTACGTGCGCTCCCCTAATTGCTATAGGATATTTAATTAGAGCTGAATCTCCTTTGCGGTTTCACTAGGGCAGTGTTTCCCCATAGTGTCAACTCCATGATGCAGCATTGAAGTTCCACTTAGAAAAGAAACGTCAAGGTTACATACGTAACCCTGGTTCCCTGAGTAGTGTAACGAGACGCTGTTTCTTTGCCATGCCTAGGGCTTGCCTGCACTTCTCCTTCAGAAAATGGAGTTGATAACATGTATTAAAGGTACGCTTTCTCACGGGCCAATGAGATTGGCGTGTTTGGTACACATGCTTCAGAAACCGATCAGGCTGATGGTGTTCCAAATGGCGTCAACTCCATGACGTAGCATCTTGTTCCCCTTCTTAGGGAACCAGGGTTACATATGTAACCTAGACATTTTCTGTCAAAATGAAATGAAAAGCCTATGGGTTTATCTACATTTACATTTACATTTAGTCATTTAGCAGACGCTTTTGTCCAAAGCGACTTACAAAAAATTAGGACTAAATTAAGCGAGTCATCGTGAAGAGGCAAAAACAACGCAAGAAGTGCTCAAAATACGAAGTTCAGGCATTGTTCAGAGTAGCATAAGCCCGATAAGCAAGGATTTAAAGGAAAAGAAAGGTTAGGGTTTTTTTGTTTTTTTTATGAGGTTAAGTGCTCACGGAAGAGATGAGTTTTCAGCTGTCTTTTGAATGTTGCCAGGGATTCTGCATTCCGGATCAGGGTGGGGAGAGCATTCCACCAGCATGGAACTGTGAATATCTCTTGCTATTAAAGAAATTAGGATAAAAGTATTGTAATTTCCCTACTGTAGTATAAAGTAAAATAATATACTTATGAAATATTAATTTTCATTTATTTTACAGTGCATTTGTTTTACAACATAAAGGCTATTACTGTCATTGGAGTAATAATAATAAAAATATAAAATTATTATTGTTATTATTGTTGTTGTTGTATTCTTATTATTTGGCTTCATAAAACACCAGTGTGCATGTAATGTCGACTGAGCAACCTCTTTTAAAGGTTTATATCACAACTTTTTTTTTTTTTTTTCATTATATCACAACTAACAATATAGGGACGTACCGGGTGACATCACGCCACTTGGAGCAGCCATCTTGACGGAATAGAAACTATAATTTAGTTGTCCATGATATTGGCCAACTTAATATCAGGTTATTGCATAACACCAAAGGACATTTTTTTTCTGTGACAAACTTTATTAAATTCCTACACTTTTAGAAATGTATGTATAGGAAAAGCGATGGCCACTTAGTGAAATAGACACTTGCACAATTATGCCAGAATTATGCCAGGAGTGTTCATTAAGATGTTTAAACATTATTTTCTTTATTTATAAAAGTTAATATTTATGAAATAATGTTGTCTACCGTCACACCATAGGACGATTTTGAGATTTTGCTCAAAGTTGTAAAAAAATAAAAAATAACTCAGGTATTTAAACAACAAATTCATGTAAAACAAGAAAATGTTTAACCATTTATAGTATTCTAAATTATGAAAATGTGAAATAAATTATGTTTTATCTTCTGTGACGGTGAAAAAGCCACGTCACGTCAACTACCCTACATTTTTATTTCAATTTTCAAAACAACCCCCCAACCACGCAGGTAGTTGGTCCATTACCACCGCAGTGGTAAAAAACTGCCACCGTCACAGCCCTATAACCCGAGAAAGTAAAACAGATCATTTTATAATTAGCCTAATAGATCCATTGCCGCTGAGTAGCTGACGGATGTATTCCGTCAAAATGGCTGACACGCGGCTACGGGTCACGTGACTGGGAGATCCTGGTGGTGCATGCGGGCAGCAGTTCTTTGGCAGCTCTCGGATGCAGGAATATCTTCTCTCAAAGTCGAAAAAGAAAAACAAGAAGTGTACATATTTCCTGCATGAGAGTTTGGAACATGAGAACCAGGTATAGCCTATGGGTTTTTTATGTTATATGTTTTATATGTGTTAAATGTTTAATGTGAATTTTCAGTAGTAATACAGTACTGCTGTAATAATACAGTAGTAATACAGATTGCTGTTTTCCTTTATTATTAATTATGAGCTCTGTAAATGATTAATTAAATTATTTAATTGTGTTGTTTGTTAATTTGTTCCAAAAAAATTGCTTGCTTTAAACTACAGCACCTCAGTTTCTAATTTTAGTTCTGAAAAATATCAGTGTGCTATTCAATACATGTCTGTGCATTGCCCTCCAATGTAGTTGTAATACACTGAACTGTGGTTGTGTTCCCCTGAATTTTGTATTGTAATGAACTGTAATCTACGATAAGTAATATTATTTAACTACAATAAGATATAGGCTTTTACTGTATCAGCACGGCTGTGATATATTACAGTGTTCTGATATAGAGCCATATCGCACGGCTACGAGTGTGATATTGCATTTATACAACATTTCAATGGCACAAGTGAGTAAATAAATAAGAAACAACAACAGTGTTTTTAAATATCCTCTTTTGTGCAGAATTTCTTCCTTCCGCCATGTATTTAAATTTTAAGTTGACAGTTTGACAGTTGACCTCAAGCCTCCAATACTAATTCTAAAATGTCACTTTAGAATTAGTAACAAAGGAACGTTGAGTCACTTCATTGAAGCTTATTGTATCATGTAGAGTACAGTATTATGAGAGAGGGATTGACACTCATTGCAGTGTGTATAGTTGTGTAGTGTGCTCGTCTGTGCAGCAACGACAGAATAGTTTGCATGCTTTGCTCGAACTTTTGCCATTGCGTTAGAACTGGTTACATTGTTGTTGCTTGCGAAAACCAAATGGCGGCGCTGTGGGTGAAAACATGCAGATTAAGGGGCGGTAATATTATAATAAGATCCCCTTCCTATGTCAAAAGGGGAGTGAAATCTGATCGGCTTATTTTTTGACATGTTTGCAAGGAAGGTTTACCAAAACAAAGTTACTGGGTTTCACTTTTCACGTTTTCTGGGTTGGTAGATGCACCGGGGATCTGATTATAGCACTTAAACATGGAAAATGTCAGATTTTCATGATATGTCCCCTTTCAAGCTAAAAGTTTTTCAGTCAAATGCAGTGAGTGATTTTTCTCTTTGTCTTTTTAGTTGTTTGATTAACATTTTGCTGTCACTTAGTTTAAGACTTAATGCATGGATCACATTGACCAAATCCGATTGCTCAGCTTTTCACATTTAAATCTGCATATTTATAATAATTACCCCAGGACGTTATTTACTTTTATAAAGGCCAATTTTTTTAACTTATTAAATGTATGCATCATCTTTAATATCAATAAATTCAGTTATAATAAGACACTATAGGGCTACCAATCAAATTAAACAATTTACACTGCAAAATTACAGCTTAAGTAAATAGCCAAATGATGAAATGCAATGATACTTTTAAACATGAACCTAAACCGCCAATATGTGACGGCAAATGACCGTCTTAATGAGTCATTGGGCCCTATTTTAACGATCTGAAATGCAAGTATCAAACGCGAAACGCAAGTAACTTTTGGGCGGATCTCGGGCGATGTTGCTATTATTCCGGTGGGATAAATGACTCTTGCGCCTGACACAAATCTAAAATGGGTTGGTCTGAAGTAGCTACAATACTGACAGGTGTGGTTTGGGCGTAGCGTGAAATAAACCAATCAGAGCATCATCTCACATTCCCTTTAAAGGAACACGCCCACTTTTTGGGACTTAAGCTTATTCACCGTATCCCCCAGAGTTAGATAAGTCCATACAGTACATACCTTTTTCATCTCCGTGCGTGCCGTAGCTCTGTCTGACGCACCCACCGCTAGCCTAGCTTAGCACAAAGACTGGAGGTAAACGGCTCCAGCTAGCATACTGCTCCCAATAAGTGACAAAATCACGGCAACATTTTCCTATTTACATGTTGTGATTTGTATAGTCACAGCGTGTACAAATAACAAGTTCATATGAGACACAGCCATCTTCTAACCGTATACAGTACATACTGGGAACTATATTCTCAGAAGGCGCAGCACTACTTGGGTGGAGTGATTAGTTAGTGGTTTACAAATCGGTTTATGGGTTCGATATTTAATTTGCACACGTGGGCGGCGCTGAAACGCCCCTTTCATCTGATTGGTCAAAACGCTTCGCCTTCAGTAAGCTACAAGCTTTTCTTTCTGTCAGGCAGAATAAGAGTCGGTATGAATGCGGCACTGACAAATGCACTTTAATAAAATAATGTCTGAAACCACCACTCACTGTTAATTACGTACAATATTTGAAGCAGTATATGTTGCTGCTCACGTAATTCGTGCTGCTGCGACTTGCAAGCAACCGCAATAATGTGAGCCACAGTATATGACAGATTATTTTAGCATGATGTATTTCCCATTGATAAATACAGTGCAAATAGTTCCGTCTCTTTGGATAAAAGGGAAGTGGAAATAAAAATCAATAATAGGCTGAACGGTACCATGAAATGTCTGTAACATGTCCGTAGATGACCTACCCATAACTGTTACATTAGAGTTAGCTAAGAGGATAACACAGTTTGTACAGTATAAAAATTATGTTTTTAAGTTCCCATAAAACATGAAAACCCAATGGGAATATATCATTGTAGTGTAAATGTTCATAATCTGTGATTCAACAATTCCAATACGAATAGCACCGGGAGGCATCTGGAATAACTCTGCAATGATCAATCCGCATTTTTAAGCCAGCTAATTTTACAGTAGGCTCATATTCAGAATGTCCTTCTCGTATAACGCCAACGACCGCACAAATGGGCTAGCTTCCTTTGTAAATATAGCAGACCACCGTTTTAAATAACAGTCTAAAAACAGTGGTCTGTTAAAGTCAGACAGATAGATAGATAGATAGATAGATGTTTAAATGTGATAGGCCTATATACATTTAGGAACATAACAAGCATTAAAGGGGACCTATTATGCAAAATTCACTTTTGCATGCTGTTTAGACATAAATGTGTGTTGGCAGTGTGTGTACACAACCACCCAATAGTGATAAAAATCCACTCACTCCTTTTTTATTCATCCCCATAAATCATCAGCAATGTCTCCCAACGACCTGTTTTCAGATGATAATATCAGAAACTCTCAGTAACGGTGTACATTTCGACCCGGAGTCGGACAATAATGCCTATAGAGTCAGAGTGCTGTATGGAGATGGAACAGGTTTAGTTTAGTTTAATTACGGTTATAATGTATTTGTCATTTGCTTGTTTGTATCCACTATTAATAGTATACAAGTCTGCTGTTTCGGACCAGGTCCGAATGATGATAAAAAATATACTGATGAGTTTAATAAAGTTTATTGTACATCACACAAAAGATGAAGCGTCAGTTTTACTCCAGAAAATCACCATAATAGCTGATTAAACACAGTAAGTTATAAGAAGTGCGTAAGTAAGTTACATAAACGAATTTCGGTAGAGTTGAGGGAGCATTTTCTTTGAAAACAAAATAATTCCACCTCGTCTACATTGGTTGCCGCAGATTTCGAGAGTAAATAGAGAGAGAGCTATGTGGATTAATACATCCAGCCACACAACACCGCTTGGGAGACATTCTCGTCAGTGCAGCAGCTGTGAACTCGATCAGGGCGGGTCTATGTTAAAATGGCAGTGTCTGTCAACACTCGTGGGCGGGGCCTGTGGCTTTAGTGACGTCACTAAAGCCGCATTCTGAAAACAGGTCGTTGGGAGACACTGCTGATCGTTTCTTTTAAGATATTGTTATTCCACTGGTTTTTGAATTTAAATTTGTCCATCTGGAACTTTTATTTGTCATGAGCTCTATATTTAAGATGTACTAGAAAAAAATATGGTTCAACAACACAAACTCTGTTTTTACTCGGCAAATTAGTTTTCCTTTCAAGTAGGCTATGTCCTACAAGTTATCCTGCATTTCTGCAATGGCTTGACATTGTCTCTGATGTCCCCAGAGTGTGTATGTGAAGTTTTAGCTCAAAATACCTTTTAGAAGGTATTAGAATCAATACTTTTTAGAAAGAAAAGCTAGCTTACTGAAGGCGAAGCGTTTTGACCAATCAGATGAAAGGGGCATTTCAGCGCCGCCCACGTGTGCAAATGAAATATCGAACCCATACATTAATCGAACCCAACATGAATATTGTTTTGCGTGTATCTTGCCCCAGTGGATGATTCAACAGTCACCTGATTTCCAGGTTTGCTCACAACCTGGTGCGGGATTAGATTAAATGGGGTCGTAAATGTATCCATCTTTTTTGTTGCACCAGCACTGTGTCACCTAAATTTACATTTCAGTACTGTGCCCCTCTCGACGATCGTCTGCATATAACTTTGCTTTTGTTTTTTGCTCTGCATCCCCGTCGCATACTTGCTGATCTTTGCATGCCTCTGAAAAATTGGGCAACTTTCCTCGAATCTTTCTGTTAAAAAGCAATTCAGCTAGGCTTTTTCCTGTTGTGGGATGTTCAATACTTCTATACACAGTGACATATTTCCTCAGCTCTTTTTTCCAATCAAGTTCCTCAGCCTGTGCAATTCGGATTCTTTTCATTAACAATGAGATTTGGTGTTCCACCTCCCCGTTAGCCTGAGCCCATTTGGGAGTAGTTTTCACGTGTTTAATGCCACTGCTCCCACAGAACACACTAAACTGAAGATTTTAAAGATCTGAACTGAGGTGCTTGATCTGACCTACATGTAACAGGTAGGCTGTGTCTACTAAATATAGACTCCAGGCTGTCTATGATTTTTTTCTGATGTTGTCAACATCAATAATACAATAGTACGACTATAATAATCCACCACAACAAGTATGGAGTGACCAGTCGGGAGTGGGCCTAACAGGTCTATGGCTGAAACCTGCCAGGGTCCATCTGGCAGTGGTGTGGGCCTTAGTGTTTCAGGTGCATCTGGCCTGGATACCACCTGCAGGGGTTAAAGTGAAAAAAAATCCTGAGCCTGAAATTTTTTTTTGTGGGGGAGGGGGCTTCATTGGCACCATTTATTTTCAAGCACGTTAATGGCTTATTTTTATGAATGAAGACCAGTATCACTGATATAGCTACTTATGTCTCCATGAAAATGTATTTTTCAAAAATTTGAAACATTTATTAAGCTTAAAAAATATAACAACTTTTAATTTAAGTGAACTTAAAACAATCCTCACTTAAACCCATAATAAATGTCATATTTACCTGTACCTTACCTGTCTAACCGATGTGAATTATATAGAAATTGAATACGTTTATAAAACAGTCCGCACTGCATAAATTATAAATGAAAAATAGATTAATCCTTAAGCGTTGAGCAGTTAGTAATTTTCTCTGTTCCCATTGTTCTTTGGTTAACTTTACTAACAGAGAGAATTGCTGTCACTTTAATACCCGCCGCTGCTGACAGGATCTCATTCTCTACTCTTTACTTTCATTTAAGATTGTATTTAACTCATTTGACTGTTCTTGTGAAGATACTCGACAAAACTGACATTTTGGCATAAATGAGTGTGTTATGGTTCGTTCAAGCGCGTCTTTCTGTGTGTGTGTGTGTGTGTGTGTGTGTGTGTGTGTGCGTGTTTCAGGAGGACATTCACTGACAGCGCGTTCTCTTTTGTCTTCTCGCGCATTGATAGTTTAAAACATTTGCGTGAAGGAGAGCATGATCATATAACCCAAAGGATGACAGAAAGAACGGACGCTGCGATAAATATTTTAACACGTTAAAGCTGGACAAAAATTAATCGCATGCGTTTACGTTGACAGCATTAACCTTAGGCTGCTTGTCATACATTGCTGACAGAAAATGCTGCGGTTTAAAGTGGACTCGTTTTCATGGTAGGCCTACACAGAATGTTTTTTTTTTGTAAGCTACACAGAATATTTAATTAAATATTACAATTAAATATTTAGCCACGTCTGAAGTTACCAAGCAGTGTATGTTAACGTTAGCTCAGTTATCAACAGGTGTAGACAGAAAATATGATTATCCTGACCTGAGCTAATTTACTGAATCAACCAACTCACATCTCCTTTCTTTCTTTTCATCCATGATGACATTAAAGTCACCTGTTGTTGTTTCTGGCGTTTCATCGCTGTCTGTGCCGCAACCGCTACTTGCTCATTAGAACATTCAGTGAGCTACTTTACACAGGCTCGGTCCTGCTCCTCCGTGGCAATGACGGCGTGCGGTTAAACATCATAACAAACGAATTGAGTGGGGGTGGGGGGGACAACGGGATTTTGGAAAGTGTCCCCATAGGAAATTACGCCCGTGGGTAGGACATCATCCCCAAGCTTCATGAACTAGCGCTCCTTTCACCGACAACGCTAACGTGACGTATAAATCTCAATCACACTGTGTTGCCAGGCCCCGCCCTGCTCTGCTTCTGATAGGCTTGTAACGTTAGTAGAGCTGCGTTCCTTTCATATGATTGGTAGGTGAAATCAATTGACTCGAAAATATTAAACCGCATGCAAGTTCCAAATTTTTATTTATTTTTCTTCCTCACGGCCGCACGCCGGAGATCCGGCACGGTGCCGGAATATTTTAAGTTTAAGCCCTGCACCTGGCACCCATGACATGACTTGCAGTACTTCTCTGCGGCTTTATCCATACCCGGCCACCACACTTTGGACCAGAGGTGCTGTTTAGTGCCCACAATTCCTAAGTTACCTTCGTGCGCTAGTGCCAATGCCCTAGGTTGTAATGCTTTTGGTACCACTATATGTGTACCACTATGGACCAAATGGCCAATACAGCACAGCTCATTGGCTATTGGAGCATATGCTTTACAGTTCTCAAAGTGTCCGCTGTTACCTGCAAAACGCACTTCTTTCAATTCTGGGTCGCTCTCAGAGGCCTCTTCTACCTCTCTGGTGGTAAAAGCATGAGGTGTTGCACTCACTGCAAATAAACCTGACCTATTTTGGCACAAGGATGACAGGATTCACCAACCTTGTGGGACCTCTGACAGGTTCAATGATGTCATGTCCTTTAGCTCCTTTACATTTACATTTATTCATTTAGCTGACGCTTTTATCCAAAGCGACTTACAATTGCTATATATGTCAGAGGTCGCACGCCTCTGGAGCAACTAGGGGTTAAGTGTCTTGCTCAGGGACACATTGGTGTCTCACAGTGGATTCGAACCCGGGTCTCTCACACCAAAGGCATGTGTCTTATCCACTGCGCCATCACCACCGCTACCTTTATTTTCCGTTCTACCGCTCTCCTCAGATTAAACTGAATGCGTTTGAGCGGCTGTGCTACTGGTTTCACACTTGGGTCTATGTGTAAGGTAACCTGGTTGGTATTTAACTTGCCGACCCCACTGAACACTTCTGGATATTTCTGTTGCAGTGCTTGCTTTATTTCCATCACCGCAGAGATGTCCTATTTTTAACACTCCCAGCCTAACAGCTGTCTCTCTTCCTTAAAGGGGGGGTGAAATGCTATTTCATGCATACTGAGTTTTTTACACTGGTAGAGAGTTGGATTCCCATGCTAAACATGGACAAAGTTTCAAAAACTAAGTTGTACGTTTGAAGGAGTATTTTTGTTCCAAAAATACTCCTTCCGGTTTGTCACAAGTTTCGGAAAGTTTTTTTTCGAGTATGGCTCTGTCTTACGTAAGATAGGGCGGAATTTCCTTATATGGGTCCTAAGGGCACTTCTCCGGTAAGATCGCAGCCGCGCGCGCACTCGTAGACTAGAACAAGAGAGTGAAAGCAGTTCGCCATCAAAGCGCCCTGCCCGGCTTTTGGGAAGTCAATGTCACCAAAGAGGTGTGTTTTTGGTTGCCAGGGCAAGACAACCCTGCACAGATTCCCAAAGAACCCAGCGTTAAGGAACCCGTGGATGGAGTTTGTTTTCCTGAGCATAAACGGAGTTGTGTAACTGTTAGACTGTTTGTTCCCTGCATTTCGACGATGATTGTTTTATAAACAAAGCCCATATCGACGGATTTGCAGATCGTCTAATGCTTAAGGATCGAGCAGTCACAATGATAAAGGTTCGCGGTCGTGCGTTGGAACCGGACGGTGAGTAAAACTGTTTGTTGAACAAATGTCTCTGTGTGTTGTCACTAGCTTGGCGCGTTAGCACAGCTAAGCTTCGCCCACAGGGCCCGCCCCCGGCCGCTCGTTTTTTTTCCGGAAAGACTCGGTACAGCCGATCTTTCTGTTAAAAATTTAATAAAACAAAAGACTTTTTGGAGATATGAAGGATGCAATATTACTCTATAGGTGCTCAAGATTAAAGGAGAACTCCGGTCAATTTTAACATTGAGCTAATTTTTTTGTACATTTGGAGTGCTGTCAATACAGAGAACAACGACAAAAATCGGTGTTGCCTACACCGAGTTATTCTATTTTTAAAATTTGCACCCTGTTGACTTCAATGGGGCAAGTACTAAACCTGCTTTTAGCCTCTTAACATCCTTGATGTGTCATTACAAGTGCACAGAAAATGTGAGTGATTCCTTCTGAGTGAACACGAGTGAGTCTGACTGCAGTAGATGTGAAAGAAATGTATAAAAATGATGTTATTTAAGCCAGCGCAAATACCTTTGTTTACATCCTGTTTTTCGGTTGAAGTCCAAAGTAGTCGATTGCAGAGTTCACACGCATAGGTTTAATACCTATGATCACGCGCGTGAACTCGGCAATCGACTACTTTGGACTTCAACCGAAAAACAGGATGTAAACAAAGGTATTTGCGCTGGCTAAAAGCAGGTTTAGTACTTGCCCCATTGAAGTCAACAGGGTGCAAATTTTAAAAATAGAATAACTCGGTGTAGGCAACACTGATTTTTGTCGTTGTTCTCTGTATTGACAGCACTCCAAATGTACAAAAAAATGAGCTCAATGTTAAAATTGACCGGAGTTCTCCTTTAACAGGAGATTGAGTGAAAATTAGCATTTCACCCCCCCCCTTTAAAGGGGTTCTCCTTTCCCTCATATCAAAATGGATTCAGCCTGCTCTGTTCTGTTGGATATGTTCACCTCACATTTGAATACACCCTTGACTGCTAGAGGTTGGTTTGAGGAGTATAAGTTGAGCTTTCTTCTCAGTTTCAGGAATGTAGGACTTGCATCTAATTTTATTCCTCCCAGGTGCCTTTATCTATCACATTATTCATGGCGCCTAAGTCATTTAATTTTACTCCACCCACAAGGAAAGACAGCCTCTCTGACATTGTATTCTCCTGGACAACAAATGGATGATCAGTTTCCTCTACATTATTTACACAATTTTTTGGGGGGATTTTTCGTGCGACACATCTTTGAAAAATGGTCTTTTCCATTGCATTTATGACATACTTGACCTCGTGCTGGGCATGTTTGGTCTCTGCCTTAATGGTCCTTGTTTCCACATCTGTAACATTTCCTATCCACTTTTTCACATTTTCTCTCTGCAGGTCTGTTTCTGGTGTATCCTTTAACTCCTTTCTCTTTTCTGTCTCTCTTTGGCGCAATTCTATTAACTGCACCTATTTCAGGTTTCAACGACATGACTGACATCTGTTCTTCAATTCTTCCTCAAGGAGAGTTTTACTGAGCGAGCAACAGGTAGACTCGAGCCTTCGTCTAATAATTTCCAATGGACGTAATCTGACGTGCATTTACTAAGAATAGGATCTCTTATCTGATTGTCTGTATCTGCTTGAAATCCACAGTTTTTTTGCAGCTTGCCGCAGGCGAGTAGCAAATTGTTGTATCGTCTCACCTGTTTTCTGAGTCAACTTGTGAAAAGCTTGTCGGGCGAATGCCGCGTTGACTTGAGGCACGAAATAGGAATTCAATGCAGTCACTGCAGCGCCGTAGTCGGTAACCGCCCCTGTGTTTTCCAGAGTTGAAAAGATATCTTGTACGTCTGGTCCTGCGAGGTGTAACAATAAAGCTCTCCTCTGCTTTTCATTTGCGTCCGTCGCGTCCTCTGAGATGAGGAGTCCATTTCCATCTGCACACAGTTCAAAAGGCATTAGCCATCGCATCCATCTCGGTCCTAGCGTGGCTGGGTTCGAAAAACATTCAAAGTTTCTCTGTCATTGTTCCTGTTCATACTAATTTACAGTATTTTTACAATGAGCATAATAATTACAACAAAAAGAAAAAAGAAATAGAGAAGGCGTTGTCAGTCAAGTCCAAAGACACACGCCACCCATAGCAACTCGCCATGGCAATGATTTCTCCGACTTATGGCTACGTAAAAATAAACGGGAAGTTTCTGACTTTTGAGCACTTTGTTACTGGTCTATACACAATTTCATATTGATTATAATTCAACTGCATTGTTTTATTGACCACAATATTAAAGGAATAGTTCACTTTAAAATGAAAATTCTGTCATCATATACTCACCCTCATATTGTTTCAAACCTGTATGAATTTCTTTCTTCTGCTGAACAGAAAGGAAGATATTTAGAAGAATGTCTTTAACCAGACAGTTTCTGGGTCCCATTGACTTCCATAGTATATTTTTTTCCTACTATGGAAGTCAATGGGACCCAGAAACTGTCTGGTTACTGACATTCTTTTAAATATCTTCCTTTCTGTTCAGCAGAAGAAAGAAATTCATACAGGTTTGAAACAACATGAGGGTGAGTATATGATGACAGAATTTTCATTTTAAAGTGAACTATTCCTTTAATGATGATAATTGTTGAGAGGGGCACTTTTGATTAGTTTTGAAAAGGTGCAGGTCTTGAGGACCTAAAGCCTTCCTCTGCTTTGCAGCTGCAGTAGTTTGTGCTGTGTCATTGCACCAAAAATGCTGCAGTTTTACAGGTCAGCACTGAATCAGCTAAGCTATTCTGGAAAGCCAATAACACTAACGTCATTAACACTAAAAGCATTTGCTATAGCCTCCAGTGCAGAACACCAATACATGTACTACTGGGGTGCAAATAGACAAGTGTGGCCATTGATGTGTATACCTGGTGCAAATAGTCACTTTTGCAATGTTAGTTATTTTATGTTGCCTCTGATGTATTTTTCAGCTTCTATATATGTGTGTTTGCAGTATTGATAGACAAAGGTGAGTGTAGCATGGAACCACATTTTCTGCCATTTTCAATGTCTAAGTCTAACTATTTTTATATAACACATCAGTAACTGAAATATTATTCTTTTTTTAATCAGGAAGGCAGTGGAATTGATTTTCAAACCTTAATCCTTCATTTTCTCTTATTTTCAGTGTGTCTGCAGGCCACTGTTGAGGGTAATATTGGAGGCTTCGCTGTCTTGCCTTGTTCTTCCATTGACAATGGCTTTAAACATGAAGATATAACGGTTTATTGGAGACATAACAGCAGCCAAAACGTTTATGACATACTTGAGGGTAAAGGTTCAGTAGAGAAGCAGGATCCGGCATACAAGAACAGAGCTGAAACCTTTCCTAATGAGTATATGAAAGGAAACTTCTCACTCAAACTCAACAAACTTCAGTACAGTGATGCAGGAAAGTACGTCTGCTACATCACAAAGGCACATCAAAATCCAAGCACACAGCTTTTCATCAAAGGTATGTCTTAAAGGGGACATATCATGCTAAATCCACTTTTTTAGCCCTTAAATGCATTTAGTTGTATATTGGGAGTGTTTAGAAGTACAGAAAAGTTTAAATTATTCTCTTTAGGTGTTTCGTTGATATCTTTATATTCTGTTTTGGCCTTATTTTTCAACCTGTTCCGATTTTTCTGTTCTCTATTACGTTTTTTGAACTATTACGTCACAGTATTTGCAGCGGAACTGCCAAATAAGGACATTGACTTCCGGCCCAACACTTCGAGCAATCCGCCATTTTTATTTCTCGCTGCAATTTTGTAGTCCAAGCCGCTAAAGGATGCAGAAGTTACGAGAGGGTAAGTTAAAATGTTTGGTTGTTGAATGTAGTAACCCACACGCTTCATTACACCGTCTAATGTAGATGAACTGCTGCGCTTGTGACAGGGCGCATGTTTAACTGAAAGAACGAGCAGAGAGAGAGACCCGGTCGCGCGCGCGCTCTCTCTCTCTTCGGAGCCAGGCGAAAGTGTAAACAAGACACCGTCTCCAAACTAGACGCTGTCTTGCTCTCTCTCCCTCGCACATATTAATCAAAATAAATCGACACGGTGGTAAAAGGTCGGAAGACCAAAGTTTCATGTGTAAATATAGTAACACACCATTGCGATACATCCATATGAAGACGTTGTTCTGCAGGTTCGTCGTCTTCATTTTCATCTCGCTCCGGCTCCGACTCTGGCTTGAACATGTAAGGCTGACTGGACAAGTCTTCCGTTGTTGACATTTTGTTAATAACGTGTGAATAAAAAGTTTCTGTGCCGGTAGATAATCGTATCTCTGCTATCAAACTACAAAAATGGCTGAACGGGGTGGAGTTGAACCGAGTGTCACCTCTGCATCCTGGAGAGGGGGCGGGGTATGACGTGTCTCAATTGTATTTAAAGAGACCGCACCAAAACGAGTTGCTCTCAGACGCACATCAGAAAAGGGGTAGAAAAGGGGCCTGTGGAGCTATAATAATGAGGAATTCAGACCCAAGCATTGCAGTTCCGCTTTATATAGACTACAAATGTATGATTTATATGTAAAAAGGAACGATTTAAAAGCATGATATGTCTCCTTTAATGTATTTATTTAAAAATACAATGTTAATGACTGATTTAATGAAACATTCTCTAAATGTTTTTGTGATGTTTTGTCTTACAGGCAGAGGAAACCAGGGAGCAAAAACAATAGCAGAGGGGACTGTGTTTTTAATTCTGCTTAATATACTACAATTTATTTGAATGAAGAAAGAATATGCTGTGTTGTGTGTGTATCAGCCGCATGTACACTACAGATGCAATGACAGTAGCTCAGCTGATGCATGAGTGAATGGGCACTCAATAGAGGGTATGCATTGACGGACTGATTGGCAGAAGAGCTGCTGCATGACTGGATTTAATAGGGGAAACTGCAAAATCGCGAGTAAAACAAACAATTATCAGTTTAAACTAAAGGTTGGACTCAATATAGTGCTCCTTACAAAGATCCAGTGATCCACGGATATTGACATGCAGCCAGGAATCATGTTTCCTGATATTTATATGTGCTGATTTCGACGTCAGGGAAATATGTAAAGCAAATTTGCCTGTGAACGCTTTATATTCCAGCCCTAAAACTTGTATAGTTTTTTGTCAGTGTTTATTTAAAAACATCCGATTATGCTTAATAAGCCGACAACGCATGTAGTCATGTAAACGCGGAAACCCATTTTCTTTAATCGGAGTAGGGTCATAACCGGCTTAAGGATAAACCGGTTGACACAGGTAGTTCCCTTTCGAGAGGTCTCTCGTATTGCGTAAGTTAGCTTATGCTTCAAAATAGGAAAAGGAGTTTTTCCCATAGCGTAAGCTAACTTACAATACTCGTTCCCTACTCTCAGAGAACAGAGGTTAGTAACCAAGACGTTCCCTTTCGAGAGGTCGCTCGTATTGCGTAAATTTGCCTACGCTATGGGAAAAACTCCTTTTCTCATGAATATTGAAGCTAAATTGCGCAATACTCGTTTCTTACTCTCAGGGAACCGAGGTTACACTGTAAGACTGAAAATACTGGTCTATGGGACAAAATGGCCCTGCTGGCTAATTAGCATTCGACCTCCCCATACAGCCTTTCTTCCTCTCAGAAACAAAGAACTCACACAAGAACATGGTTTAATGTGAATGTTTATCATTGACTTTTATGCTTTTGGTGTCATTTGAAATGTCTCAAAGTGAGTGGTACAGATATCTCATATCCAGATAGATAAAATAAAAGGAAATAAGGTTTATAGAAGTTTAGAGAAAAATCAAGCGTAGCGTTAGTTCTGGCAGGTCACGTTAGTCAAGCTCGCATCAGATGATCCACATCTACCTATAGGAATACGACACCTATCACCGTATACATATCTAAGCTCCTTAAGTGTTATCAGCAGCTATCGCGTTTCTCAGGAGCTAATTAAATGGCGGAATTCGGCAGGCAAACAACATCATCTCACAAGGAACCGTGCAATCGGGAATTTAGCAAGAGGAATTAGTTCCCCACAAGGATTTCACCTCAGATTCATCTTAAACTTGAACACGAGATTTGCCGCATTGATCATGTTTCCTGATTTGGAAGTGACCTCAGTCTGCATTGCTGTTCGCATCGCTGCATTATTGACACAGGACTCTACGTGATTCATTCTCCATTCATCTCTGAAAGTCTTCACAAAGCTAAGCTAAGTTCCTTTTTAATGCTCATTGCTAAAATCTATCAGGGTAATGGCAACATGCTTGTTGCTAATGCTATACGTGTGGCTTGGGCTTATCTAACTTAGTCGTTTTCATTAAAATGCTCTTGCTAGGCTTATGCGATCATATTGGCTATGTGCGTTACAATGTGTTGTCATTGGCAACTGATCGCGTTGCACACGCTGTGCTTTTAGCACTATGCAGCACAGATTCAAGCAGCTGCTTGATATGAATTAACAATTCATGGTGCAAACGGAATAATTCTGCTGTGGCACAGCTTTAAAAAAGACCGTAAACAGTCACAATTCAGTTGAGTCACTTCGGACATGCTTGGTCTATCTAGTTCTTGGAAACACGTCGTTCTTAAAGCTACAGTGTATTGTATACCATGCTTTCATTTTAATGCATTGTTTGTTTGTTTTTTAAAGGCTTGCATCTTTATAGGATGAAATTCAACATGGTGGTATATTTAAGCTGTGTATTAAAAAAAAACTATTATTGAAACACTGCTTGTTCTAAGGCTATCTAGTGGCTATTAAAAACTGCTGTTTTAAAATATGTCAGTTGCTATTGAAACATGGTTATTTTATTTTTAAGGTTATTTAGCCCAGTTGTTATTTGGAACATGGCTTTGTTTTAGGCTTATACCTGGTGTCATTGTCACATGCTTTGCTAAATTTTTCAGGCATCAGTGTAATATGCTGTCATTTCAGCAACATTGCCATCAGTACTGTATGGTGGTTGCTAGAGCAATGTTATCGAATATGTGTTTGTTACTTCGTGCATACTTGTGCATACTGTCCTCAGCAACATGCTATAGTAATCAAGCGTTGTTTATGCTATCTGGTTGCATTGGATTATTGCAACATAATGTGTTAAAGTTACCACATGCTTGTGGCTAAAGCTATCTAGATATCGGTAACATACTTGTGCAAAATACACAGTACATTCACCGCAGAGGTCTGGTATTCAACAACACTAACAACATTGTAGCTTGATGGTCCTGTGAAGGAGTGTGGAATCATGGGAGTCGTCATCTTCACCTCCACAGCCGAAGGAATCTGTAGGACGGGAGCAGAAATCATGTTCATTAATGAGGAAGCACACTGTATTTCATTGCTTAGCTGCGCACTGCACACTGCATCTGACTCAGAGCTAGAGGGTGTTTGCTTCTCTGACCGGACTACGCTAGTTTTAATACTAGTCCTATGGTTATACAAACATGCTAGTTGTATTAGTTTTCTTGCCGCTAGTCGGAGCTATTGCTGTAGGGTGTATGCTTCCCCTGCCAAACTACACTAGTTTTAGCAATAGTTCTGTGATTTACACACTATGATTGTTGTATTAGTTTGTTGCCGCTAGTCGGAGCTATTGCGTAGGGTGTATGCTTCCCCTGCCAAACTACACTAGTTTTAGCAATAGTTCTGTGATTTACACACTATGATTGTTGTATTAGTTTGTTGCCTCTAGTCGGAGCTATTGCTGTAGGGTGTATGCTTCCCCTGCCAAACTACACTAGTTTTAGCAATAGTTCTGTGATTTACACACTATGATTGTTGTATTAGTTTGTTGCCGTTAGTCGGAGCTATTGCTGTAGGGTGTATGCTTCCCTGGCCAAACTACACTAGTTTTAGCAATATTTCCGCGATTATACAACATGCTTGTATCAGATTTTGCTGCCGCTAGGGGTGTAAGCTTCCCCCAATAGATCCCATACAATTGTTAAATTGGCTACAGCAACACGCTTGTTGCCTTGTGTCCTTGCTTGCTCCAGCTTGGTGTGATGCTTCCCCAATTAGATTGGATCTATAGAGCTCAACATATGATGCTAAAATCAGGATGTAACCATTCTATCAGCCTCAGTCGTGGTGGGGGTAGTGTGTAAAAATTATAGTAACAAAATGTGTGTATAATTTTTTAGAATTTTTCTCTTTTCTACAGAAGTAAACTACAACCAAGTATAACAAGGTTATGACGTCATTGACAGGTGACAGTGTACGCAGTGCACGTCAACAAATAACTTGTCTAGTGATCGGAATTTATTCAAATCTACATATTTGTGAGTAAATGTATCCAAGCATCAGCGTCACGCTTGTTACATTAAACCATCCAGCTAATTCTAATTCAGTGTTGCTAATTTTGTGTGAACCAGAAGTTTCCACCAGGATTACTTCAGTATTGTGTACTCAGTACTTATTTCCAATGAAAAAGATAATTGAAATTAAATCTCCATCTCTCATCTCTAGTCCACAGGCGTCACTCAAAGAAACTGGAACTGGACTGCGGATATACAACAAGCAAGCAGCTGATTCATTTTGATATCTAATTTTCACTTCTTTATTTCAGGTGGATGTCATTCATTGCAATATGCATGTTTACTGCCAAACATTCGGGTATTGACAACATGCTTGTTGCTGGTATTGTTGGTAGCATGCTGTTGCTCAAGCTTTTCAGGTATTGGCAACATGCTTGTTGCCTTGGCTCACTCAGGTAACTACAAAAGCATCCAGATTGCGTTGTCAGTTGGTTTTGGGGGATATTGGCATATGGTTTTGTTTTGGGGGATTATTGCTGCTCTCCCTGCTCTTATCCATGCTAGGCTGCATGGATGCGCAGGGAGTTCTCGCCCAGAACGGAACCATACCGCCAATCCAAACTGTATGCAAATTGTCAATCATATTTGACGGTAGTGGTCCTGACAGAAATCAAGCGTAGCGTTAGTTCTGGCAGGTCACGTTAGTCAAGCTCGCATCAGCTGATCCACATCTACCTATAGGAATACGACACCTATCACCGTATACATATCTAAGCTCCTTTAGTGTTATCAGGAGCTATCGCGTTCTCAGGAGCTAATTACCCTCCTCCATCCCCAGCTCCTCCTCTCGTCAGTCAGGATTTGACATTCTGATTCCCCTTGAATCAGAACAATTATCGAATATGTTGTACTTTTAAAATCTTGAATTAAATATATTTGCAAACATTCATGTTGGTTCTGTTCTGTTTACCCCAAGGGGGATTATTGCTGCTCTCCCTGCTCTTATCCATGCTAGGCTGCATGGATGCGCAGGGAGTTCTCGCCCAGAACGGAACCATACCGCCAATCCAAACTGAATGCAAATTGTCAATTATATTTGACGGTAGTGGTCCTGACAGAACTGGTTTAGAGATAAGGCCAGATAAGGCAACCCCCCTTCTGTGGGATAGAAGCCATTTGAGGGTGGTGTCCCCCATCCCCCATATCACCTGGTCAAAGGAGGATAAAGGAGGGTGTGCTCGGGGTCTTCTTGGCTGGGTACGAATGGAGTAGGTGGTCTTACTCTCTCCCTCTCTCTGTCCCTCTCTCTGTCTCTCTCTCTGTCCCTCTCTCTGTCCCTCTCTCTCTCAGGTCAAGCTGGGTAAGATTCTTTGGTGTAACCAATGTATAACCATGTACTAGATATTTGAATTGATTGTGGAATTGATCTCTGATATCTGAAATATTAAATTGCTACAATGTGATTATTCCAACTGATTTTGACATTGTTCATTTAATGGTTAAAAGGAATAGTCAAACATTCGCTCACTTTTAGTGAGGCACAGATATTATTAAAACCTTTCATTTATGGAGTCAGATGAATTAACGAGTAAATACATATGATTAATGTATTACAAATCTAACCAACCAATACTTTGCACGAGTGAGGACAGAACACGTGAAACCTTCCCTGTGTATTGGCGAACCGGCACTTGGATCAATATAGCGGGCCTTACAAAATGGTGACCTCGAGACGTGATCTCAAAACAGATCAAAGCAGTTTCACGAGAAACGTCCTTTCCAGCAAGTATTGGGATTCTAAAATCAGCACGAAGTTTGAACATCTTCTCTTTCTTCCGCCGCTATGTTAAGTAAACTTTTTCTGCCCTTTATAGAAGTGTTGAAGAAATGTTTGTAGAAACGTGATGTGGCAGCCAGATGAAGAATGAAAAACCTTGTGTATTAGATTTTAAAGATCTCCTTGTTTTGCCTAAGCAACAAGAAACAAAACCTAAAGTGAGAATAACATCTTCCAAATAATTAATAACTCGATGAAGAGCCGAAAAAGTAAAGCCTAAAAGTTTTTAAATCAGCCGCATGTTTTCCGGCCATTGTTGTATTGGCTTTGTTTAAACGCTAGCAAAACGTGAAGAGAATGAGCAAACTAACAGAAAACAAAGAAAGAAAAATCTAAGTTTGTAAACGATCGGAAAACACGTGATTTTATAAATAAAAAGGCAGATCGATGCATTGTTTACGAAAAGAAAATTTTGGGAAAACAGGATGATATGATTTACAGGCTAAAAACGCTCAAGGCTAATGCTAAATGCTATTGTCCATGTTGCTTTCAAAACGCTCAAGGCTAATGCTAAATGCTATTGTCCATGTTGCTTTCAAAACGCTCAAGGCTAATGCTAAATGCTAAAGCCATGCTGCGTTCAAAACGCGTAACCCCTTTTGTGTTTAACTGACTAGTAGGCCCAAAAGCCACATTGAAAACATTAATATACTAAACCTAAACTAATCTTGATAAACTCTATATTGCATTTAAAAGCTTAAACTTTAACACCGATGGGATTAAAAGTATGCAATAATTCCGTGAATTTTCAAATTTGAAATTGTGCTTAACACATCGTGCACATAGAACACAATGGGCCCTATCTTGCACCCAGCGCAATTGACTTTGTACACCGACGCATGTATCATTCCTATTTTGCAGCCGCGCAAAGCGCGCTTTTCCCTCCACAGAAGCATGTCGCTAAACTAGGGAATGAACTTGCGCTCCCTGGGCGGTTCAGCGCAAAAAAGGAGGCGTGTTCCGGCGCAAACGTTCCTTCATGCTATTTTGCAGGTTTAGAAAACAATTGCGCCACTAACCAGGAAAAAATAGTTTAAAGTCAGTGACATCTAGCTTACACATTTACCCAAATTATCACACGCCTTTTTAACCGAAGTTAATTTGGGTGGGTTTCTCCATCCCCAACGTCCCTGACGAGAGCGTTGCTCTCCTCGGCTGTGAACCGCTCCTGGCGCGCGCCTGGCAAATCCGCCGTTATGATAGGAATCCGCTTTAGAACAAGCGCGCCTGCTCTTAAAGGGAATGTGAGATGTCGCTCTGATTGGTTTATTTCACGTTACGCCCCAAACCACACCTATGAATAATGAAGCTACTTCAGACCAACCCATTTTAGATTTGCGCCTGGCGCAAGAGTCATTTATCCCGCCGGGAAAATAGCAACAGCGCCAAGACCCGCCCACAAAGTTACTTGCGCTTTGACACTTGCTTTTCAGATTGTTAAAATAGGGCCCAATTTGGTTGTTTGTGCTACAGCATGCACATAGGCTAATTTAAAGTTTATTGTTCAAACACAGGATTGCTTTACTGTAAGTGTATTTGAAACACTTAAGCAAAGGTGATATAGATGTTGTATTCTATTGCTTTGCTGTGAGTGTATTTGGAACACTTAGGTAAAGGTTGTAGATGTTGTATTCTAAGCCATGTATCCTGTGTAAACTGAATTAAACACGTGTGTCTATGCGGAATTTGGTGGCTATAATGTGATTCACAATGAATTTGAAAATCAGAAACTGCGAACGCATCTCATTAATCCTGAAACAAAAACCTTTTCATATTTAAGGCTTCAGAGAACGAAATATTGTCACGTTTGAACTCATTCTGGATTGCTCTGCAATTATTTTTCCCAAATAGATTACCGGATTCGTATATTTCCACAAGTTTGCGCCAGACATTAGTGACGACTAATACTGGATATCAGATTCAAGTGTACTTGAATGAGGGGGGTGAGTTATTTCCGTCCAGAATCAGCAAATGCTGTTTGATCAACCTGGATTCGGGTGCGTTCCATAACCTCTGTTCTAATTTAATTTTCTTTTAGATAAGTGTACGTGGATATACCACGAGCTTGACTAAACCAAAGCCATTTTAAGAAAAGTAAGTTGATCGGCTAATGTCTTTTAACGGATAACGATTGAATTAAGTTCCTGAGGTGGCATTCAAGGGGGCTATTTAAGTGTCTGTTATTTTGTACGTGTGAATACGGCAAATATCAGATATTTAGCCAATTACCTCTGTTTTGATAAGTCAGACTGGCGAGGTTGTGTCGTGCATCCTTAGGAGAAGGACTGCAAAGCGATATAGTTTCCTTATCTATAAACGGAAAATATAAAGTGAGAGTAAATAGAATAATCAAACGTTATAATGGCCATTTAAGAAGACTAAATGAGAAGAAAAGGTATTTGAAACCTAGCAAATAGAAAAGAGAAACAGCCAATGTACATCTTATCAGTCCTGAGCCAAAAGCCTTTTCATATTCAAATGTATTGACATGAGAACAAGCAGAGATTTGACCATGCGTTAAGTTGTTCCAGAGATTCTTCAGAGACCGAAAACAATATAATTTGACTTGTATTGTTAAAGAATATAATTATATTATAACTTGAATTATAATAAACATTATATTACACTCGCCGAGCAGGATAATAATTGGAGAAGTGTGACTTTCGTCATTAAAATTGAATTTCTGAGACAGAATTTCATTTGTGTGCTACCCAGTGCCAAAAAAGGGGAGGGGTATGCCTTTATTTTTCACCGTTAGAAAACACGGCTAGAATTGTGGCACAGGTAATCTGCCCTACAAAGGCAAAAGACCTTAAGTCGCTAGAGTGTGGAACTGAGAAAAATTACTTTAAAGATTTTTAGTTGTCTCGCCAAATTAATTATAGGTAGGACACTGGAAATCTGGCAAATAGATGTTTTAGTAATGGAAATTATATACATAAAAAAATTTTGAGCTCGAACTTGACTTTTGACCACTATTTTAAAGTTACTGTACTCTGCCTTTGTATTGTCAGCAAAAAGTGAGAAGTCATGCCAAGGCAAAAGGCAGTAACTTCCACATTATCAATATTTAGTTGCTGATCACCATTAACAAAATCATTATAGTGCACCTGTATAAAATCTAGTGATCATGGCATTTATTTTGTATGATTTACAATTATTTATAGCCATCTACTTATTGCTATCCTGTGCTTTGGTTGCATTCTGATGGCATTATTAATACATTTGACATGACAAAATACCTCCTATTAGTCCAGCGTTGACTCGACCGCGTTTAGGGCGGGGCTGAAGGCGAAGTTTTGGCACTCTGCCAGCTAGTTTGCCGAGCTTTAATTATTGGTTGTATTCATCTGATACGGCAATGTGTATCGTTTTTCTGTCAACTCTGCATAATCCTTCGCGATCGATATCGCACGTTTGTCGATGGAGCAGACCATACTAAATGTTCTGACCGCTCTGAGGACATCAGAAGTTAGAGCGACTGATGGCAGCTGTACAAAGTACACAGGCTACACCGTAATTTTAATTTTAATGGACATTAAAACAAAGGCAGATAACCGTACAATCTGGTAGGTAGCATTATTTGATAGAACACCAGCACAGTAACTTCATATTGACGCGCGGCTAAACAAAGGCAGAGCGCCGAAACTCGTAATTTGAGCGTTCCAAAACAAAGCCAAAGAGCGGTAACTGATGTTACGGTGTTCTGCCTTGGTTTCTCATGGGCTTTTGGAAGTTACTGTTAAGACAAATCATTATTTTCTCGATAAAAAAACGGAATTGATTCAAGATACTTATCCACATGATAAAGAAGGTCTTGAATGTGCCAAAAATATAAATAACTCATTTTCGACCAAAAACGAAGTTACGGTCTTTTGCCTTTGCACGGCAGTAATAGCAAACCAAATTGTGCAACAACTAAAATGTAATCTAATCAAAGAAGTAAATTTACGAGGAGGGTGTGAAATGCTAAACAGAAGACAGAAGTACCACAGTTTTTGGCTGTAATGAGAGAAAGCAATGAGCATTGCACATGCAGCGGACTGAAGGCTGAACTGAAAAAGCAGCTTCAGGTGTCACAACACACTGAAACAACAGCAACAATTCAGACGTGGTCAATGAAACTCGGTTTCATGTGACATCTGGAATTAAAATTGCTACTGACATGATAATGGAACAAGTAAAAGAATTCTACACGTCTGAATTTAATGCTTTTGAAATATTGGAATTATCTGTGGTTCGCTCTCCTCTGTTTTCTGTATCAGGCTTACTTCTGCAAAATCCTCGAAAGAGAGATGCCAGGAGGGGCAGGAGCCCATCTGGAGCAAATCCAGGACAGCGGAATTGTTAGAACATAACCTTAGACTCGGGAGATGGGTGAAAAGACATTATAAAAGGCCTTTTCACACGTCACACTATTTCTGCATAAATGTGGCCTCCCAGTTTAGAACTGGATCGAAATTTGCAACACAATTGTTATAGATTAGATGACCACCCATCTCCTATGAACACTGAACACACACCTCCATCACTATACCCTCACAACTGAACACTACACATCATACGAAGATGTGTCATCTTCACACAAACAGATCCAGATAGCTTCACACACATAGGATGGTCACGACAGTCTAAAAGAGACACACATAGCATACTATTCACAACACACTGCCAACTCATGGGAAAACACTGAAATATACATATGAATGGCTACAGTCACAAGTCAATGATGCGAATTATAAAGCAGAGACAGACCTGCTATCAAATTTCAAAATGTTCAAACTTTCTGATTGTTATTGGGGTGATTGGAAGATCAGAGGGCCCCTGATTTCTCAAACATACCACTAATAACAGAAACAAAAAAAACGGACAGATCTGAAGTGCGAGCACTTCAATCAATTACAAAGTTTACAATTCAACTCTGTCATCGACTGTGACTTAGCTAGATCAATACACACACACTTTCAAATACACTCTCCCACAAACACACACAAACACTCTCTGTCACAGACAAATACACACACACACACACACACTCTCTCGCAGACAAAAACACACTCTGACATTCTAAAAAACACTCTCATACAAACACACAAAACCATTGATCTGAAACTTATTTTGATTTTAATTTCTGAAACTTATTTTGATTTTAATTTCTGAAACTTATTTTGATTTCCTTTGAGTAATTCAGACAAACATTTCTGAAACTTATTTTGATTTCTGCATATTTGTATATTGTCCATTTTACTCGCAACAATGTTTTTGGACATCAATTCAATTGAATCTCTATGTTTGGTTACACCAAAATTTTGCTGACACTCTTCATGAAATGTTGTTTTAACCTAGCACTGGTTGTTTTGTTAGAATGTCATTTATTTAAATGTTTCTAGAAACAGGGTAAGAGCTTGTAAGATCTTCCTTTGTCCTTCCTTGACCCTCTATATGAGTACTATTGGCGTGGTAATTAAAAATCAGGTAATTAATGAGACCAAATGTACCACTCACATTTGCTGACATGAACATGGTATTTTACATTGAACATGACATGATTTTGCTTTATTGCATTATGCGTTCCTATGCATTTCCTTACGACTGTAAGTTCATATGTGCTCAATCGTGAAGCGGACATTTAAGATGCTTTTCAGGTGTGAAAGGAGAACCCCTTCATCCACTAAGGTCTGCCCAGACCACCGTACTGCTGGAGGTGACAGGGTTGGTAAAAAAAGGGTAAGATCATCATCGTGGAGAAGGTGCCAGGGAAGCGGAAGTTTCTCCATGAAAGAATGACACGTCAACTGATCAAGTCACAAGAGGTCCAGATTGACTCTATGAACTTTGCTTACAATCACAGGATTACAGGAAGAGAACCTGAACGCATTCATCCACCTGCTGGACTCAAGCTATACACCTGGTGAGAACAGGTGTTCTGCAGGTGAACACAGACCACTGAGCTTCTACAGATGCCAACATTGCAAAGACAATTTTTGTGCTACATCTTAAAGGATTATAACAAACGTCTTACTGTGACCCCGTAAGTGTTCATCAGAATGTGACCCACGGGATCAAGGAGGGAATCTGTAAGACTGAAAATACTGGTCTATGGGACAAAATGGCCCTGCTGGCTAATTAGCGTTCGACCTCCCCCATACAGCCTTTCTTCCTCTCAGAAACAAAGAACTCACACAAGAACATGGTTTAATGTGAATGTTTATCATTGACTTTTATGCTTTTGGTGTCATTTGAAATGTCTCAAAGTGAGTGGTACAGATATCTCATATCCAGATAGATAAAATAAAAGGATATAAGGTTTATAGAAGTTTAGAGAAAACTGGTTTAGAGATAAGGCCAGATAAGGCAACCCCCCTTCTGTGGGATAGAAGCCATTTGAGGGTGGTGTCCCCCATCCCCCATATCACCTGGTCAAAGGAGGATAAAGGAAGGTGTGCTCGGGCGCTCGGGGTCTTCTTGGCTGGGTACGAATGGAGTAGGTGGTCTTTCTCTCTCTCTCTCTCTGTCCCTCTCTCTCTCTCTCTCTCTCTCTCTCTCTCTCTCTCTCTCTTTCTTTATCTCAGGTGCAAGCTGGGTAAGATTATTTGGTGTAACCAATGTATAACCATGTACTAGATATTTGAATTGATTGTGGAATTGATCTCTGATATCTGAAATATTAAATTGTAACGTGATTATTCTAACTGATTTTGACATTGTTCATTTAATGGTTAAAAGGAATAGTCAAACATTCTCTCACTTTTAGTGAGGCACAGATATTATTAAAACCTTTCATTTATGGAGTCAGATGAAATTACGAGAGAATACATGATTAATGTATTGCATTTAACCAACCAATACTTTGCATGAGAAAAGGACAGTAACACGTGATACCTTCCCCGTGTATTGGCGAACCGGCAATTGGACCAATATAGCGGGCCTTACAAGTAAATACATATGATTAATGTATTACAAATCTAACCAACCAATACTTTGCATGAGTGAGGACAGAACACGTGAAACCTTCCCCGTGTATTGGCGAACCGGCACTTGGACCAATATAGCGGGCCTTACACTAGTAACCGAGACGTTTTTTTGCCTCTTACTCGGATTTCGCACTGTATGTAAACACATTAACCGGCTTTCTGTCGGCTTATTGAAGTGCGCATGTGTGAAATGTGACAGAAACGCATCCTTAGTGCAGATTTAAACACATCCAGACAGTGTGAGCGTTTTGCAGGAAAGGAAGAAGGAAATATATCACAAACACAGACTCTTTCATGACCAAGAAAAAAAAAAAAAATGTCCTCTCATCTCGTGCAGCAGAAGTAGAAGTGGTTCAGTCAAAACACTGCATCTGTAACTGCATGAGAGGATAATATACGAGCTATAAGCAGTGGTGGAAAGAGTACTGAAAATTGTTACTTAAAGCAACACTAAGGAAATTTCTTTACCTTAAAAAAATGTTTCCAAAATCGTTTCAGTGGTTCATCAAGTCGTAACAGGGTGAAAGGCACTTCTGGATTCACTTTGCAGCCCTATATCTGCTATAACCACTCTATGCAAGTTTGCCAAACCGGGTCGCGTTTCTGTAGTTCGAATGAGACATAAGAAAACTACAAATTTAATTTCATCTATGTTGATTATATGAAAAGTGAACAGCAAGATAGGGATACGATAGGTAAGATGGAGTAAGATAGGATTAGATGCTCAATATTGGGAGACAATTACTATGGAGTGGGTTAGACATGATTTTGACCACTTCATTAAGTTTTGTTTAGAAAGCCTTTAAAGTGTATTTCGTTTTGTATAAATTGTATCTTAATTTAAATCAATGTTTCATCAACCAATTGCCTGGATTTAATAAATTATAGCAAATATAATTTATAAGCAAATATAGCAGCCACTAAAGCAAATATAGAAGCAAATATAGCAGCCACTAAAATCATGACGTGGAGGCGCTGGCGCGATTACTTGCATTGCACGTGAACTGAAGCTCGTCTCATAAATGAACCGAAACTCAGCGTATAGGCTACTTGCCTCACATCCATGAGAAATATATTTATGGAAAGCTTTAAATGTCTACTTTTAAACAAAACAATTAAAACCGAAAAGAAACAGATAGCCTACTCTCTGCTTATGTAATCCGAAAAAAATGTGCATTTCTCTCTATAGGCACGTTTACAATACACCGAAGATGGCGAGTCCGCATCGTCAACTTCATCCATGCAGCCGACACTGACACAGAAGACACCAGTTAATTAATAAACAATTAAAATGTCTCCTTGCTATATTTGACACATTCATAATCATTACTTTTGCCGGTTCTTTGCGGCAAACTTCATGCGTGCACTTGAGGGCGGAATAGGCTTATTGTGGTTTAGTCTCTCCAGTATATATTTAACTAATTCAATTAATATGTGATTAGTCAACTAATGGCTTAAATGAACAACTACAAATTAACAGCCCTACTTATTTCACATATTTTCGAACCAGCGTTGGCAGCATTACCCTCTGGTTACATGAACGTTACATGTAATGCATGTCTCATTAAAGAAAATATGGATTAAAATAGTATAAATAGAAAAATGCCAGTAAAACAATAAAGCAGGGTACGGTTTAACATGTTAAATTAAAGGCTATTTTTTTTCTACCGAAAATGTCCCAGAAGCCCACTATTGCTATAGCAACGAGCTACACTTTTAAGTGCATCTGACTGACAGATAGGCCTTAATTTATGCGATCTTATTTCACTGTTGTTGCTAATGTTGAGGTTATTTCAACTTCGAACAAAGTTTGCTTGTACATTTAGTTTAACTCCATAGTTAAAGAGGGCAAACTAAAGCATTAAACTCAACTGTGTGCATGCATTTTAGACACTTACATTGTTCTTGCTCCATCCATGCATTAACTCCAGAGTCCTTGAGCCGAGTTTGCACTTTACTACAACTGCTCACTGCTCTGGTAATATTCATGGTATGACCCATTTCAATTTAAAATCAGAATATGAGCATAGCTTACTTACATTCACTAAAACATTGAAACGTTTGTCAAACGTTTTGTCAAAGCGTGGTTTGAACGTCCCGCCCCCCAGCTGATTTGGAAGTTTTGATTGGTTTAGCACCCGAGTCAGACCTGTCTGTGATTAGCTAAAGCGCTTCAGACCTATCTGTGATTATCTGAAGCGCAGGGCTCCACTACCCTGGAAATCCAGAGTTCTCGCGAGAGCACAAGTTGAATTTGCTCAGCGAGTTTATAGGTCTGGATTTCCAGGCTAGAGCTCCACCGCAGTAGTTTGTAACGGCCTCTTTAGGCGGCTCGGAGCGAGGCATACTGTTAGCAACTCGAGGCAGTGCCGCCAGACCTTCAGCCCGTGGTCAGACCCCTCGTTCCTTCGGGCAGGAGTCCCCTTGGAACAGGTGTCCAGGCATGCTGTGGTATTCACAGATGCCTCTGCCACTGGCTGGGGTGCCACGTACAACGGGCATGCAGTGTCAGGGGTGTGGACGGGCCCCCAACTGCATTGGCACATCAACTGCCTCGAGTTGCTAGCAGTATGCCTCGCTCTGAGCCGTTTAAAGAGGCCGCTACAGGGCAGAGACGTGCTGTCCGTATGGACAACACTGCGACCATTGCGTACATCAACCGTCAAGGTGGTCTACGCTCCCGTCGCATGTTGCAACTCGCCCGCCATCTCCTCCTTTGGAGTCAGAAGCATCTGAGGTCGCTTCGAGCCATGTATGTCCCTGGTGTGCTCAATCGTGTGGCCGACGAGCTATCACGAGCTGTGCTCCCGGGAGAATGGCGACTCCACCCCCAGGCGGTTCAGCTGATCTGGAGAGAGTTCGGAGAGGCTCAGGTAGACCTGTTTGCCTCCTCAGAGACCTCCCACTGCCAGTTGTTTTACTCCCTGACCGAGGGAACACTCGGCACGGATGCACTGGCACACAGCTAGCCCCGGGGCCTCCGCAAATATGCATTTCCCCCAGTGAGCCTACTTGCACAGACCCTGTGCAAAGTCAGGGAGGACGAGGAGCAGGTCCTTCTGGTGGATCCCTATTGGCCCACCCGGACTTGGTTCCCAGAACTCATGCTCCTCATGACAGTCCCTCCCTGGCCCATTCCTCTGAGGAAGGATCTTCTGACTCAGAGACGGGGCACCCTATGGCACCCGCGTCCGGACCTCTGGAAACTCCATGTCTGGTCCCTGGACGGGACGCAGAGTTTCTAGGTGACTTACCCCCAGAGGTACTTAACACCATCACTTCTGCGCTAGTGCCATCTACAAGACATGCGTACGCCTTGAAGTGGAACCTGTTCGTCATTTGGTGTTCCTCCCGCAGAGAGGACCCCGAAAATGTTCAATAGGGTCAGTGCTTTCCTTCTTGCAGCAAGGGTAGGAGCTAAGGCTGTCTCCCTCCACCCTTAAAGTACATGCTGCTGCTATTTCAGCATATCATGACCACATAGATGGCAAAACAGTTGGAAAGCACGACCTGGTCGTCAGGTTCCTCAGGGGGGCGAGACGATTAAATCCTCCTCGTCCCCCCTCCATACCCTCTTGGGACCTTTACCTGGTGCTTCGAGCACTTCAGGATGCTCCCTTTGAGCCTTTGCAGTCAGCAGTCTTAAATCTTCTTTCCTTGAAGACTTTGCTACTGATTGCACTGGCCTCGATCAAGAGGGTAGGGGACCTGCAAGCGTTTTCGGTCGACGAATCGTGCCTAGAATTCGGGGCGGGTGACAACCATGTTGTACTGAGACCCCGGCCTGGCTATGTGCCCAAGGTTCCTACCACTCCCTTTAGAGATCAGGTAGTGAACCTGCAAGCGCTGCCCCTGGAGGAGGCAGACCCAGCCCTGGCATTGCTCTGTCCCGTTCGCGCTCTGTGTATTTACGTGGACAGAACTCAAAGCGTCAGGACCTAAGACCAGCTCTTTGTCTGTTACGGAGGCCAGCAGAAGGGAAAGGCTGTCTCCAAGCAGAGGATGGCCCACTGGATAGTGGATGCCATCGCCTTGGCTTACCAAGCTCAAGGTGTGCCCTGCCCGCTCAGGTTGCATGCACACTCCACGAGAGGTGTTGCATCCTCATGGGTGCTGGCACGTGGCTCCTCGCTAACAGATATCTGTAGAGCTGCGGGCTGGGTGACACCTAACACGTTCGCTAGATACTATAACCTATGTGTATAGCCCGTGTCCTCCCGTGTTCTCACCTTAAACGGGTAGAAGCACTGAGAGTACCGGCTCTGTCGGCTTGCTGCAACCTACTGTGCATCCTTATTGCTCCAGAGTCAAACCTGTTGAGTCCTCCAACACCCCCGGCCCAGACATGGCGGAGCGTCCGGTGCCAGGCCTTTATCCGCTGAATCCTTGAGAACTGGGTCTAGGCTGGGTCCCATATGTGTGAACCTACGGGGATCCATATGTGTATATTCTCCATGGCTGCTCCTAAACTGAAGCCTGTGTCTTTCCCTTGGGCTAAGCCACCCACTATTCATATGCAGTACAACCCTCGGGTTAGTCCATAATGTTAGTCCATAATGTTAGGCGGGTTAGTCCATAATGTCTGTTCCCAAAAACTCTCCTTAAGAATGTGGCTCCCGCAGCGTTCCCCTCCCTCAGATCGGGCATGCTTTTCCAGTGTTATCCAATAATCTCACTGTGTGGGTTATCACGGAACAACAGTGACGGATACTCTCGGTGTAAGCCCTCTCCTATTGTCCTTCCAGGCAAGAAGGTGTGGAGGCTTACACAGGGCGCTGGATAGGGTTTGGTAGTAATTCCTATTCGTCGCTCACCACGACGTACGTCGTAGTGACCGGATGATAGGGAACGTCTCGGTTACATATGGTAACCCTTGTTCCCTGAGGGAGGGAACGGAGACGTACGTCCCGTCGCCACATCTGCTGCTACCCACCGGGGCGACCAGCTTTTTCAGGCTTGGCTCCTCAGCAAAAAACTGAAGTGCAACCGCACCAGCTGCTCGTTAAATACCTGCGCTGCGAGGCTGCACAGCTGATGCAAATGATTGCACGCCAATGTGTATTGGATTGTTTTAGTTTCACTCGAAGTAGATTGGCCTCTCTAGCGAGATTCCTATTTGTCGTTCACCACGACGTACGTCTCCGTTCCCTCCCTCAGGGAATGAGGGTCACTATATGTAACCGAGACGTTTGCGGGTTCAGAACACATAATGGGTGTCTGAAAGAGTATTACATGACACAGGCAGATTGTATTAATAACAAAGGCAGCCTTTGGGACTATATGTGCCTGTAGGACAATACAATTAATAATACTTTTATTTAATAAACAGGAAGTTACATGGGGTTGGGATTTACCTAATTTACTTAGAAAAGAGACCATGTGATTTCCCCTATGAAAAAGAAGTTTATTCTAGTGTGCTATTAGTATACTTCTTTTAAACTAAAATTAAGAAAGTATACTTTGTCTACTTTTTATGTACTTCTCAGAAATATACTTTATGTACTTCTAATGGTACTTCTAAAGACTAATGGCCTATACTTGTTGATCGAGATATACTTAAAAGTATAATTAAGTATTCTAAGTATTCTTGGCTTGTACTTTTGTTTACTATTTTGATTGAGTAGCTTATTAAATACTTTTTTAAAACATAATATTACACACTGTCTTATAAACTAACATGGTCATGTTTATATAGTAACAAGCTTTCGGGTGGAAGAGCTTATAGAGTAACGAAAATAAGCATGGAACTGAACCTTATCTTGTACACAGAGTTTATTCAAGTGTTCTATTAGTATACTTTTTTCAACTAAAAATAAGAAAGTATACTTTCAGTCTACATTTTATATACTTCTCAAAAATATACTTTATGTACTTCTCAGAAATATATTTAAAATTACACATGTACTTGACTTATACTGAGAGAAAAGTCCAAGTATATTTGGCCTGTACTTGTACTCAATCTTTTGATCGAGATATACTTAAAAGTATAATTAAGTATTCAAAGTATTCTTGGCTTGTAGTTGTGTTAACTCTTTTGATCGAGTACCCTACTAAATTTAAATAATATTGATTAAAAAATATAAAAAATATTTATAATTTATAATATATATTATAATATTTATAATATTATAAAAATATTATTTTTTATTATATTTTTTATCATTCTTTTGATTATTTGATTATTTTTGAATATTATTTTTTGAAAAAAATGTTTCTAAATCTGTGTATCTGAATTTTTGTGTAGGCTAGTCCACTGGTAGTGTACATAGGAATTTACTTTAATTCTACATTACTCTTTCCCCACCATTGACTGAATTTTCCTGCTATCCATGTTTTTAGTGTTATACGGTAGGGGGCGCTATGACACATCTTCTAGTACAGAATATTGTAAGCTTGAAGCTTGTAAATAAAAACTGCTTAATGTTTCCAAATGAAATGAAGCGTGACCCATGAAGAGAAAACGACTGTGAACCTTTGGGGGTGTTGGACTCGATCTACTCCATCTGTGTTTTGATCATCGTTCTGAATCTGATCAAGGCGTAGTCAGAGAATGTCTAATAAGGGGAGAAGTTTCACTCTCAGTAAACTTCCGGATTCTGAACTGGTTGCAGTTCCACTCTGGCTCCATATGAGGGCGCTCACAGGACGAGTGCAGAATGAATGGAGGTCTATGGCGCTACAGCCATCAAAATCCACTTTTCTCAGGATATATTTTTTGTCTAGTAATTTGAATGTTGTATTCGAAAGGAGATGCAAAGAAATTTCACATTGATGGGTGTTAGATTTTTTAGAGTCACTTACTTTTAGAGTGACTTTAGAGTCATTTGCTTTAAAAAGTCTTTTAAAATGTCAATGACGTCATACACATCGTACTACCAGAGATACTGCTTTATGGAAATCCTTCAGTCACTTTGGTGCTTTCGCGCTCTGCACTTTGTTTTCTCTCGAGGCATCGACAACACAGCTGACACAGGTAAATACACGTGCTAGAAGAGTTTTTGTTTTGTTTGTTGTCATTGTTGCCACGATGCCTTCAAGCGGTATCTCTGGTCGTAATCAGTCCTTGACTGACCAATCAGCGTTCATTAGCAGAATGCTAGCGTGTTATGGGCAACAACAACTCAACCTGTAAGAAATCGAAAGGACATAAGTACTTGTTCATTCAACTTTCAACCTATAACCCATGTTGAACTTGCAAAACCGACAATCAAATCTGAGATTTCTCAACGGCAATCGGGTGAAAGAGACAAATTTAGCCGTCTAGCCCCATAGACTCCCATTCATTTTGCACTCATGGGCGATCGACCCTAGTGGAACTCTGGTGGAACTACAACCACAATTCGGTACAATAGGACTTAATAGGGAGTGGGCAGGCTCTCCGTAGACGGGCTCTGGCGTAGTCAAGGCATAACAAAAATAAGATTTTCTCAACTTTTTTGTTTAAAATGTTTTTATTTAATACTTTATGAAACTTACCAACATTCAAGTGTTGATAAAAAAGGATGCATGAAGCTAATAAAATGTTTTTAAAATTAAGTACAGTTAAAGGTATTTTTCTATATAATAATATATAATAATAATATATAAATAGTAAACTATAAGTATAAGGTTAAGTTCACTTAAAGAAAACTTGTAAGTATACTTGCAGTATAAAACTACTAAACTAGTAGTTTACTGAGAGTACACTAAAATAAAACTTTCATGTATACTTGCAGTATAAAACTACTAAAAAACTAGTAGCTTACTGAGAGTACACTAAAAGAAAACGTACTCGGTTACTAACGTAACCTCGGTTCTCTCTAGAGAGGGAACGAGTACTGCGTAAGTCTTACGCTAGGGGGAAAATCTCCTTTCCGCGAGATACTGAAGCCAAAAAATTATCCTTAATTTTTAAATAATGTAAAACGCGTTGCGGCAGCATGCAGACACAGGCGAGACGGCTCGCGCGCCTATTGGCTGCCCTGTGGCAACTGCAGCAGCCTATCGATAAGGCCCTCTCGTGACGTGAGCTCCAATGGGGGCACTTCACGCCCAATACGTCACGTCCCGCCGAAACGGGCGTGGCCTTGGGCTATAAATATAGCTTCGAGAGGCTAGCTCACTGTTTTTTTATCGCCGGAGCGAACCAGAGCGTGTGCAGGCACGGCAAGATATGCAGTACTCATTCCCTCTCTAGAGAGAACCGAGGTTACGTTAGTAACCGAGTACATTCTCTTACGAGAGGTTCTCTCGTACTGCGTAAGTCTTACGCTAAGGGAACACAGTGTAAAACGCAGTGCACGCTATGATCCAGCACCAAAGTCCCAAGGGCAAGTGCCCGGGCTCATATAGTACATGATCATAAGGGACTCACAGAGAGTCCAGGAAAGAGTGGCTAGAATAGCATCATTCCTGTAAAATATAACATCCTATAAGGAGCGGTTATACTGATAATGTTTCATACAGCCAGGGCGACCCTCGGCCTGGACTGATGAATATAGTGGGTCTTACACACTGCCCATAGAGCTGCGCGATCAATCAGCGAGCATTTGCTCAAGCATTTTCAGTATTCTGAGCCGAACATCGGGGCAGACAATACCGAACTTAGACCGAAAGCAGCTTAGCCTGCAAAGCGGGAACCTCTAGGTTATAAAACCTTATAAATGTAGACGGGGAGGCCCAGCCTGCCGCCATACAGATATCTTGCAAGGCAATCCCACTAGACCAGCGGTTTTCAATAGGTGAGGCGCGCCTCCCCTGGGGGGCGCCAAAGAGCCACAGGGGAGGCGCGACACGCAAAGAAAAAATAACTGTATGCAGCTCTATTAATATCGGTAATTGTGTGTGCGAGTATTAGGTTTAAAATGCGTCGTTCTCTTGTCCCAAGTCAACAGAAGTCAGCATTAAGGGAGGATAAGGAGCCCGGGAAGTCACTGTGTGAGTAAAAAAAACAATCCGTGGCGACGGTTTTGCATCCGTCCGCTCAGTTTATAAACAGTAGTCTACTCACGAATTCTCACAATACTCACGAACTGTTCCCTCGGTTTAACAAATCGTCCCCACGGATTAATAATCCGTACCCACGAGTTTCTAATCCGTGCTCTCAGACTTGTAAACCGTGCCTTCAGTTTTTGCAGTCTGCCACAAATTCATAAACCGTGGCCCTTTCGCAATCCGTTCCCACGGGTTTGTAAACTGTAACGTTACTCACGGATTTGTGGCTCGCCCTCATTTTAGAAGAACACCAGGAGGTAGCCTACGTTGTTAACGAATCTTATTGTATATTGTTTTATTGTGTATTAAGTGGAATACATCAAATTGTCTTAACAGGGTCTGCATGTTTAAAGTGATTCTCAATTGTAGCGGGTATGGGGTGGAATACGATTTAATATGATGACATTTTTTAATAATAATTATAATTGCGTGACGAGTTCATAATGCGGATCAATTCCCATTCCCATTTACTTCACAATCACATATAGAGAGACACGTGTCACGATCTGTGCACTGCCGCGTCTCGCGCTCGCCATGCCGTCAGATTCAGTATCAGTGCACTTTATGAACCATGGCGTTAACTTGAACTGCATTTCTGTCAGTGCGTGACTACAGCTCGTTAATAAACGTCGTTTTTTTTATTGATCCATTTCATACAATCCGTCTTCATTTGGCAAGTGCACTTGCGCAAAAACATTTTTCATGTTCAACTTTTGTTTGTTTTTTTGTGTTTGGATGCTGCTGATAAAACAGCTTCGCAGAGAATACAAAGAGACATGCATTTGTGTGTGTGTGTGTGTGTGTGTGTGTGTTTGTTTCTTTTGTAAAAGTTTCCCGGATATAACTTCCCTATTTAATGCACAATTTTCCTTACAAATTATATTATCAGCATTACAATGTGAGTAAATGTAGCCGTGTAAAATGTAAAGGATGATGCCACCCATCTAGATCAATGTGCATTTACGTTTAGATTGTAACATATTTAATAGCATGGAATTACAGTGTATTTAGTGTTAGCTCACTATCTTAGCCTTTTTCAGTGCATTAGGTGAGGTAATCTGATAATATTTGTATATCTCATTTATCAAAACACTAAAATTGGTACCGTTTTGGAGAGAAAATGGGTATTTTTTAATCTCTCTATTTAACCCATCATGGTGTGTGATGCTGAACTATCATATGAGTTTCTAAAGGTTTTTGAATTTTTTGCACAGTTATGAATATTGATATTTTATGTGCAACAATAGCATGCTCAGGCTCAGTGGCCTTTCGCCTAATTTTAAATGCTTTTTTTATTTTCAAATAGCTAATATGATTTAAATGGTGATGAGTGTACTGATTTGATGCATTTTAAAAAGATGGATGATAGATATTCTTCAATCTTTCTGACAAAGAACAAAATATAATGTGAATTACAGTAAGTGCAATTTTTTTAATTTATAAATTGTACTGCACAGTGTTTATTATAAGGGGGTATAACTGCGCTACTACTCATGAGTACTTTTAAATAAGCTACTTTTTTACTCTTACTCAAGTAGTTTTTTTTTGGACAAGTATTTGGACAAGCATCTTTTGCAGTGGTTTTTGTGTGAGCATATCAGTGAACACCCCTGACCACTCGGTGAGTTTCACGTCTTTGTATTCGAAAGTTTAATGCGTTTTATGAAGGATTGTTCCAGTGCCCATAGGCTGCCATTGTGTAGGTGGGGGGGGGGGGGGAAAGCAAAATAAACCTAAAATTCTCGGGACAGCAGCATGTGTCCAAATTTTAATCTTAACCGTTCTATTTCATCAGAAACGATCTGTAAACAGCGCTTTAAGTGTAAAATACCGAACTTGTCCTTTAAGCATGTTTTGTTGACTTGTGGTTAGGCCTACTGATGTTCAGTGATTTTAAAAGTAGCCTCAATTAGGCCTGTATGAAGTTGGAAATTATTTGCTGTTGCAAAGAATCGTTTATGAATGCACTTTTAAGAAAGTTGTGGAAATAAAATAATATTTACATTTTATCAGTTGTTATTGAAACTCATCATTGCTTGGAACACACAAAAGATGGCATTTACTGCAGAGGCGTGTGTGGGTTAGGGCAGGCGGATGGGATTTTGGGGAAGGGGGGGCTCGGCTGTCCTTACCTACTCTAAGGGGAGGCTCACATTCACCCAATTTGAAAACCCCTGCACTAGACCAAGCCCACGATGAGGCCATACCCCTCGTGAAGTGCGCTCTGACACCTAATGGGCACTGCAAGCCCTTAGAGGTATAAGCCAGCGCTATAGCATCGACTATCCATCTGGATAGGCTCTGTTTCGACACGGCAAGTCCCTTAGAACGTCCGTAGAATGAAACAAAGAGCTGCTCTGTCTGTCTGAAGACAGATGTGCGAGACACAAGCCCTTAATGCCCTGACCGGGCAAAGGAAGCTGGCGTCCTTTTCCTCGTTAGAGACCGGCAGGGCGGACAGGGAAATCACCTGGGCCCTGAACGGTGTGTTGAGGGATTTAGGAACGTACCTGTGCCTTGGTTTGAGTATGACTTTCGAGTCATTTGGCCCAAACTCCATACATGTCGCGCTCACTGAGAGCGCTTGCAAGTCCCCTATACGCTTACTGAAGCGAGAGCCAGAAGAAACACTGTCTTGAAAGATAAGTGTTTGACATCTATAGATTGGATCGGCTCGAATGGGGCACCTTTCATGGCCTCCAAGACCATAGAAAGGTCCCATATGGGAACTGAGAGAGGTCTGGGAGGATTTAACCTCTTAGCTCCTCTAAGGAAGCGAATGACCAGATCGTTCCTTCCAAGTGACTGGCCAAGCATTGGTTCAGTGAACGCTGCTATAGCCGCCACATAAACTTTGAGCGTGGATGGGGTTCTGCCCTTATCCAGTAGCTCTTGTAGGAAGGAGAGAACCTCCGTTACTCCACAACCCTGGGGTGAAAAGCCGCGTGCTGTGCACCAGCTAGAGAACACAGACCATTTTTAGGAATAGAGCCGCCTCGTAGAGGGGGCTCTAGCCTGCATGATCGTGTTTAACACCCCCTGTGGGAGATCAGTGGGTACCCGTTGATGGCCCACGCATGTAGGGACCAAAGCTCCGGGCGAGGATGCCATATCGAGCCCCTGGCCTGAGAGAGGAGGTCCCTCCTCACTGGTATTGGCCATGGGGCAGCGCTCGTCAGCTGCATCAGAACTGGGAACCAAACCTGGTTCTTCCAGAACGGAGCCACTAGTAGCACTGAGCATCCGCTTTCCCTGATCCGCTCTAACACCTGAGGTAGGAGCGCGACGGGGGGAAAAGCATAGAGCGGGCAGCGGGGCCAGACGTGGGCCAGCGCATCCCTGCTCTTGGAGAAAAACTCCGGGCAGTAAGCGTTTTCTTGAGACGCAAAGAGGTCTATTTCCGCTCTGCCGAATGTCTTCCACAGCAGTTGGACTGTCTGTGGGTGTAGAGACCATTCCCCTGCCGGAACATTGTTCCTGGACAGTCTGTCTGGTCCCACATTTAGGTGGCCAGGCACATGCGCTGCTCTGAGCGAGCGCAGGTTGTGCTGAGCCCATACCAGGAGGTGTTCCGTCAGCCTGTAAAGGTTTCGGGATGTGATGCCTCCCTGGCGATTTATGTTGGCTACCACTGACATGTTGTCCGAGCGGACCAAGAGGTGGTGTCCTTTTATCTGGGGACGAAAGCGCCTTAGCGCGTTGTCTACTGCCATCATTTCTAGGCAGTTTATGTGCAGAAGCTTTTCCCGTTCTGACCACTGGCCGAAGAACGGTCTGCCCTCGAGCAGCGCTCCCCATCCCGAGGTGGAGGCGTCCGTAGACACCACCTTCACACTCGAGGAAGTCCCCAGGCTTACACCTGACTGGTACCAGTCTGTCGCTTTCCAAGGTTTCAGTGCTGAGATGCATTTCTGATCGACCTTGAGGCGAAAAAGACCGGAAGTCCACGCTCGGCGCGGTACTCGCGCTTTTAGCTGGAACTGCAGCGGGCGCATGCGAAGCAGACCCAGCTGAAGAACTGCTGATGCTGCGGCCATGAGACCCAGCATCCTTTGAAACTGTTTGAGCGGGACTATAGCGCCGCGGCGGAAGGTTTCCGTCATGCGCTGAATAGCCAGTCTGCGCTGCTGCGATAGTTGAGCTGTCATAGACAGCGAGTCCAGTTCTGTGCCCAGAAAAGATATTCTCTGACTGGGAGACAGTGAACTTTTCGCCCAATTGACTTCGAGACCCAGATTCTCGAGATGCTCGAGTAAAATGGTCCTGTGTTCTATGAGCTCTGAGTGTGACTGAGCTAGAACCAGCCAATCGTCCAAGTAGTTCAAAACTCACATTCCCCGAAGTTTCAGGGGAGCGAGGGCTGCGTCCATGCACATCGTGAATGTACGGGGTGCTAAGGACAGGCCAAACGGTTGGACTGTGTATTGATATGCCTGGCCCTCGAAGGCGAATCTCAAAAATCGCCTGTGACGTGACGCTATTTGTATTTGGAAATACGCGTCCTTCAGATCTATTGACACAAACCAGTCCCCCTGGCGAATTTGCGAGAGGATTTTCTTGATCGTGAGCATTCTGAACCGGCGTTTTGCAAGCGCTTTGTTCAGCTGTCTTAGATCCAGAATGGGTCTGAGACCCCCGTCTTTTTCCGGTACCAGGAAATATCTGCTGTATAGCCCCCCTTCGCTCTGAGCTTGAGATAAAGGCTCTATGGCCCCTTTGCTCAACAGTTTCGCAATTTCGGCTACTTCCTTTTCTACCGTGGTTTCGATTCGCGCCGCGCAACGGCGGGGGCGTCGAGCGAACTGTAGCGAATAGCCTCTTTTTATAATGTTCAGCACCCATTCTGATACCCCGGGAAGCTTTGCCCACGCATTTGCATGGATAGCTAGGGGTTGAATGAGATCTGGGCTCTGGCCGTGACATAGTGGCGGCCGGAGAGCTTCGGTATGCTGTAACATAGACGCCGTGCTTGCAGCGTTTAAGGAGGGGGGCGCGCTGATCACAGCGGGCAGCCTGTCTGCGCTTGACTCTCTTTGGGCGGATAGCTGAGAGAGAGCGAGCGGGGGAACCCCGTGGGGTTTGTCATGTCTGTGAGTGAATGTGGGCGCAGAACAGCGGGCACATTTACTGCACTGAAAACACCGTCGGCCTGGGCTCACTGTATGTGTGTTGGTTTCATTTTTACAGAAACCGAAAGACATGCAGTGTGTAGTGTTTGTGGGCACTGGATCGTGGGCACATTCACTACATTTAATGCACAATCGACATGAGTCGATTTTATGTGCGTGAGCCCTATGGGGCGGGCTGTGTCTGTGTGTAGGAATGAGCACTGGGTAGTGGGCATTTTTACTACACTCATAATACCATCGGCCGTGGCCGGACATTTAACGCACAATCGACATGAGCCGATTTTATTTGTGCGAGCCCTGGGCTTGTCATGTCTGTGAGTGAATGTGGGCGCGGGACAGCGGGCACATTTACTACACTGAGAACGCTGTCGGCTTGAGCCGACTGTATGTGCGTTGGTTTCATTTTTACAGAAACCATGAGACATGCAGTGTGCACTACATTTAATGCGCAATCGACATGAGTCGATTTCATGTGTGCGAGCCCTGAAATGTGGCGGGCTGTGCTTGTGTGTGGGAATGAGCACTGGGCGTGGGCATTTTACTACACTCATAACACTGTCTGCCGTGGCTGGAATACCAGAAAATACACTCTTTATGGGATTTATCTGGGTTTGTGTGCAGGCAAGTGGGCTGTGAAACCGGCTTGTTTTCTGCTAAATACACTGGAACAGTCACATTTTCTGGAACTGAACGAGCGAGAAGTTTTGGTGGAAGTCCGGCCGCAGCGGGACTTGAACACCGTCGTTTCCTTAGACTGGCTAGGAAGACTTTTAGTTGCCATAGAAACAGTGTTTGGGTGCAGGCGAACGGCTTGTACAACGCTCGCTGGCTGCAAAATACACATCTGCAGTTGCCTTTTTAAGGGAACTGACAGAACGATAGCATAATTTTATCTGCCGGCAGACAAGGGATTCAAACACGGGTCCCTGGCGCGAAAGCCTAAGATTCTGCCACTGAGCCACAGGGGGGAATACATAAGCTTTCAGTAGCGCGAGCATATAAGAGAGCACGCTCAACACGTCTTGTGACGGCGTTTGTTTGCAGGCGTGCATGTATTAACAGGCTCGTTTACTGCAATATTGACATTTCCAGTTGCCTGAACTTCAGAGGGAACTGAGAAATGTGTGAGAAAAAGGAGGTTGTCTGGCCTCCTAAAACACTCTTTCTCCTTTTGCCGGCGACGCACGTGAATGGGCGCGAGGGGTGGGGTAGCTTTCTTGCACGTAAAGAAAACTAGCCCAGTGACCGTCCGTTTCTGACATCCCTTGCGAACGGCGCAGATTGCGCGGCACGAGCAAAGGGAGAGAGAGTGGGAAGAGAGAGAGCATCATGTTTTGCTTCGGCGTTTGTTTGCAGGCGTGCGTGTATTATCACAGGCTCGTTAACTGCAATATTTATATTTCCAGTCACCTGACTTAAGAGGGGACTGAGAAATGTGTGAGAAATGGAGGTTAGACCGGCCTAGGTGGGACTAAGAATCTTTTCTTCTTACGTCGGTGAGTGACGCGTGAATGTACAAGGGCGTGGTAGCTTTCTTGTAACGTAAAGAAAAACTAGCCCCGTGACCGTCCACTCCTGACATCCCTTGTGAACGGCGCAGTTTGCGCGGCTCGAACAGAGGGAGAGCAGGTATCATCCCCCACAGACACGGCTTACTGGTCGATATCCACGATGGAAAGCGGCGGCAGCGGCGGCGGAAGAGACTCTAGCGAAGCGGGTGAAGCAGGCGGGCGAACCGGCGAGCTTTCGCGGGTTGGGGGGGGGGGTTTCCGAGCACGGCGCTTTTTACGGCGCGGTACCGCGGCGGGCAGAGTTGCAGTCTCAGAAAGGATGCCAGGCTAGTCCTCAGAGTCGCCATAGGCAGTAGCTCGCGAGAGCTGCGTTAACCTCACCCAGGAAAGGGGCATCTTGAAAAAGACGCCCAGCTCTTTTAGTGCAATGAGAGTGTGTGTCGCAGCGGCGAACACACACACACACACACACACACACACACACAAAACACAGTAGCAGAGAAAGGATATAACGCCGGATAGCGCAGCAGGAATGGCGGCTGAAGGCGGCGCGGCCAGCGGCTTCAGATGCAAGGCTCGTCCCACTGAAAAGGCTTTTTCTGACGGTGCGGCTTCTTGTCTCAGGATCCAGCGATGCGTGAGCTCCGCTGAAGAGATAAAAAATCAGTGAGCTAGCCTCTCGAAGCTATATTTATAGCCCAAGGCCACGCCCGTTTCAGTGGGACGTGACGTATTGGGCGCGAAGTGCCCCCATTGGAGCTCACGTCACGAGAGGGCCTTATCGATAGGCTGCTGCAGTTGCCGCAGGGCAGCCAATAGGCGCGCGAGCCGTCTCGCCTGTGTCTGCATGCTGCCGCAACGCGTTTTACATTATTTAAAAATTAAGGATAATTTTTTGGCTCCAGTATCTCGCGGAAAAGAGATTTTCCCCCTAGCGTAAGACTTACGCAGTACGAGAGAACCTCTCGTAAGAGAACTTGTAGTATATAACTACTAAACTAGTAGTTTACTGAGAGTATACTTCAAAGTGTACTTTGATAAACTAAAAATGTGCTACAAGTATTAAAATAGTAAACTATTGGATATCCATAAGTTCACTTGCAGTACAAATGAGAAACATAATTATGAACTAGTTGTGCACTTAAAGTTTACTACTGTTAAACTTATAGTACACTTAAACATATACTTTTATATACTAAAAGTGGGCCAATTTAGTCCCAAGCGGTATTAAAATAGTACACTTACAAGTTTACTACTAGTACATATTGACATTAGTATACTTACTGCATAATGTATACTTAAAAATATACTTGAACATTACTTAAGTATACTTCATAAAATGAACTTGAAGTATACTTCTTTTTCGTAAGGGTACACACTGTTCCAGAACAGTACAACCCAAATGCTCATGTGTGAATCAGAGCCTGTAAGTATGTTTTATTATTTGTGACCATGAACCACAAAACCAGTCACATGGGACAATTTTTTGAAATTGAGATTTATACATCACATGAAAGCTGAATAAATAAGATTTCCATTGAGATACAACAATTTGAAAATCTGGAATCTGAGGGTGCAAAAAATTGCATTTAAAGTTGTCCATTTATGTTCGCGATTTTGCTGCATTCACTCATAAAAATAAATATTTATATGTTTACGGTAGGAAATTTACAAAATATCTTCATGGACCATAATCTTTACTTAATATCCTAATGATTTTTGGCATAAAACAAATATCAATAATTTTGACCCGTACAATGTATTGTTGGCTATTGCCACAAATATAGCCTACCCATGCAACTTGTGACTGGTTTTGTGATCCAGGGTCACATTTTTTAAAGTAGGTTATTAGCTATTGACTGAGTTTTGTTCAGTGTAGAGTAACTCATATTGTTTGTTATTCTTATGATCAAAAGCGCAGATATGGATTTATGTTTACAAACATAGTATCCTATATATACGAGTATCAGGTTCCGATCGATTGGTCATCTACATTTTCAGAATCCGACCCGGGCTCGAACTGATATGGTAAAACTGTCTTTAGTCTTTATGGTAAAAAAAGTCTTTATAATTGCTTTGGAAGCTGAAGCTTGCAATTGTAGTAAGGGGCGTTACATTTCCAACGCACGCTCGGGCAATCACAACGCACTGGGTCAGCTGGCCAATCAGAGCACACTATGCTTTTTGGAAGGAGGGGCTTTGTAGAATTCGACTGTGGCAAGCAGGACGGGGCCAAGAGCCGTGGGAACGGAACAAGGGCGGTGGCGTGATTACTAATGAGATTGCTAATGAGATTGCTAATGACTTGATTTTGTCCATGGAGAATTGATTGGATTGTTGGATGGTTGTGGTTTGCTTTTGGTGGATCTCATGTGAGTGACAGGTTGTCCCGCCCTCGCACTAGAAAACATCATCAGAGAGATGTCATTGCAAGAGGGAGGGGAAGTTATTTTGATTAAAGATTATGAGGTCATATGTATTTACAAAAAATAATGATGTGAACAGATAAACAATTTATAATAAACACTGCAATATTCCAAAACAAAAAAACAAGAATTGTCAATTTTGATTGATCTTTTATATGTAAGCCTTACTGTTTATCTATAAGCTAGTGTGCTCCAAAACAATGACGAAATTCACATTGAGAAGATATAAGCATTCAAAACTTACAGTCTCTCACTTCCGCCAATATGGATCGGTGATTTTGATGACATCACTCCGCACGATTCAGAGAACGATTCAGACAGTGTAAATATGCTTTCCATTGGGGTAAATGAAGTCTGGTTTCATGTTAATGTCACACGAACCGCCACAGTGCACACAGTCTTCTCCAGTCTAGAGACATGACAACACAGAGCGGATCTTATGTGCAAGTCGCCGCAGAACAGAAAACGTATCGGACTCATATGTATTCTGCACAGAATGCTATATTATAAAGTGATATGGAGGGGATTTGGAGGAGAAACGGTTAGAGATTAAAAAGAAACTGTGTCTTTACTGAGCTCAATAGCTATGTGGCCGAACTTTGATATAAACTAAACGCTATTGGCCGTTTTAAAAAAGGGGAGGAGCTGTTCAATATTTCTCACTCTGTCTTCCTGTTTCAGTGGAAATGACATCAACACATTGAATAATGCTGCTCATTTCAAAGGAACTTCAGTGGGCCTTTAAATTGAAATACTATTGCTGAATTAAAGATATAGCAGCACTGTGGTTGTTTTAAAACTCACAGGATGTTCAGAAAAACTATCAATATTAGTTGGTAGCTTAGTGTTGTTTTTGGTGTTGTTGTATTTGTCTGTGCCTCATGTCTGCCACAGTTCCAGCTTACTCAGCTGACCTTAGATCTAGACATTTTGTGGCTGTCACGTCCTCCACATGTTCCTTTCTGCAAACTGTCACACTTCTATTTTAAAGCATTTTGCAGAAGTGTGACGATAACTCCAGAAATGATACAGAAATCAGGGGATTGCATGACACTTTAATTCAATAAGAAACATGGTTGAACATGGCATATTAGCTGAAATATTTATGGCTTTCAAGTTGCTGTGAAATATTAGTATATTAGCATTAGCATATGTAGCATATCATAAAATATCACACACTTGTTGAGAACACCAATAGCCTACACAAATGTTAACATCACAGAAGACAAAGAGGAAAACCTCTTCACTTGGTTAAAGTGCAGAACACTTGTCTATATGCAACACTTTTTCTGAAGCAGACCAAACCACACGCCACACCTATTATCATGTGCACTACAACACCAGAGCTTCAGTTATTTGTTCTGTGCTTGATCTACCGCTATGTATGAGGTCAGCTGTACGCTTGTGTGTATTATTTTGGTAGCTGTAATGTAACAAAGGAGCTATCGACTGGAACGGGATGAATATTTGTACACAGCATGGAACTGTCCACCTCAGCATGCTGAAAGAACAAAGAGGAAAAGAGTGATGGATGGATGGATGGAGGGATGGGTGGATGGACACATCACATAATGTACCTGTAATTGATTTGGATCTAGATGTTGCTGTAAATCGGCTGTGCAGTATTATGAAGTTGTTGTTCTGCAGACCTTCTAACAGCACAAACCTTCAAAAGTCCTGAGAATGGAATAAAATAAATGAAATACAATGAAATAATGTACTGTATGTTTCAACAATTAAACACTTACAGCATTATGTTGATCTTTTCACAGATGCAACCCCTACACTGTATTGGCTGATTTTAGCGATATAATGTATCATATCTGTTGATATTTTTTACTGTGCTTGCTTATTTCCTGTATATTTATTTAAGCCATCATCCAGCTCTCACTTAACGTTAATCTTTAAAAACACTTATAATTTATGTTCACTGTCAAAAGTGATCTATAGCAAATCTCAAAATGAATTATAATGTTGAGATGCCTACATTCACTTTTAAATGTAAAAATGATTGAAATTTAAATATAGTGGAATTTTAATGAGGGCCATTTTATCGGTTATCAGCCATAACACAAAATAACTATCAGTTTATCGGTATTGGTGCAATTATTGGTGTAGTTTTACTTACACTGATGAAAACTCACCTATAACCACAATGACCAAAACAGCATTGAACAGAGCAGATATGAGAGTAAGAGTCTGCCATGACGTCTGGTTCTGCTGAATGTACTTCACCTCCGTCTGGTTCTGCTGAATGTACTTCACCACCGTCTGGTTCTGCTGAATATACTGTACGACTGTATGATTCTGGCACTCAGTTACTGGAGTTGGTTCTGTAAATAATGAATTAAAGGAGAACTCTAGCGAACTCTAGTCACTTCTTCGCTGATTTTTCCTTTTGTTGTCGCATGTTTTCCCCATGAGCTCCCCCTACAGCTGTGGGGGGGCGTATATTTCACAACACGGTCGTAAAAAACTCACTTGCGGCGGCCTCCTCCCCCTCTCTACCGCTGCTCATGTGCGTTTGTTTTGATCGGAGCAAGCCAACTGTATCGTGTGGAGCTATGTCTACCGAGGTGGGTAATCTGGTAATACATCATACATGCGTGTGTGTTTATGTCGAATTGCCGTAAAGCAATTCGTGTTTCGCGCTCGTTCTCGCTCTCGTTCTCGCTTCTCACGAGACTTCCAATTTCTATCTTGCCGGGAGTCCCCAAGTTGCAAGGTTGGTTTTCCGCCTGGGAACGCTGGGGGGAGCGGGGAAAGTCACCAATATCACCAGAACAGGTTGTTTAACCATCCAAATGATTTCTAGACAGTTTTATTAAGTTAAAAAAGTTACCAAGTTCTCCTTTAAGCTACAATGTGTTAATAATCTCTAAATAATCACTGTACAGAACAATATGACTAAAAGTGTACTCACCAATGATGTGTAGTCTGGTGGGATTGCTGAATTTTGGATCTGAGCCTGATGTGCCCATGCAGTAATAAACTCCTAACTCATCAATAGTGACATTATTTATGAACAGATGATGTTTAGAGTTCACTGAATATTTGTGGATGGATCTTTTATTGAAGTAAAATGGAGATGAGTTTGGAAAAGTGCGCATTATCAAAACCGAAGAATCTTGAAGTTTTAGTAAAAACCAATAAACCTCTTCTTCATCAAGATCACAGTTTATGGTCACATTTTGCCCCAAATCTGTTAGTTGATCTGTTAAAGTCTCTGCAGCTTCACACCAAATGAGCAGATCTACAAGATAAAAAAATCAAATAATCATTTTTAAGTCACACATATTTTAATTCTTTATCATTATTACGCAATCAAGTTTTTATGTATCGAGAAATGAATATAGCACAGTATGTCCAAACATTTGACTGAATACATGAAATAAAGTTACAGGAATAAAGCATATGAAAAGCTGTTCAAAATACTCAAAGATACTTACAGAGATAAAGCTGAATAATCATGGTGTAGCTGTAAATAAACACTTGAATATGAAACCCGGGTCCCTCAAGACAGCGATGAACTCTTGTACAGAGCAAAGAGAGGAAATGTTCAACCACGTTAAACACAGGAAGTCAGGTTTGCTCTGACCACTTTTCCCTGCATTTCACCCATCATCTGCATTTCATAAGTGGCAGAGGTGGGTAGTAACGAAGTACATTTACTTCATTAAATTTACTTGAGAACTTTTTTGGAAAAATTGTACTTTTAAGAGTAGATTTAAATGTGGGTACTTTTACTTGAACTCAAGTACATTTCTAATGAAAAAACTGTACTTTTACTTCGTTACGTTGGGCGACGTTCCTCTCGTTACTTTATTTTAATGCAATATGTGTTGTCAAATGCGTAGTTTCCAAGCGCGCTGTATCTTTTTTTCTGGGCTTGAGCGATGCTCAATTCACAAATGAATTACTCTTTTGAGTCGATTCTGTTCAAAGACTTCATCAAACAACAAGTTAGATCTGTCTAAATCGGTTCGCGAATCAGTTTGAATGATCTGTTCAGTTGCTGCACGCACTGAATCGTCTGAAGCGATTTCAATTCACACTCGACTCGGAGTCGTAACAGGAAGATTTAAGGACATCAAGAGCGTTAGATGAAGTGGCAGTGGACCTACAGTACAGTCAGTCAAGTGAAAGCAAATCTTCAAATGCATCATATTTTTGCCAGCGATGAAGATCTTTATTAGTTGAACATCTTCGTAAGCTGTCTGTGAATGAATGATTCCACAGGACGATATATTCGTTCTCTTTCATCATCTCGTTTCGAGATCCACCTATGGGAAGGGCATCCGCACCTGACCTCTGCAGAAGCATCCAATTGCACCAAGTCTGGCCTGACAGACAGAAGCGCGTGACCAATGCCCGGTAAGGGACCCGCCCCTTACCAAGTATATAAAACACTAGCACGCGCTATCTTACCTCAGTTGTTATTCGCTTCTCGCGACCTCTTTGCTTCGCTGCTCAACGTGTTTTGTTGACTTCACTACAGTCAACAGGAGGATATATCATCTTCGATCAGCCTCCGCCTGGCGTGATTGTCAATCGGTTACGTTCAGTTGTGATTGTTTTCTGGTTGCAAGCCACCCACGCTCGCTACCTGGATTCGCTCAGGCTGCCCGCCTGCGTCTTAGCTTTCACCTCTCCCATGGATCACAAACAAACTGTTAGTATGGCCTCCGGTCCTGGTAACCCGTCTGATCCGCAGTCGCGTGCATGTCCTGCCGCCTGCGGTTCACTCATCGCCGCGAGGGATACCCATCCCTTTTGCGTGGTTTGCACGGGATTAAAGCACGCTGAAGAAGCGCTTTTACTTCTGGAAAACTGCAGCCATTGCCTCGCCCTGCCTAGGAAGCTTCTCCGACGCCGGATGATCAGTACGATTCGGATGTGGGAGTAGGTGAAAAAGCTGCAGCTCCGGGGGCCTCCCAGAGCTTGCCTTCTCTCAGCTGGGCTGACCAGTCTGAGTGTTTACTCAAGGAATTTCTTCCCGGTGCTTCCTCGCTCGACTATGAGCCGCCCGGCTCAGGCGAGGACGAGGACCCCGCTATACTTGATGGCTCGGACGACGAGGAATCCATCCCGTCCGCCCAAGCTGCCCCGGTTAGCGGCTCGGCTACACTGCCGCACGCGGTCCTTCTCGAGGTGTGTGAGCGAGCGGCCGCTCGTCTCGGCATTGAATGGCCGGCCCTCCAGAATGCCGCCGACCAAGAGAGGGATGTATATGGCGGCAAGCTCCTGGGGCCCCCTCCCGGTCCTAGGAAGCAGCTCATGCCGGTCCTCCCCGCGTGCGCTAAGCACATGCGCCACTACTGGAGAGACCCGCTCGATCTTAAGCACGGCTTAGCGGGTCTGGACAAGGCATTGAAGGACATGGCAACGTGTGGTATGGGCGACCCTCCCACCATCGAGCCCTCGATTGCCAGACACCTTAACCCCTCGCAGGGAGGATTACTGCCCCCCCCCCCCACCCCCTAAGCCAGCTCTCCCCAATAAGATGGACCGCTTCTCAGCTTCTGTCTTCCAGGCCTCGTACAAGGCCTCGGCCCTCGCGGTTCGGGCTCTTAATGTTTCCTCCCTCCTCTCGGCCTACCAGGCGGAGCTGCTGGAGGATATGAGCTCGCACCTGGAGAAAGGCGTGCAATCTCCGACGCTGTGGAAGGAGATTGTTACCGTCAACGATCTGGTCCTTCGCAACGCCCGCCAGGCTGTCCAAGCCGGCGGACGTTCTATGGCCTTATCCATCATGGGGGAATGCGCCCTCTGGCTCAATCTCTCTGGTCTGCGCGACAGCGAGAAACGCCGCATAGCAGGAGCGCCGGTGGAACCGGGCCAGGCTCTTTTCGGCCCTGCTGTTGCCCTTATGCAACAGCGGTGCGATGACAAGAAAAAGGAGGATTAGATGATTTAAACTGTGCCTGCCTAGAAAGGCCACTCCGCATCAGCCCCCCGCACGGCCCCCTCAGGCCCCGGCCACGGTACGGCCGTACCACAACACGGCCAGACCCAAGGCTCGCAGCAGGCCACCCATCCTAAGCCCTGGGGTAAGGCGTCTTTCGCTGCGGCCGCAGCGAAAAAGCCCAACAACTCTACCCCGTCGGACGGGAAGAGGAAGAGGCATACCTGATGTGCAGCCCCAGGGGCTTCTCTGTCCAGGTTTTCGGGCGGCCAGCCCATTGGACACAGGTTTGAGTTTTCCCCCCGCTTTACCCAAAAAGAGGAAGTTCTCAACTCGAGGGCCCCTTTTCCCTCGTTCGGGTGCCCAACCTCAGTTCAACATGGACTCGTCACAAGTTCAGGTGTGGTCCATACAAAATTTCCCCTCCCAGCTTCTAGTTTCAGAACTAGGGGGAAATTCACTGCCAAAAAGTGCCCTAACACTGTTGAAAAGTGCTCAACCACAGTCTCTTCACAGTTTGCACAATCAACCTCTCACACATTCAAAAAAGGTTATCCCCGTGTTTGTTTCAAAAATAAAAAATCTAAAAAATCAAAAAAATCAAAAACAACAGAATTATCTAACACTGAGAGCGGAAGCTCTGCCCAGTGCTGTTGTTCCTCAAAAATCCTACATGTCGCCCCTAAGTTGTCCACTAGATGGCGCCATTGTACAGGCACAGGAAGATTTAAGGACATCAAGAGCGTTAGATGAAGTGGCAGTGGACCTACAGTACAGTCAGTCAAGTGAAAGCAAATCTTCAAATGCATCATATTTTTGCCAGCGATGAAGATCTTTATTAGTTGAACATCTTCGTAAGCTGTCTGTGAATGAATGATTCCACAGGACGATATATTCGTTCTCTTTCATCATCTCGTTTCGAGATCCACCTATGGGAAGGGCATCCGCACCTGACCTCTGCAGAAGCATCCAATTGCACCAAGTCTGGCCTGACAGACAGAAGCGCGTGACCAATGCCCGGTAAGGGACCCGCCCCTTACCAAGTATATAAAACACTAGCACGCGCTATCTTACCTCAGTTGTTATTCGCTTCTCGCGACCTCTTTGCTTCGCTGCTCAACGTGTTTTGTTGACTTCACTACAGTCAACAGGAGGATATATCATCTTCGATCAGCCTCCGCCTGGCGTGATTGTCAATCGGTTACGTTCAGTTGTGATTGTTTTCTGGTTGCAAGCCACCCACGCTCGCTACCTGGATTCGCTCAGGCTGCCCGCCTGCGTCTTAGCTTTCACCTCTCCCATGGATCACAAACAAACTGTTAGTATGGCCTCCGGTCCTGGTAACCCGTCTGATCCGCAGTCGCGTGCATGTCCTGCCGCCTGCGGTTCACTCATCGCCGCGAGGGATACCCATCCCTTTTGCGTGGTTTGCACGGGATTAAAGCACGCTGAAGAAGCGCTTTTACTTCTGGAAAACTGCAGCCATTGCCTCGCCCTGCCTAGGAAGCTTCTCCGACGCCGGATGATCAGTACGATTCGGATGTGGGAGTAGGTGAAAAAGCTGCAGCTCCGGGGGCCTCCCAGAGCTTGCCTTCTCTCAGCTGGGCTGACCAGTCTGAGTGTTTACTCAAGGAATTTCTTCCCGGTGCTTCCTCGCTCGACTATGAGCCGCCCGGCTCAGGCGAGGACGAGGACCCCGCTATACTTGATGGCTCGGACGACGAGGAATCCATCCCGTCCGCCCAAGCTGCCCCGGTTAGCGGCTCGGCTACACTGCCGCACGCGGTCCTTCTCGAGGTGTGTGAGCGAGCGGACCGCTCGTCTCGGCATTGAATGGCCGGCCCTCCAGAATGCCGCCGACCAAGAGAGGGATGTATATGGCGGCAAGCTCCTGGGGCCCCCTCCCGGTCCTAGGAAGCAGCTCATGCCGGTCCTCCCCGCGTGCGCTAAGCACATGCGCCACTACTGGAGAGACCCGCTCGATCTTAAGCACGGCTTAGCGGGTCTGGACAAGGCATTGAAGGACATGGCAACGTGTGGTATGGGCGACCCTCCCACCATCGAGCCCTCGATTGCCAGACACCTTAACCCCTCGCAGGGAGGATTACTGCCCCCCCCCCCCACCCCCTAAGCCAGCTCTCCCCAATAAGATGGACCGCTTCTCAGCTTCTGTCTTCCAGGCCTCGTACAAGGCCTCGGCCCTCGCGGTTCGGGCTCTTAATGTTTCCTCCCTCCTCTCGGC